>NC_141620.1:43385504-43702587 GCF_047967505.1 Dipteris shenzhenensis | reverse complement strand
AGTTTTGGGCTGAAACAGCGCCAAACACAGCAGAATCCTGCAAATTTCTAGTTGCACAGCAGCTTAGCACACGTGCGCTACTAATCTAGGGCTGGTGACTCATGTGCAGGCTGTTTTGCCTCATTTTTGGAGGCCTGGTGAAGCCTAGAACGGTCACTACACCGTTCCAGGGCTGCAATTTGCAGGATCTGTTGGAGGTGATGGCCTTCACCCTCGTGTGCATGGAAAAATACAAAGGAGGGGGAAAGCCCCCGCTATACTGACACATGTACATGAGGGGAGTTGGATCCCATAAAGCACTTGTCACCTTGGAAGACCTTGGATATAATGGCCTCTTGAGCCCTCCACAGCAATCCCCTCCCGGTTTTTGGGGGGCTGTGGAGCTTTGTGGGCGGCTATGGGACAAGTCTAGGGACCCGGCACCCGGCTCACATCCAGGTGCCATGTGGCACGCCTTGCATGAAAAGGCATGGTAGCTAGCTAGGAACGGAATGGAAATATGAAAAGCATAATGAAAGGCAGTATGGAAAGGAAAGAAAGTACAAGTGCAAGGCAATAACCAAAATACTCACAATGTATTGATAGCTTGATGTTGACTGATGTAATAGACAATAGACAAGTACAACAATATATAGTATGCCACTAGACTCTAGAAAGTCACAATGTCTATGGGATATCTCCCAATATGACACGTGGCATGTCTAGGACTCACTACACTATAAAACCACTCCTAGACCACCTAGAACACTCATTTTAGACTCACTTTGGCTTCATATTCCAACACCCTCCCATGAAGGCACGGTGAGAGACTACTGGAATGGAACCAAGAACAAAACATGACAATGACGGTCTAAGGTGAGGGACTATTGAAACGGAACCAAGAACAGAACATGACAATGACGGTCATCAAACTGTGCACCCTATGTAACTCAAAGGCTAAAGTCTGAGCGTGTTCAAAGGTTGATCCAAGCACTCTCATGGCTTCAGACTCAACATGCTCAGAGGCTCACGTTATAGCATGGCTACATGACCAGCTCATAGGTCTAGGAATACACCAACATCCTAGAACTCCGCCAGGCCTGATAACAAGACCTATCAAAGCCAATCAATACATATGGCTCCCACAAAACATCCCCCTCTAAACCTATCAAAGCCAATACATGGCTCCCACAGTACATCCCCCCTTGGCTTCATAACAAGACATGTTAGGAAGCCACACCCCAAAATAGGAAAACCAATATATCTTTTTAGGAGGACTATCCAAGGTAGAGGACCTTTAGACTCAATGAAAACCGACGACTCAATACATATCATTTTAGGGAGACTACCAGGGCAGAGGACCCCAAAATAACATCAAGCATGTAGTAATAAAAAAAATAGATCTCTTATGATAAAAGATGTCCTCCAAGTAGCCACTGCACATGTGTGCACATCCCTGCGAGTCCATGACGATGTCGATGAAGCGCGCTAGGTAGGAATGTCCCAAAATATGTGTCGGTGAAGTCCATGGAGTAGCTACATGGAGCACTCACATGATGACTCTCAAAATGCCGGAAGGAGAGTCACCAATGTCGAAGCCTCAGGTACCACGACCAATCGGGAAGTCAATCAATGCGAAGTACCTCAGGCACCGATCGAATAAGCAATGTTGAAGAAGTCACTTGTTGATCGATGTAATGCACTAATCACAGAGATCACTGTAGTGGAGTGTGTCGGAGTAGTATTGGAGAACTCACATCTAGCTCGGGAAGTCTTCAACAAAGTTTGGAGTAGTCACGTGAAGGAGTCACCGCAATGTAATGTCAAGAGCTCACATCAAGTGTAGGGCAGCTCGCCCATGGGCCAGAATGCTTCAGGATTGTTGTGGACCTCTAGAGGCTGCATGCAAGCTTGCTTTCTAAAAAGTTGAGTTAAAACTTTGGACATGCAGGCCAATCCTGCCTTTTTGGAAAAGTACGTGTGCATGTCACTTACTTTCTGGACTTGCAAGTTTTGGGCTGGAATGGTGCCATGCAGGGTACAATCCGCAAATTTCAAGTTGCATAGCAGCCTGGAATAGGCATGCTTCTGTTCCAGGGCTGGCGAATCATGTGCAGGCTCATTTGCCTGATTTTGGAGGCCTGGTGCAGCCTGGAACACTTGTTACACTGTTCCAAGGCTGCGAATTGCAGGCTGGAAGAGAAGGGCACCTGTGAATTTTAAAAAACAGGCTGTAGGGCAGCTTGCCCTGGGGCCTGGATGCTTTAGGATTGATTGTGGACCCCTGGAGGCTGCATGCAAGCTTGCTTTATGAAAAGTTGAGTCAGAATTTTGGACATTCAGGAAAGTCCGACTTTTTTAGAAAAGTACGGGTGTATGTGTGACATGCACATACTTTCTGGGATTGCATGCCTTGGAAGGTGACTTTAGCAGTGGTAACTGCTAGAAGTCTCTACTTTTCAATTTAGTTACGTGCCATGCAAGCACTGTGTGTACATGCATGCCTTTTATTTAAAAAATCAAACTAACGTGGGACTGCCACATGAGTTCCAAAGTGGACAAATGTCTACATGCATGGATGCATGTTTGTGTACTTTCCAAAAGTATGCCTTTAGAACTAAATTTCTTTACTGTACTATTTGCAAAACAAAGTTTACTTTACTTTCCGCAAAGCAAAGATTACTTTACTTTTCACAAAGCAAAGTTTGAGTTGGAAAGGTACCTTCTAAAGTAATTTTGAGGACACCAACCCTTTTAGGGAAAGTTCTAAAAGGAAGGGAAAGTCATGGCTTGCGTTGCCACACCCTTTTCATGCAGCCTAGATCCATATGCAGCCCACGCATGGCATCACTTTTCGCACACTTTGCACAACCCATCCAGCCTCTATTTCAGCCTCCTTCCCATGCCCATAATTGCATCTATACTTCTCCAAATTGCCTCATCTCTGCTGCAATAGATTGCTCTCTCAGCCCTCTTTCATCCTAGCTACTCTACTACAGCACCACCTTGTTCTCTCCTCACCAATCTCAAGCGATTCCACCTCTTTTTTCAGGCTTGAGGACAATGAAGAATAAGACATTCTTTTCTCTCTTTTTTGATGTGGGGTGAAAAAGGCACGTGACTTAACTACTAGCTTGCTAAGACTTATCTCACGAATGCACAAGCAATGGGTGCAACTGGTTCCCCCCTCAAAAAAAAGAAGTAGCGTCGTTCTGTATCAGATGCCAAAATGCTAAGTTTAATACCAAGAGTGAGAAGTGCATCATGATTGGGAATTCAAAGGAACATAAAGCTCATAAGCTGTACAATCCTACAGCTCACAGAATGTTTGCCTCTGCGGATGTGGTGTTTGATGAGAAAGTAAAGCAAGCTATATGCCAATATAGTTATGAAGAATTTCATGGAAGAGCAAACTGACAATAGGTAGAGAACAATGTCAGAGATACAGGATTGCAGATATCCTCAAAATCTGGAATATTTGACCTAGCGTGTGTAGGAGCGGGGAGCAAGCCGAAGGTAGTCTGCAAAAGTGTTATTCATGTCAAGGAAAAAGACTCACAAATATTAGTATCCCATGTGTGGTATCGCCAAAGTTAAGGAGTTGGATTGAGACTCCAAGTTCACTTGTGGCTTCTATTCAATAACTTTGATACGCAGTGAAATTTATTCAGTGATTCATCCTCGGTCACATTGCCAAATACAGATTTATAATAATCAGCTCGCTTCTGACATACCCCAATGTTGTCAATGAGACATGGTTCCGATGGAAGCAATATCTTCCATTAATACAAGGGAATATGAATGGCACATTCATCCAGTGTGGGTATGATCCCAGTCGCTAATCAACTGCTTGTCAGTATAATGTAGGCTCGGAAAAATAGATCACCAACTTTTGCATATATGCTTAGTCTCAATATGTATACTCGGAGGCATGGCATCCAACATTCTAAACTAGTCCAACATGGGAGTCTATGTATCTCGTTTGACTAAAAAAATGTGCCCTTTTTCTATAAGTTCTATCTCGGCACCTAGGATGTAATGTAGGAATCCTAGATCATGCATTCAAACCGTTTCCAAAGATTGACCTTCTGCTTGCAATCATCAAGTGCTATAATTGTAAGAGCATCTATATTTCTCTTCACATACACTCCACGATCAAGTTTCTTGTAAACCCTTGCTGCTTGAAATAAGTCAATCTTACAGTACCAAGCCTGCGGAGCCTACTTTAGACCATATAGTGCTTTCTTTAAATAGCATAATAAATGTTCAGATCTTTTCTCTGTAAACCTCCTCTTGCAGTTCTCCATTCAAAAATGCAGACTTGACATCACATTTGATGCAAGTGTAAACCTTTGCAAGACAAAGTATCAACCGGATGTTCTACGTCTTGGTTGCCACTGCAAAGGTTTCTTCAATGTCAATGCCCTCCTACCAAGGAAATCCATTTGCAACTACTATTGCCCTATACTTGCCTTCGGTCGGCCTTGTGCTTGACCTTGTAGACCCAATTGTAGCCAATGACATTCTTTCCCTTGGGTGGTTCTATCAAGTCCGAAACATCGTTCTATTAAAATCCCATTATATTCGCCTTCAATAGCATACCCATTCCCTGGACTGTACTACCACTTCGAAGCTCACAGGTTCTCTAACCTGGGTCACACGACACCTGTAGACTGCTTGCTGTCTTCTAGGCTTCATGTCTTTCACAATGTCCTGTTCTATAGCTGGTAGCAATCCCATGACAAAGACCATACTAATCTGCTCGAAGGGTTAGTCCAGAATCTCAAGGGACTAGAGCTAATCAGGCAAATTTTTTGAGGAACCTTCAAATGCTAACACACCTGGCAAAGAGAGACAGATCGATGCACATCACTCAAAAGATCCGGCTTTAGAAACAACCTTTTTGACTCCTACGACGTACCCTACAATGTCTGCCAACCATTAGAATCATGAGCTGAAGTTGGTTGGAACTGAGAAGGGACGTAAGGTGTGCCTTTGCAACAACCACCAGTTATCGGGTCTGTTCGTCAACATCAACGATACTAAGATTGCTAGAACATTTGGGAGTCATGGTTCTTGGCCTTGATGTCGAGGAAGGTGGGCTTGTGAACTGCAAACACCATGCAACCACGTTCTGTGATGTTGGGACAAACTCAATCATCCCCCCAATTTACTAGACAGTATAAATTCATCTAACTTGTTGGTTCGACCACTGAGCGGATGGCATGGTCAATAGTCACCAAACAAGAAAGGCTTCCAAATCTTGAGAGCATGAATGACAGCAATCAGCTCTTTATCATATACTCAAGCTTGCTGATATTTTGGGAATTTAATGTAAAAGCAACTTATTGGTCCCATATATGTTTTTCGTCTTCCACAAACATTAATAAAGCTTGCTTTCTTTCTTTCTCATCCATTCCTCCACAGTGTACACAGATTCACTGTATTATGGTTTCCACTATGCGTTAGGCATCCCTATTTTCCCAGGTCATCGGGGGTCTCAGTCACATGATGCACCTCTCTCTCTCTCTCTCTCTCTCTCTCTCTCTCTCTGGAGGTAGACACATATTTTTGTATCAGGACTAGACACACCGTCCTTCATAACCTCTTTTTGTAGAAACGGTTGGCTGGCCCGTTTTGAGACCGCCACCGTTATGCTCATTGTATCAGTTATCTTTAGTCTCATAGACCTTCACGGTCTCCCGAAGACTTTAATAAACTTTCTTTCTTTCTTTCTCTCTCTCTCTCTCTCTCTCTCTCTCTCTCTCTCTCTCTATATATATATATATATATCAATTAGTCAGGCAGATGCATACACGTTCCCCATTGAATACACTTATTGTCAACTACATTCAATAAGCATAAAACCAATTTATCAAATATTGAGCTTCATTTCGTCACCTGTCTGAGAAGGACAGAAAGCATGCGGCGAGTAGCTTCATGCATCTCATTGTCACGGGTCATTGCCAAAGAATCAATCTGCAGAAACATATATATTGCACCAGTTCGAATGTAACATTGGCACCGATTTGTTTGATTCAAGCAGCTTAAACCACAATTTTCAAGACAATCACCTCATCCAAGAAAATGATTGCACCATTTGAAAGTTCGTTGGCAGTATCAAAAACTTTCCCTAGCATTCTTTCACTCTCACCATAATACTTGGACATCACTGCTTCCAAAGGCACATACAATAATGGAACACCCTGTTAAACACAATAGAAATATAACACGGATTTTTAAAAGTGACTTTTGAATAAATATTTAAAAATAATAATACCATATTGATGCACAAAGTCAAGCATAAGTACAGCAGTTTACCGCTTGACTGGCTATGACTCGTGCAGAAGATGTCTTTCCTGTGCCTGCAAGATCACAATTACCTTTAATGCTACTCCTATATACAGAACTGACTCTCCAACTGTTGCACAAAATAACCTGTAATGAGAGATGATGCATACCAAAAAATGTGTCCATTCTTCTGGCAAATTTGAAGTGAGAAACCCAAAAGATACTCTAATTTTCTAAGTGTCTTGATTGAATTTCATTATGGTTCTTGAATCAAAAAAATATGCATACCTATACTCTTTTAAGTAACACAGGATCTTTGTAACAATGCCAGCAGCATGCTAGCAATTGTTCGTAAGTGAATAAGCTACAACTTCTAAACAGCATTACATTTGCATAATGTCACTCCTTGGGCTAATACTTCTAAGATTGCAACATTCATTCCAAGCACTGGAACTCCATCAATGACGTCACAAACAATTTAAACAGCCTTGGCTAATTAATTTCTCAGTTTATCAAAACCTAGGGGATTAAACCAAGAGGACAAGGGTTGTTAAGAAAGTAACAGGGTTAGCGAAGAACATGATATATTTGTAACTTAACCGCGTGTCAAATTCAATGCACCTGCACTCCAAAATTTATGGGAGAAATACTAATTGGAAAAAATCCCAAAATGTATTCACTAAGTTATGCTTAGTAAGAAATGGGATCTTCATCTTTAGAGAGAAAAACAAACTGCTCTCTCGAAAACTCGAGCGGCCTGTTGTCTACAGATTTCCTTAAGGTTTTGCGCTTGGAACTGCTTGTTATATTCAAGGGGTTCTTGCCCGTAGGTTTGTATTACTTTTTTACTTTCATGGAAGGGAATTCTCTTTTACATTGCTGAATATGATACCCTTCACCTTGCATCACATTCTTTCATTGAATCTGGCTTCATTTTCTATCATACATGCAACTGTGCTCAGACACAGGCTCATTATCTATTCTGTCTGTCTGTCTATAGTTGAGCATCTAGTTAGTTAATCTCCCACGGAAAAATTACTAAGTTCTAGAAAGGGAAAATCAGAAATGCTAGCATATACTCAAAAAGCTTCGAAGAAAGAGCGTTCAAACTGACAGAAATAGAAACTTGTCAGAATAAGACAGTTTTACCTGGGGGACCCTCAAATAGAACAGCTCGAGGGCGATTGGACTCAAACTTCTGTCTGGTCCCTCGTGCAATACTATCGTAAATTTCTGGGCACCGCAAAGCAAGAAGCACTGTATCCTCTATCTCCCTGAAGAAGCAAGGCTATCTAAAGCTTAGTTATAGACTTTCCAAGCTAGTCATTCAGATTAACTACCTCAACCAAGCCTAAACATTTGCAAAGAAGATAAATTTTCATTTTAAGATATTAAGAGCGCTATCAAAATAGCATCTCCATCCAAACGTTAAAAAACAAAATCGATAAATTTTCACACTGACTTGGAAACAAAGAACAAATGAAACAAAAACAACATTAAATAGTAAATAAGGAGTAAGTAAGGAGATATGAAGTCGTATCTCCTTATTTCCTCCTTATTTCACGAGTAAATAAGGAGATATGAAGTTGTATCTCAGACTTCTATCTTCAAAACCCTAGTAAACATGCTACACATAAATAGGCACAAGTAGTATCCGATAATGATCCCCTCTGGTAGTAGTAGAATACCCAAAACCAAGTGGAGCCACACACAAAACTTGTGCCAAGTCTAGCATAAACCAAGTCATTCTAATGATCTTTGCACAAGCAAGATGAAAATCAGCCTCCTATCACCTCTGTAAATTCGGTTTAGGAAAAATACACAGAGAACTCCATCATGGAGAAGGAAAGCTTGTATGGAGAAGAATGAGTGCAAGAGCAAGGTGGAGGAGAAGAAGCAGAGTGAGGATGAAAGAGAGAAGGAAGCTAGGTCACCTGTCAAGGTTAGCCCAGAACAAAGAAAGCGAAAGTTGAAAAGCTAATCTTCTTTCAAAGTGTGTACATTAATAAGACCTTAGAGCTGACCAACTTTCTAAGGTGTAAGGCTTATAATTAACACTAGAGATCTCAAAATTTACAAGAACTTTGTCCAAGAGAATCCTATCATGTGCCAGTGCTCACAGTCCCCTACAATTTCACTCAGCCAAATTTGTCCTCGATACCCATATGCAATTACAACTCATCAACACTAATGGTCTCGATTTGCCTCATCGCCTTTGAATCTCCCCCATCATTACCAAGGCTCATCCACCAAGCTGTTTAAGAATGATGTACTGACTAGGCCCCGTCTCTCTAATGTGCAAGTTGGTATAGTCATCAAGTGGGTCGAGGGTGATCATGCTAAGGTCTTTGTACAATGAATTCGTTAAGTCTCCATACAACTCTATATAGCGTTAATCGCTCATCAAGTGATACACCACATGCAATAGCCTAGCTCATCAATGAACATCATGCATTAAACTGAAACTAGTAACCATGGTCATGTAGAGTCCTAAAACAAGGAATTGTACTTAAAATTAGTAACAAGTGCACAAGCCATACAATAATGTAGGGTCTAAAATATGCTAAGAATGGAAATGTGAACCTTACACATATGCACGGCATCTGAAAATGTAAATGCTAAAGAATACAACAAATATATCACAACTATGGAATAAATGCAGTGTCTTAAATATACCAATAATGAAAACGTCAACTTTACACACACACACACACAAACACGAATATACATATATAGAGATGGCCATTGTGGCCAACAACAAAATTAATAAAGCAGACCTCTATGGAGAACTAAAAGAGCAGGAACCTATTGTGCAGAATAAGAAAATATTACGCATTGGGGGGTTGCCAATCACATCAAGTCATCTGGAAAAATATCGTCTATCAAATGGGACTGTGTCTCCAAGCAAAATGCACTGCAAGGTACTATGCCACCTATGCTAGCAACAGCTGTATAACGTTTACAGTGGTTGGCCACCATAATTCCTATGTGATGCTGATTGTGGCTGGCACTTTTTGCCTTCCACCACTCATCAAATCGGCACAACCACCCCTGTGAAAATTTCTAGAACCTCAAGATGATCAACTGTGAGGGGGAGCACAAGAAATTCAAGAGGATAAAGACTCTCAAGTTACAAGCATGGGAGGAGAATTTCTGCGCTCTCCTCCAGCTCAAGTGAGATGCTCAATCGAAAACAGCTTGCCGACACACAACTTTACATGATACTCTCTTTATTAAATGCTAATAACTTTGCTTGCTTGGTCCTCGTGGCTTGCCTCCTTAAAATACAATTCCATTTCCTTTATATTGTGTTGGCAAACTTTAGAAGCGATCGTCTATGGATCCTCTTCAAATGTCCTCTTCAAATGATAAACATCTAGGACGCAGAAATTCATGCTCCAGTTTTAGTAGCCACTTAGAGAAGCTCCTGCAAGATGAGAAATTTCACATGGAAGCACTCATTGCAAGAAAATTTAGTTAAAAATGCCCATCTGCTCAACTTAAAATGGATTAAGCATTTCTGAAAAATCCAAATGCCATTGAATAATCTGCCCTTTTGTACAGCAAGTGACAGTTAATGAAATCATTCAAAGCATCTTGATTTTTCTGCTACTTTGTAACAAGGACACACTATGTAAATATGAAGATTCTGGAGTCTCTTAAAGTTGTATCATTATCTGGAATGAAGGGGTATTTACAAAAAGTGTGGCAGTGGCCATTTAGAAAATTTAGTCTACCATCTTTGGCATTTTGTGCAATTTCACTACTAGGTTAAGGTAGCAACCTTCAATTTCAAGTCTTACCACCAAGTTAAGATTATTGAAGGTAGGTTTTGAGCCTTTTGCGCATCTACTTAGCCAAATGCAAAACGCTTTTGTTTATTTAGCAACTAACGAAAAAGCTTGCAGAACAAAGGAGATTTCCAAAATGCGTCACGGACCTCTTCTGTTCATGATAACCAGCGATATTGTCCCATGAGATGACTTCTCTATCAGACCTGCCGGTATTATCCTGCCCATAAACTTTTACCCCCATAGCCTCCAAGGTATCTAACATGGTCTTGTTGGTTCCATTGTGGATCCTCCTTTCATGTGCTTTCTTGTAGCTTTGTCTAGGCGTTTCCCTTGATTTCTCACTGCTGGCGAAACGTAATGTGCTCACCACCAAATCAAGCTCCTCTTCAGAGTAGTAACCTTTCTTCAAGAATTCGATTTCCTCCCATTTACAAAACAAGTCAAACACTAAAATTTAGCTCTGCAGACGTGTAAGCATGAGTTTGTATCACACAACTAAATCAAACATGATTCGCGACGCTAGAAAAAAGCCAAACAAAAAAAGCACCAGAGTGCAGCGTCTCTAGAACTTCAAAAATAACAAAACATGTTTACACAATAAACAAAAACTTCAGATTGTAATGACAGGAACAAGACACTTCTAACATTGTGTGATCTCAGACGGTTTGTTTGCTACACGGCCAAAGTTGCTCTGTAGTAGCTTCTATTCTTTCTAAGTTACTCACATACATAGTGGTTAATACACAATGCCAAATCATAATGTAATTTTATAATATCTAATGTTTGTTCGCCTCTATATACCCTTTGACAGTCTTTGCATAAACCCTCGTAACTCAAATTTTCTATTGTTGACCTGCCCTCCCTTTCGTATCTTCAGTATCTTTATTTATTCATGTCTGTACATGGCTTTCTGATCACTTACATTGCTTTCCAACCCATCTAGCTCATTATCTTGGTTCACTCCTATGCCATAAAGGATACGCAACAAAATAGAAAATTTAACTAGAAGTACTCCTATCTCCTTAGCAATGCAGCACAAGCTGCAGCAGGGTTTCAAAGAGAGTCAGAACAACAAGAAATGAGACTAAAACCAAGGTGGAGTAGTCGACGCTTGAGTAAACTTACAGGAAACTTTTCGCCAATAAGGGGTTCAAATACCCATATGCACAATGTGTTGGAGGACAGAGCAGCTTCACTGTTCGAATCTCTTTGAGAATCCATGGATGTTTTTGTATGTGGTTGTTCTGCGTGCTCTATTGTCAGTATCTGTGCCACCGCACTGTTTACAGAGTTTGTAAATCAAAAGTTTGGAGACCACTATCTCACGTGAAAAAAATCCAATAATACATGTTCTGGATACAAGCTGATTAAGATACACCCTCATTAAAAATATTGGCTTCGACAAAGAAAATTCAAACCTTTCCCATGCAGAAACAACCATTTTCCCATCACCAAGGCCATTGGTAAGCCTACCCACATGCGATATCACATCCACAATTAAGCACCAAAGGTCACAAAGAGGAGACACCGGGATCTTAACCGAAACCTGCACCACCCCATTATTAAGAGGGCCCACTCTCTCTCTCTCTCTCTATCTCTCTCTCTCTCTCTCTCTCTCTCTCTCTCTCCCCGAAGGGTCTCAAGAGGACTTTAATACAATCGTATCATATCATATCTAGTTCTTGAGTTTCTTAGTATAGGAATTGGCAAGGGCAAGCTAAAATTGTCTAGGGGATGCAATGGTACCGGACAACTTTGCTGAGACCTAGGGAAAGAATATCATCTTTTATATTGAGATACATCAGAGCCCCGAAAGGCCTCCCAACAGCATATGTTACACATGGATTCCCAAACACCACCACGAGACTTGTACATCGGAAGGATAAGAGATTCACAAGATATTGCTATACAGCCATACATTATAATGGTATGAAGAAATGCACATGGAATATACATGTAGGTACACATTAGGCAAAGTGTAACCACCAATGTTTTACCCCCCCCCCCCTTTCCGCCCCCCGAGAATTTGCCCTATACATAACCTGTTACACCAGGAGCAACATCACCTTTTATGGCATTGTACCTAGACAAACAGCACTCAAGGGAATGGAAAGTCCTACTTTTGGGAGACTTCAATGCCTGGACATAATAGGTAGAGCTACTACATTTGTGTGATGATGCCATGATCTTGCCATACGTAGACCCCAATGGTGCAAGTTTTAGCTGTACATCGGCAGATATAGGATCACACAGTATGGCAGATATCTGTTGGATATGTACACCACCCCATGAGCTAATTTTATATGAAAGGGGTGAGCCTTTATAGCGTTTGGATCTCACAGACTATTGCGTTCCACTAGGAATGCCGCAATATGCTTCATGTCCGATTTGAGATAAGGCACTAATTTATACTTGTTCTAACCTAATGCTTCATATTATCCCAACAATGTGAAGTCCTCTTATTAGGAGACTATAACACGAGAGTTAAGCCCAAATGGTCAACTTTGTTGAGGATTCTATCATGCTACGTGACGCATAGAAAAGGGATACTGGTACAAATCATCATACTGCTGATGGCATAAATCAATCGATAAAATGGCACGTCACTTTTGGAAGGATCCATATATAGTATATACAGGAACAAAACACACATATCAAATTTTTAGCATATCTACTATCCCAACCATAGGCTTTGTACATCAAGCCTCCACAATACCTCCAGCCAGGTAGCTCTCTATAGGAAGAACATGTGTCCCATACCATAGGTCTTCAAAGATGAGGGTGACATCATAGCAAGTCTACTCATGAAGAGATTATTTTCCTAACATACCTCTTAAGGTCCTCATGCCAACATTTATAGGCCATGGCAATCCCCATAACTTCACCTACCACTACCATGTGTTATCATGTCACACACATGCATGCCTACCTACGCCACATGGTAGTGGGTTGGTGCATGCAAAGCAAGTGGTGGGTTAGTCTTTCCTAGGAGTTCCTACTAGCTTATGACAATATCAAATATCTTAGCTGTCCTAGACGTCTTTAGAGTCCCAACTGCCTTTCATAAACAGTTCTAGAGAGCAAAACATAAAATGTCTCTCTAGGTTTCCTTTATGCAAGTTCTTTGTTTCGTGCTTCTTTTGTTTGTCTCTCTCTTATAGAACAAGCTTAGACCGCAAAAAATACAAACCTGTTGTCCTTTGGCAGATATTGTAAAAGGAGAAAGATTAGAGCTTGATAAGTTAAGGGACTTCAATCTGTCCTCTATGCCAACCTTAACCTGCTCCATGACTCTTTCAGGATTTATAAAATCATCATCAGACGCAATCCCGCCCACAACAGCACTATCAACACCGAGATCCTATACAAAAAATGCGCAAAAAAAACTTCCATTAGACCTAAATTTTGCAACCTCTTCCTTGAAACTAAACTGAAACCTGCATTAACACTATTCTGATCTTACCACAGGGCCAGCCTCACTTATTGCTGGTTCTGACAACCTGCTAGACCCAATGTAAAGAGCAGAGCCAAAAGCCACACATAATGCTGAATTCCAAAATGTATGTGACGAATTTCTATCATTCTTGCCTCCAAATCCATAGATATGTGATTCTGCAAGCATAGACACACCATGCACATGAGAAATTCAAACTACGATTGACAGAAAGATACCTAGATGAGTACTTCAGGAAAATGTAATAAAACAAGTTTATGCACAAATCAAAAAGGTTACAATTTGAAAACTTAGTGGAGGGATTGACCCAAGCAAAAAAAGGTGGTGAGCTTGCAAGTAAAGCACTTCAACCAAAGCACAACTCCTATAATCTATTTGTGTTTCACACAATTTCGAATGCTCTTGATGGACCGAATGCTTATTTTAGAAATGAAAAACAAAGAAAGGGTCCAAAGGCAACACAAACTAACGAGAAAAACAAGCATGAAATGAGAGGCTCTATCAATGTCTACCACAGATCCATAATGATCTTTGGGACAGTATAGCCAGAGAGTATTAGAAAAATTTCAGCACAGTTGGAATAACTTTCCAGCTATTTTGTGCTTAAATCATGCGTGAACATACAAACACATACGATAAACTAACCTTGCACATGCAGAAAAGTCACAATTTTTCTTTTGAATTGTATGCATAGGTGATCAAGAACATATTCGTTGGGACAAGTTGTTAATGATCGTGCAAGCTTGGTCCACAAAGCTCAAGTAAACCAACATGGAAAATATTATGGGTCTGTTCAATGCGGAGGTAGGCGCAAGCAAAAATATACAACATTAAGATTATCCTCAATCATAAACCGTCCAAAAAGTCACAAAGCAAGTTTAACATGATTATCAACATTCGCCTTACATCTTGCTTTGTTGAACCTCAACAACACCGAATTGCCTTTTTGAACACAGCTGGTCTTTGTCGCTTATTAGCGGAGTCTCCTGTCACTTCTGTGATTGAGTGATGTGCTTTTTACATACTTATAAGCCTATTTTTTATCTTCTATGAACTGATCAGCTGCAAGTACTCATCCTCTGAGCACATAACTATGTAATACAAGCTTCCCACAAATAACCTCGTATGAAGCCTTACCGGTGGATAAGTGAATGGTATTGTTCTAAACGGAGTCTATCATTGGAACATACTCCTCCCATAACTGATAGTGATCAAGGACAACAATTCCAGCAACACCTATTTACTGCCTCACCGCTCTCTGGACAAGAAATATATAAAACCTCAAGCCGCCCAAACTATCGAACAATCTCCATCAAAAGTTCTTTTGAACTTGCTATCGCAATCAAAAACATTAGTCTTTGGGATCCCGCAGTAAACAGAGATATGCTTTATAAACTCGTATGCTTTTCCCTTACCAATAGCTGTGTAAGGAAATATTGTACCCTCTGATGATCCATCTGACTCAACTAATCAACACTTAGAAGGTGATGCTTCCAAAAAGACCAAGCATGAATAACTGCAAGCAACTATCGTAATTAAACTCAACATCCTTAAGTCTACCATAAGCCAATGTGTAATTGACAATCCTGCAACAAGTTGGTATCAACATTTTTTCTTTGAGCATCTTTGCCAGTCGTTTGGGTTTGGGGCAAAAAATTGGCCAACCACGGCATTCCAAAAAATAAAAATGTGTATCGATCGCCAAAAGATAGCCAAACTTTGGCAGCTCATATCGTTTGATTGCCAAATTCAAATGGGGTCATGTCACATATCAAATTAAATGGCAACGCATGATTTACATGAATATTGTGTTTGTTGCACCATTTAATAACTCTATGCTTAGGGAAATAACCATTTTATGATATTATGGCTAATTTTCTCCATCAAATTTAGGGCATGGTTGCCCATTTTAAGCTATCATTTCTCAAGGGTTTGGATGGTGGATAGCCCACACAGGCTATCCATTTCCAAGTGTGAGTCCCCCCAATCAGGAGAGCATAGGGGAGGCATAACACCTAGGGTTCAGCGATGCCATGTGCACAGCCATGGGGGCAGAACTGAGAGCATTTGCAGCGCTGCCACATGGCCATGGGCAGCATAGGCAGCATCACCTTGCTGCTATTGGAGGGCAGGAAAATCTCTGAACAGTGGGCATCTTCTGCCCACACTTGGAGCAAGGGCTATGACCTGGACTAGCAGCAAAGGCTGCTCAAATATGGGCAGCATTGGACCTGCGCAACTAGTAGCAACAGACTGCACAGCACCCAGGGACTGTTTGGAGCCATGCAAGAGCTGGTTGGGGCGGAGTATCCAGTTGGAGGCATACCGCACAGCGCTCAGACACCTGTTTTTGGGTCACTAAAAGTCTGCAACAAAATCGGGCCAATATGTAGACTGGCGGCCAGTCTACAAACTGGTCAGTTGGTTTTCCCGGGCTCTATAAAAGGCCCCCAGCCTTGGGGCCATTCTATCCTATCTATTCTATCAAGCCACCAGTGCTGGCTGTCTACCAGGGCAGCAGGGAGGCTGATGGCAGAAGCTTTGCAGCACAGATCACCTACAGCCGTACCCTGCAATTAGGGTTTACAGGTTCTCAGAGGTTGGCTGAGCAGCAAACAGTGGAGCACTGGTCTACAAGTCTTCTCTGAGAAGAGCAGCAGCAAGAAGTGTCCATGGAGCACCTCTACGTAGCCCACAGAAGCTCTAGGAGAGCACACAGGCTGAAAGTGTCTTGAAGGTACCACGAGAGCAGTTTTGGAGTCACAGGGGTCCACATCTAGGCAGCACCCTGCTGATAGATGGTGGCACACTGTGAACACATTTTGTATACGGTTTGGTCCATCTTAGGGATATATTACTGTTTCTACTCTCTCGTCAGCATTGTTAAATTACTGTCTGCACATTTTTCTCTCTCTCTACAATAGTACACACTAAGGAAAGAAGTTGGACTTGAAATTAGTACTGTGTGATTCCTGGGCTACGTCTTTGTTTATCTTCCAGTGCAGGGAGCATAGGCTGTAGCAAGCACTGTCCACCTCTGTTTTCTAACATGGTATCAGAGCCCTGAGGAAGCCTCACAATGGTGGTGATGTACAGGGTCACAGGCAATAAGGTGTAGTTGGCATACTCAAGCCTTCTAGTATGAGCAGTAGTACATGTGTGTATGACATACTAGGTATGATGCATGCAATTGTTAATTCTCTCTCTTATATTCAGTTAGATTTCGTTCTTCTGCACTCAAGATGTTAGCATGGACACACTTGTGAGAGAATATCTTAGCTTACATGTTCGTTACATTGGTATCAGAACTTCAATATTAGTTTTTCCTCGACATATGAGGAGCAAAGTGAGGTTCTGGAGTTGGAACCATGACACCCCAAATGTCTTCTAGCAGGATAGCCTACTCTCCTTCCTTCTGCGTTAGTGGAAGATTCAGTAGATCCAGTGTCAAAATGCTCCAAAAGACAATTGTGGATCCTTCAAAGATTTTAAGCACTAGCAAGGCTTAGGAGGAGTTGTCTTTTCCCATGGGAGGGCCAGCTCCACACTCAAGGCATCTTTACCCCATCTGATATAATGGCCATGATGCGGATTCAAGACCAACAATCAGATGATCCAGCAGGTCATTTAACTCTAGCTTGAGCAAAAGAACCTTTATGATGCTTGCATCGCAGATGAGCATAGGGCAGAGAAGAAAGAGGTCCCTTTGACAAGGAGACCAAAGAAGATATAGAATGCCCTGCATGGGAAATCAAAAAAGCTCAAGATTGAGAGTTGCGCATGCCTCTCGTCCACAACAAAGCCAAAGAGACTTGTGGACTGCCTCAACAGCCACTACCAAAGGCTTCATTTCTAGGGAATCTCACTTTTGAAAGGTATGACAGCAAGACAGATCCCTCAGGGCTTGCCCTTTAGCTCAATCAATTCACGAGATATTTTTCTGTTGTACCAATCGATGATGTAACAAACCTTCATTTGCAAGGTTATACATTTTAGCCTTTTTGGATCATTTATTTTTTAATGATTAATTGTGCGTATCATACCAACGGATGATGTAACAGCCCTTCGATTTCTTTTCTTTCTTTCTTTTTGCAAAGAAAGGAACTTGAGACCTTCGATTTCAAAGTTATATATTCTTTAATTTTCAAATCATTTGTTTATTATGTGTGTACATGCCTATTGATCACATGTGTGAGTTTCTGTGTGCGTTCTTGTTACAAGCCTTCACACTCTGGCCTTTTACCTCCAACAAATCCAACACTTTAGCCTTCAATCAGGTACAAAGAGAAGACAGCACGATTAATTGTGCGTATCATACCAATGGATGACGTAACAGACCTTCGATTTCTTTTCTTTTCTTTTTTTTGCAAAGAAAGAAACCTAAGACCTTCGATTGGAGTCAAACCAAGTAACCATGGAATTATGGAAATCATGCACAATTGTATAATGAGTGATGTTCTCTCAGGAGTAGAGGAGTTTTAAGACTATGGAGTTATGAAATCCATAGAAGGTGCATCAATGAGTGATGTTCTCTCAAGAATAGATGAGTTTGAAGATCATTATGAACACTCTATCGCCATTGTGACAAATGGTTCTACGATTGTATCAAAAGTAGGGATGAGATCAACAAAGGACTATTCGGCATTTGACTTTGCTTGTGAAACAATTAATGTTACAAATGGTTCTACGAATGTATCAAAACAGGGATGAGATCAACAAAGGACTCTTCAATATTTGACTTTGACTGTCACAGTGATAAGATCAAGGATGCAACATCCCATGAAAACAAAGTGACAAATAAATCTTACAATATATATGCTTTCATTTTCAAATCATTTGTTTATTATGATGTGTGAGTTTCTGTGTGAGTTCTTGTTACAGAACTTCACACTCTGGCCCTTTACCTTCAACAAATCCAACACTTTAGCCTTCAATCAAGTACAAAGAGGAGACAACACCATTTCTGTGTGAGTTCTTGTTACAGAACTTCACACTCTGGCCCTTTACCTTCAACAAATCCAACACTTTAGCCTTCAATCAGGTACAAAGAGGAGACAACACCATCAAGCTACAATGGTGACACCTTTTGTGAAGTTAGCCACAGACGCTTTTTACAGTGTTCAACCAGTCACATTAAGAGAGAGGATGTTGGATACTAGTACATGAGGTGGATCTCACGAATTATTTCAGCTTGTATAGCTCATTCAATTTTACCGGATCAACCTCCATTTAATCCAGCATGCCATACAGGAATGAGATGCTTTGCACATTCGTAAGATTGTCATACCCACTAGAGTTTTCACACACTTTTGTTAGTTTCTAAAACCTTCACACTGCGCCTTGGGGGTGAGCCTTGGTATTTTAGCCCATGATGCTTGGTTAGCATGCTTAGAACGTGATTACTATGAGTTATCTTGTAAGCTTCATCCAGGTCATCAGTCATGTAGGTCATGTCATATTATATAACATCTCGATGAAGGTTTTAAAATATTCAAATGAGATGTTAGGTCTTGTTTAGGTTTTTTATGTATTCTTAAACGCCACTAGTATATAGATATTAGACAAATACATTGAACAGAGGTTGGTCTTAGGGTCAGGTTTTTAGGTTTACGCCTTCCACATATAATGCTTGTATAAAAGTCTTTAGGCTTTTTCTGGTCAATTTGAGCAAGCCCTTTCTAAAGGGGAGCTCTCCGGCATGTTGGAAGTTTTGCAATACATCTAAATTAGTTATGTATCTCTCTAATTCAAAAAACTCTCCACCATCCAAATGGCAAGCATCATCAAACTATAGTTGACTGTGTACAAAAGATATTAGTATGAGCACATGGCCTAGATATTAAAAGTTTGCTTCTCCAAAATATTATATATATACCTTCCAATCTTACAACTTGAATTTTGAAACAAGTGAAAGAACTAAGGAAAGAACGAAGTTTGTAAGCGACTTTAAACAAAATTATGAGTAAATGAAAAAAATTAAAATCAAAATAATCGAGTAAGCATAGCTAAGCTTGTGTTCTCATCAGTACCCAAGAATAAACTACCATCTGGGTTTCAAAAGATTCCGGAATCTCCAAAATATTGTCCATTACAGGCCCTACAGCCAAGCCCATCGACCTCTTTGGACTTATGAATACAGGGCATGCACAATAGCTTGTCACATAAGAATGCCAACTAGACATACAACCCTACAACACGTCATTACTGTAAAAACCATAAGTATTGTGATATATACCACATGGCGTTACAGACTCATTTCACATTGAAAGAGACTTTTTTCCGCGTTGGTAAGCTGAAGCTCGTGTGGTGCTGATCCTGAAGTTGTCTAATTTCGAGTCTTGAATTTCCAGGCTTTTATTTTCAATTTTGCCAAGTAGTAGTCACAAGTCAAAAGGCGTAAAACCTCATCCATCTTCACTTTCAAATATGCCGAACTCTGGTCTGACTTGCTATCGTATGATGAATCCTGCCTTGTTGTACCGACGTTATGGATTACCAACACAGTCTAATCTTGAAAGACGCCACTTTAACATGAGAGGGTATAGCCAGTCCACAGTACATGGTATTGTACTTTAAGTACAGAAAATAATCGAAGATGCACAATGGAAATGATTGTCAATTTATCGCTCCAAGTATCATGTTTACATGATACTATGAGGAGCTTTCGTCGACTATGATATCTGAACTTATAAGTTGAATAAAAAGGAAAACGGAAACGTACTTTTCCAGAAACTGTTGTCTTTCCAAAGATTATCCAGCGAATACACTCGCTCACCGGCTAAGCCAGAGGAGGGAGAGAACCTGAGCTTGCATAAATTGGCAGCGGAGCGCCAACTACGAACGACTCGCCTCATGCTTCAGAATTGAGAAAGCTCAAATAAGATGGACGACGAATGTCTACCTTTTATACGACACCCTCAGAATTTTCGAAACCAATAAAGAATTCAAAAATGTATTAAAGCGGAAAAGATACTCTAGAAAAATTTACTTGCACTACCTTGGTAGTGCTAGAATTGAGTAGAGAAAGGGAGGGGGGATGCCTTTCCCCCTCATAAAATGGCGAGCGGCCGTCAAAGGCGTGGGGAGCACTCCACGTGTGATATTCTGAATTTGGTAGCT
Organism: Dipteris shenzhenensis; assembly: GCF_047967505.1. Classification (NCBI taxonomy): domain Eukaryota; kingdom Viridiplantae; phylum Streptophyta; class Polypodiopsida; order Gleicheniales; family Dipteridaceae; genus Dipteris; species Dipteris shenzhenensis. The sequence goes on along the minus strand of NC_141620.1, from coordinate 43,681,950 downwards.
ACTTTGGGCAGCTTCACAATTACCATTCGTAAAAAGGTTTAATCTAATGGCTCAGATCTTACGCGCGACCCCAGCCTTTGATGGAGGATTGAAACTCTTGTGAATTTCCAAGTGTGATTTTCTTAGTGTCTCAAATTGCCATTTATGGAGATCATCCTATAAAAATTGCCTAGAATTGAGGGAGCTCATAGATGGTCTGTGAATGACTACACTTTATTTTTTAGATTTGAAAAATGTATTAAAGTGGGAAAAAGATACTCTATAAAATTTATTTGCATGCCTCCTTAAAGGTAGTACTAGAGTGGGGGATTGAAACTCTTTTGTGAATTTCCATGTTAATTTTTCAAGTTATGTGCCTCAAAACTGCCACTTACGGAGATCATCCTACAAAAATTGCATATTAGTATTCCAACACCCTTTAAGAAAATGTATTAATGTGGAAAAGATACTTTATGAAACTAAGTAAACTAAGATGCTCCCCCGTGTCATTTGTGCATGTTTGATGCGAACAAGGGCAGTCTATACATGTGTGTTTGATGAGCCATGTGTGTGGACATTATTGTGTTTGTGTGCAATTTTATTTTTGATTTTCTTGTGCGTTTTGTATTTGGAGTGGGTTTTAATGTTGGCTGTATAGTTTACCTAGAGTTGATTGGGTTTGTTCAAGTGAGATCAATTGTGGTTAAGTTCGTGTGTAATTAGGTTAGTGCTATGGGAGGTGTGTTTGTCATTCTCAATTTTCTTTGGAAAATTAGTAAACAATTGTCATTGGCTTGATCGCAATTGGCATTGTATACTCTAGGGATGAATTAGAGAAGAACGAAGACCCATTATGTAGCACATAATGGGACAACCATATTCTAGTCATTCTTATTAGTACAATCATTTCTCAAAATATGTTTCATCCAATATACTTTCATATAATGTCAACAAGTTGTTTTAATAGAGCATGAAATTTCTTTAAAATTTTATATTTCAATTTGACAAACCATGCTCGATTCTTATTTATACGTGTTGAGTTACTCTTTTATCTAGTTTAAGGACCCAAATTATTGTCATCCAAGACCCTCCCAAAATAAAACACATTAACTATTGAAGCAAAAAGCGACCTTTGCTTTTATTAAATGATTGTTATGAAGAGGAGAGGGTATCTTTATGAGCTTATGTCCCCTTATGTCATGGAGAGGAAAGAGAGGGGAAGTCAAGATGGTTTATTTGGATGTTTTTCCCTTGGAAGAGCATAGATGTTGGAGGTTTTCCCTAGGTGCATCACATAATATCAAAGGGAAAATTAGAGAAATGTCACATCAATGAGAGAGGGCTCTACAAGTGTCACATCAAATATAGCACAAGGCGATCCGGAGCATGGAGTGTCATTTTCTTCTATTTCCCCCATTTTGCACAACATAAGGGAAATTAATAATATTTTTTCCCTCCATGAAATAAGTCCCTCACTTTATTAGCTCTAGGATAGTAGGGCCAACTTTGTGGCGCTTTTGACAAAAGTATTGCAATGTATTGATTTTGTAGTGATTGATTTTTTGTCAATCGGCTAGCTAAAAGCAACATAAGGGTCATCTTCAATGAGGACAACGTGAACATTAAGTCCAAAGATGCAAACAAGGTGGTTATGGAAGAAGGACTCTACAAGATCCGAGAAGAAAATAAGATATGATGATCTATAAAAGACATAGGGTTTTCTAGGTGGAGCGATGATATTGAACTTGTATTGTTTTGCCAAGATTGATTGAGCATGAATAAGATATGGCTCTACAAGATATATGAGAAGAAGAATAATATATGATAATGTATAAAGGACATAGGACTCTCTAGGTGAACCAATAGTATTGAAGTTGTATTGTTTTAACAAGATTGATCAAGCATGAAGAATATCAAACACAAGACTATTGACAAAGATGAAAAAATTCAAATGATAGGATTAATGATTAGGATAAAGATGATAAAATCCAAACGATAGGATTAATGATTAAATAGTAGGATCAAGACGAAAAAATCCGAATGATAGGATTAATCATAGGATTAATGATAAAGGTGACAAAATCCAAATGATAGGATCATTGGTTATTGAAGTTGTATTGTTTTGCAAAGATTGATGGAGCATGAAGAAAATCAAACACAAGACTATTGATAGAGATGAAAAAATCCAAATGATAGGATTGATGATTTTAGAAATTTGGATAATTCAAAGCCATCGTTGAGTTTCATTGAAACTTGAAAATCCTTTTACACTTAAGAAAACATATGTGAGCACATTATATACCTTTTGAAGAGCATTAAATCTATATTGTGGTATTTCTAAGATGATGTACCTACTAAATTTTTGTACGCATAGTTTGTGTGAGTAGATGCCAACTTTGTAATCCTCAATTGTTTGAGATGAGAAAGTTTACTATTATTTCCATTGTCGGTTACATATAGTATGTTTCACGGAATTCATTATACTGAATAGAACCGAATGAGGTTTGTACAAAAATGAAGAGAAGAAAACCATATGAATGATTCAAATTGAGCAAGAGTGGGAGACATGAATGTTACATTAAAGCATAGCTTTCAAATGCTTCCTTATGACATTGCATATATGAATATTGTTGACAAAGATTCAAGAACATGTTAAGGATGGTTGTGCTCAATAATAGCTTATATGCATTTACTAGTTGAAAAAGAACATGAATGTCGAATTGCTATTAGCCCTAGGGGGGGTCACTCTTCATCGATCCCAGACAGCATGTGCGAGCGATTATGTATGAAAAATACCCCTATTCTTTCATTTTTATAATTTTACATATAATTGATTAAACCCATCTTGCATGTATACATTTTTCAATGTTAAAATTTGGACACCCCTCCTTAAACCTACACCTATAAATTACGTTAGGTTGCTATTTCATAAATCCCCTCATGCATGTCAATGTTGTGTAAGTCCCTCTATTAAAAACTTACCTCTGTGCACTAACATGCTATGTTACATATTTATGAGTGACTCCCCCTAGTTATTAACTAGCAAGACATTAATTTGACATATTAGGCTTGAAGTATGATTATATACATATATTTTTTATTGTCCAAAAATTAATATATGCCATTTATTATAGTCGCATTATAAGGGTAATAGTCAAAAATTAAGCTTTGTCTTTGTTGTTTTGTCAATGCCATATGGGCATGGAATGATATAGATGCTAAGGAACTCAACAATAACACTGCTTGGACGTATACCAAATTAACCATGATTGATGTAGTATAGGAATTTTTTGTTGATACAATATGATAATAATACTAGTTTAGAGATCTTTCATAATCCTCTATCTGATAGTTCATAATTTCCAATTTAGAGATCTTTCATGCGTTCCAATTAGGAGATATCATCATGTATTGATTGATGAAGATCTCAAAAAATAACTTTTTTATCATCACAGTGATGATACTTGATGGATATCCAAGTTGGTCTTCACATCTTGTCTTTCACTTAGTGACTCATAAAGTCAAACACACAACGAAGGTCAATTGCACCCTAAGCAAGAGGGATGTTACAAAAATCCATTTTTGTTATCATTTTTAATTGCATAGTGATCCATAGAACCACACAAGACGTTGTAGGGTTTCAAAGGATGCATTTTGCAAGGTTTAATTGAGGATGCTTAATTGAATCTATGTTTTGCTAGGCTAGATAGTTGGTACTGTGGGTAATTTCATGTTAATAGTAATATTGCTAGTGTGATTGATGTGCAATTTGATCTATTTGTTGGTTGTACATCTTGATGTTTGTATATCAAGCTTACTTGTGTTGGGATATGATGGTTCATTCAATTGATTGTTATTGACATGATTGGAAGCTTGAGTGCAGATGAGTTGGTGGAAACAAAGGAATGGATATGCTAAAATGTTTCGATCGAGTGGAATTAAGAATTATAACAATCTTTTAAGACTACGTTCATACAAATGGGCCAATATTTGTAAAGAGTGTGAGGGTATCGATTGAGGTGTCACATGGAATATCTTGGCTACCAGGGTCATGTATAAATGACAAGTTTTTGGCTTTGGAGCTCATTCTGCATTGTGGAAATACAAGCTCTCTTGCTTCCAAGCTTTGGTGTCTTGTGTCTGCTCCTCCTTGTTGCTTCCATGCCTTCATTCCCTTCGCCATTCACAACGTTCATGCTCTCTCCTCTCGCTCTTCCTCGTGTTCTTTTCTTGTGGAGAAAATTGTGAGATGCAATTTGGGAGATACGGAGGTGACATCCATGGATGGCATTGTGAAGTGTATGCTCTGAAATGAGGGTTAGGAGAAGGTGAGCTCTTCTTCGGTGACACCTCAAAATCCCCATGACATGTTGACTAGGTTGGTGGTTTGCTCATTATTTATCACATGACAAGGAAATGCAGGTCTAAGTGTACATCTGTTCAAAGCTGAGTCACCCTTCTTCTTTCAAGGGAACCTATCCTTTTGACATAGCAAATGATTTCTACAAGCTTGCACTGAGATCTTCTTTTCCAAGATTCTCACCATGTTAGAAAAAGATAGAGTGGTGGAGGTTGCTTCCTACAACCAATGCTCCTTGTAGTGGAAGATAGAAGAAATGAGAAATAAGATATTGCCAAGGAATCACTCAGTGTTGATTTTAAATCCAACTTCTTTCCATGATGTGTACTAGTGCAGAGAGAGATAGAGGGCAAGCAATAAATGGAGATGTAGGGAAGGGGGGGAAAAGGTCACACCCCATCATTTTGTATGGGCTCATTTGCATGAGAATGGGGAGGGGGGGGTGCCACTTGTATTCCACTTAGAAATGGAACATGGAGTTCCAAAAATGGAATATGGAACATGGAGTTCCAAAAATATTCACAATTTGGGCCTTATATGGATCAATCATCACTATGGCAATGTGGTTGGGTTGAGCAATCCTTGGCAATTAGATTGGGTTGGGTGATGTCCAAAATTGGTCCAAGGGTTACATGTCACAAATTTGTCCTTGCTACCCTAGTGCTAATAAAGTAAGCATACCCTTTCCTCTCAATAACAAATGATTAAAATAGAAGAGGCTACTTTCACCGTGACTGGTTAATGGTTCTTCTTTGGGAGAGTCTTGGATTAATAATTCAAAATTTGAAATTTGAATAGTTTCATATAAATTGTAGCCATTCACAAACATTTGACAAATCTTCTTGCCTTGATCCTCATCAATATGATGACTTTATTAGGTTGAGGGATACAAGGCATCTGATTGAGTTGCATAATGGCCAAAATCGGGCCAAGGGAAAGAGTTCCCAGTGTCACTTGCCTTCCATGCAACTCATCAAACCTCTTGTTTACTTGCAAATTGTGGAAGTCCATCCACCATATCTTCTTTTCACATAGCTGAGTATCCAATATGTCTAGACCTCTTGTGCCACAATCTGGACATCTCTTTGTCTCCTTGTACTAGCATAAGCACGAAGGTGAGTGATAGTAATAGAAGGAAAAGTCTTCTTAATCACAAGCATAAGGGATCTCTTCATGACATGGAGGTACAAATTCTTCCCTTCCATTACGTTTTATCTATTTTCTATGTATTCTTTCATAGGAATAAACATACCAAGAGAAATCAACTTCAAAGAGGGAAAATAACTGATCTAGAATGTATGGCATACAAAAATACTTAGGTCAATGCTAATATATTTTAGCATAATGCTCAAAAGAAAAGTGATGAATCATGTAGAAGGTACGACATATGTTTTAGCATAATGCTAAAAAAGAAGGGTGACATAGGATGTAAAAGTATCAATGCAAATTAGTCACAGAGAAAGAGAGAGAGAGAGAGAGAGAGAGAGAGAGAGAGATTTATATACATATATAAATAGGTATTGATCTTGCAATTATCCAACTACAATGAAAAATTATGACACACATACAATGAGCCAATGATTACATATATATAGAGTCAATGAATGAGATCCAATGATATCTTGATGGACCCTTTATCTCATGGTGGCATATATTGACTTTCACTTGCACGATGAAAATCCAAATATCCAAAGGTTATAAGCATACTTATGAAACCAACAAATATTTAATGTTTCTAACAATAATGATGTTTAAGCCATTGTGAATATGAAATTTTATATATATCATATCACATTGACAAAGTAGTTTTTGATCAATTGGGTTTGGCTTCTAGGTGATAGAAAATGGAAACCATGTGAAGTGGCCCAACTTCATCCCACCATCAAATTTTATTTATTTTTAAATTGAATGTAGGGGGGTGAACATTACTAGTTGAGAATGTCAATTTTGGTGGTGCATTTTATGAAGATTTGAGAGCCTTTCGTGACATCACTTATTCATCATTTCAATCCACATGCTTGGCAAGAGGATTACTAGAAGAAGATAAATAATGTCATGCTCAAGGCATTGCAGTACCAATGATTGCTATTTGGAACAATACTCATCTTTTGTAATCCTGAGGACCTGCTTGCGTTACGGGGCCTCGGGGGGGGGGGTCACTCTTCATAAAACCCACATAGCACATGCGAGAAAGCATCTATTAAAATACCCCTATTCTTTAATTTTTACATTTCTTCATGTAATTGATTAGCCCCCTCTTGCATGTATACATTTTTCCATCTTAAAATTTAGACACCCCTCCATAAATATACACATATGAAGTACACTAAGTCCCTATTTTATAAATCCCCTCATGTATGTAAATGGCATGTAAGTCCCCCTATTAAAAAAATGCCCCTACGTGCACTAACGTGCTATGTTACATGTTTATGAGTGACCCCCCCAGGGTTACGGCAAACTTCCAATGCCTAAAGATATCATTCAACAAACATTGTCATGACAACATTGGCATATGTACACAACAAGCACTGTTAGAAATAGAAACCTTCCTACGTGCTAAAATTAGGTCCCTTTTGAATTTCATGGAATGCCAACTCCAAGTCTCCAACAAGTAGCAATTCTTCAATGCACAACTAGATCATAGTTTCCTACCTAATGAAGAGTTAGGTAATTCTTCAATGCATAACTCGATCATAGTTTCCTACATAACAAAGCCATAAGAGTGTGTCATGCACTTAATCATCAATGAGTAAACATATTCAAATAAATTGTATTCATCATGGCAAAATGTGACAATGGTATATTCTTCTAAGATGGTCCAAAAGGAAAAAGAAAACTTACGTATACCAAGTCCTACTTTTCTATGTTAGAGGATTAGGGAAAATAGTCCTTGTAATTGCATCACGAGACTTGCTCTCTACTTCTCCGTGGAAATAGAGAATTTCACTCTCACAGCTTCAAATTTCTCACTGATAATACAAAATGAACAATCTACTGGATATGCAATCAAAATCATCATATGGCACAAGGCAACAATGATCCACAATCATTGTTGAGGTGTCTCCTCTACAACCCAACAAAAAGGTAACTAATCCATTTATTTGGCAGCTTGTAACAATTCTATAAAGTATCTAGCTGGGAAGACATTATCAATGCACTCTATGTAACTCACCACTATGGCAACATAATGAAATCATGCACTCAACAAAGATTATGATCAAAGAAATCATGCACTCGACAATGAAATCAGTCAAAGGCAAGAAGCGACGGGCAAGATCATCCGAAAAAAATGCCCAATCCTTGAGATGGTGGAAGATTTCCAGTGTAGGGACAGGTTGGAATCTACAAATCATTTGAGAAAGTTAATGCCATAAGGGTCAATAGTGCTACCCCAAACCAAACTGTGTGGCTACTACTGGAAAAGAGAGCAACATTCCATTATTATACAACACCACCAACTAGACAAATTCCCTATGCCAACACGGACTTTGCAATCGTGTAACGTGTTTACTTTTGTTATAGGTAAGGTGAGAATTGATCTCTTTCTCATTCCAATGGAAATCAATAATGAGACAAAGGGAGATGGGCAATAAAATTGTGTTTGTGAGAGCAAAAAGAGGATAGAGAAGCTCAAACCAATCGCACTCAACCATGTGAGAAATAGATGAAGGATGCACCATAAATTCAAAACCTTACACCTATCCAAATCGTTAACCTTAATGATGTGGTGGGGTGACATGGCACCCAAATTCTAGGAGACCTCACCAAAATGTAGATCATTTAAATAAGATAAACACCTAGTGAACTGCAAGATGATATATTACACAATGTCTTGATAATCATTACAACAACCAAAAGTAGACATAATCTTGAAATATTCTAAAAACTGCACAATCTTGCCCGTCGCTTCTTGCCTTTGACTAATTTCATTGTCGGGTACCTTTGTGTACACATATGATTAAAAGAAGTTTGAAACTATGCTTATTTTGTAAAAGTTGTAAAAATAATCATCATTACTGTCTCCAAAAGATTATTAAATTTATCAATATTCAAGACTAGTGAAAATTCAAAATAGCCTGTTGCAAATGACAACTCATGTCTCACTATCATTTTTCATGACGAGAGAGAGAGAGAGAGAGAGAGAGAGAGAGAGAGAGAGAGAGAGAGAGAGAGTTTGCAATGGATTACTGTTACATTGCTCCCGAGGTCTTTTCTCTATGTGCATTTCACATTCATGAATTCTATAGTTTCTCCTAAGATTTTTGCTTTCCACACTCATGTAGTTCTCATGAGTTAGGCAATACAAAGATCCGATTAAATGCTAGTGAATAATGCACTCTCATATTTTCATATTTGCAATGTGCTTGTTTCAAAATACTAATAATAGATTACCTTCTATGATCTCTTTTTCATTATCTTTGTTGATGTGGAGGATTAAGTCAATACAATGGTCTTGCCTGAATCTAGAGAGCATAATCCTTTGTTCCCTTACTTCACATGTATTGCAATATCTAATTATATGTGTGTTTATGCTTGCTGAGAATAGTTTTCTTGTGTACTAGTGATTATATGTGTCTTTATGCTTTGCTGATAATAGTTTTCATGTGTACTAGTGGCTAGTATGTATGTAGTCACATGTACATAGTATTTTTCTAGTGTGCTAGTGGCTAAAATGCATATCATCACTCATGTAGTGTGGGGATCTACTATAGATCCAAACTGGAGTACCTTGAGTATATTAGATTGATCAATAATTACAATGTGCAATCCTTTCTTGCACATGAACTACCCTTTTTTACTAAATTATCCTCCCACAAGATCCCACAAAGGTTACGGGCATCAAACTTCCACTATAGGAGCTGATAGCATAAATTTAACATGCTAATATCGGCTCCTCTATGATCTTATTATTTCATAGGCTAGACTTCTTCATAAGACCACTTCTTAATCATGGCCTTTGATGTCTGACCTTGCTAGTGTGTTTTAAGCCTTTAGTCATGCACATGGAAGAGGAAAGTTTGGATGATCTCGAAGAAGCAAGTAATAATGTTGGTTCTTTGGCTTCAGCATAGAACCACCATAGGAACTATGGCTGTGTGAAGAAGGGTCTCTCATATATCAATGATTATTGTGAGCTGAATGCTTGCCTTATCAATTGCTCAACCCCGGGAGAGGCCTTGGCCAACAAGAGGCCAAGATGTATATTGCCATAGAGATATTAAAGATCATGATGTTTACTGATTTTCCAAAGGCGATTGGCTCACATCAAGATACTTAAGACTACACTTAGAGGCTCAGCAAGGCCATCTGGAGTGATCCTCGGTGGCCAACATAGCAGAAAGGTGGGTGATTCTTCCAAAGAACAGCCCAATAGGAGTATCCTCTCTCTCCTATTGATCCCCTTATATGTTTACATGCTTATTGAAACATTTGACTTTAAATTTGAAATACACCATGCAAATAATGACATCAGATATCAATTATTATAAGGCAAGGATGTTGCACAAGATCAAGAAAAACAATGTTGTTTGTCATGAAACGTTTATTTACCCATGTACATTTGAAAACAATGTCAATAATAGAAGATTTTAGACAACATAAAGTGATCTAGCTTCAAAAGATATTCTAGAGACAAACAAAAAAATGTATTTGAAAAATATTATTAATGGAAGAAAAATATATTTGAAAAATATTGTTGAACACAAAGTGAAAGATTGATAATGTTAATATGTATAGCCCACAACAAAATACTACAAAACATTCATTCAATTTTTTCACAATAACTTAAAAAACAAAGTATATTAGTAAGTGAATTTAATGTTGACATGTTAAACACAATGAACCCTACAACAAATGATGGTGGAAGTCAAAGAAACATGAAACACCATTGGACCACATTTGGACTAACACACTAATTAAAGAAGCACCATCATGAACCTCATGCACATGATAGGGGTGCATTTTTTTGGTGACCATGTTTTGGTGAGTGTTTCAAAAATGATGAGCTTACTCTCTCTCTCTCTCTCTCTCTCTACGTTTCTCTTTGTCTCTGTCTCTGTCTGTGTCTCTCTCCTCTCTCTCTCTCTCTCTCTCTCTCTCTCTCTCTCTCTCTCTCTCTCTCTCTCTCTCTCCGTTTGTCCCTTTGTCACATTTCCATAGAAATCAATTTTCTTCTTGTAATTTTTATTGCACTATGACTCCCTCCCTCCCTCCTTCCCTCCCTCCCTCCCTCTTACTCCACCTACCATGATATACGCTTTGATCGGGAACACTCACCTTCTTACTCTGGCCATCTGCACATACTTCTCGCTTATATTGACTTCATACCCCTTTTAGAGGATCGTGTTGCCCTTGACACGAGGCTGCCATTCACTCTTTCCCCCACACCACCCGCTCCACCTACCCACCACCCCTGGGACCGTACCCTATAATAGTTGGTACGATGATGAGTGTAAGGCTTTATGCTAGCAGCTCAGATTCAAAACCAAAAACAGTCTTCTGAGCACACCAAACTTGCTACGCGAGTATTGTAGACTGGTACGGAGGAAGAAACTAGACTTCGTTCATCGGAACGAGGAGGAGCTATTGAACATTTTGTTTAGTAACAACTGTAAGGACTTTTGGCGAAGATTTCTAAAAGGATGGTCCCCCTCACCACTCACTGACACCCAAATTTGGTTTGATTATGCACGCACACTTTATGACGTCCCAAATCAGCTAGTCCCTAATCTCTCACACATGCCCCGCCCCACATCCTGCACCCTCTTCACTAGAGGAAAGGTAAGGATGCCATAATGAAACCTCATAATGTTCGAGCGAAGGATCATGAGGGGTTATGCACTGAGTTCATTGCATATGGGATTAACCTCCTAGCCCCAATCTTAGCAAAGCTTTTTAATGATGTTGTTTGTCTAGGGTTTCTGTGCACCTGGACCATTAACACTATCTCACCCATCCACAAGGCAGGGGATTCCATGAGCTCGGAGACCTATAGGACCATTATGATTGGACATGTCATGTCCAAGGTTTATGCATCAGTACTTGACTGTGAGGTTATGAAATTTGCAGAGTGTTGAGGACTTAGAGCAATAGAACAGGCCAGATTTCGGAGTGATCATGGAACCATGGACCACATTCTCATGCTCAGATGTATCATTGAGGAGGCGAGGGCATGGAAGCAGAGGGTTTATTGTTGCTTTGTGGATTTCCGCAAGGCATTTGACATAGTTCTGAGATCCCACCTCATACGGTGCCTACAGGACTTGGGTTATGATCAGGAGATCATTTGGGCTATCATGGCACTTTATGAGAGAGTTTCAGGCAGAGTTCAGGCAAGATGATTTGGGTGGATAAACGAGATCATGAGCACTATCGAGGTCAAACAAGGGTGTCCTTTATCGCCTACATTGTTTGGACTCTACATTGATGAGCTTGAGACAGTGATGCAGATACAGGGGGGTGTAGGTTGCTCTCTTGCAGGCAGGTTGATCCAAATATTGCTCTATGCAGATGATGTGGCTCTCTTGTCTTCCTCGGCTGAGGGGCTCCAAAGACACCTAGACGCACTACAATCCTTTTGTGAGTCTCATGATTTGAAGGTCAACCGGGGTAAAACCAAGGTCATGATCTTCAATACATCTCGAGCCATCATGCATTTGGAGCAGTTCACATTTGAGGGGTCACCTGTTGAGATAGTTTCAACATACACTTATCTTGGGGCTATCTTCTTCGGACCCAGCTTCACTATGAGACCTGCGATGCAGGCATGCTTGAGTAGAGGGTATGCTTCACTGGCCAGACTAGAGAGGAAATGCTTCCGCTTGCACTTTCAGGATCCACGCACCAAGGGGTTGCTTTTTGACTTCTTGGTTTGCCTAGCGGGGATGTATGACAGCCCATGTTGGGGGCTAGACTTGTCGGATACAGAGTGGGCCTGTGTGGAGTGGCTATAGGTTCTCATATTATCATGGATGATTCATGGTAAGCTATCCACTCCTCACTAGATCATTCAGGCTAAGTTTGGGTCGCCCCCTTTACAACTAGATGCTGCATTTTAGGTCATCACGTATCTGTACCGAGTTAAGGACTATGGGGATTACACCTCGGGGCATAGCACGCAGCTCTATCCTCTTCTATGGCACTTGCAGCAGGAGGGGACCAGAGGTGCTGGTATGCATGTACAAAGAGATGGTTTGAGAAATTGGGGCCCCACATGGATAGACTACCTCCCTTCTAGTACATCATGAATGCTCCATTTTCTCCCCTCCTATCACACGAGGTCAACTAGGTTATCCGTGAGCATCTACTATAGCTACACACATTTTAGACCTGGTTGGGACTGAGTGACCTCCTAGTGAAGCTTAGCTCCTACAAAGATCACTTCTTACATATCACAGTGGAGGGTTTCATTGATACATGCAGATTCACCTACCCCACTCGAGGATCTCTTTTGGGCAGTTCCGAGTCTCTTCACACAGACTTCGCATCAAGAGCGGCAGAGTAGAGAAACTACCCAAGGAGAGGCGCATATGCACACTATGTGACATGCAAGAGGTTGAGATAGAGGATCATTTCATCTGCAGGTGTCCTATTTACTATGAGATTTAAGGGTGTTTCTACTGCCTCTTCAGAGATAGCTATGGGATTTTGGCCCGTTTCCTCTCCTAACGAGACCAGCGATGATTGGCAAGTTTCATTCATGAGGTGCAAGCTTCTTCCTCGATTGATCCCTCTCAGAGCTCTATCACAGAGTTCTTTCAACCAGATCACATGGACCCCCACGAGATAATGCCTTGACATGATCGTGACTCGGAGCCTGTGACCCGACAGCTGAGACAGAGGGTCCTCACACAGATCACACTTGGGGACATCCCCTTGTTTAGAGTCGGAGTTCTCGACCAAAGGGGCTCACAGTAGCCCTGGTCAGACGCAGAGCTACAACTAGGAGACATGCCAGGACTGCACCTTTGAGTGGCCGACAGTACTCTATTGTCGACTTCATGCCTCCACTGCCTCATCCATCTTGATATCCTGCTACTGCTGCTGATGATGATGATGTTGATGATGATGCTAAGATTGATATATAGTCAACCATCGACATGACGATGTTGTACTTAGGACTTAGTATTGCCATTCTGCGCATTTTGCATTGGTATGGATGCTCATTTAGTAGCTCCACTACCACAGCTCATTGTATCAGGATTTCTCTCTCTCTCTTTACCCCCTTTCTATTGAAATAAATTATTAGTTTTTCTTGTCATTGTTATTGTGTTGTGTGTGTGTGTGTGACCTTTCCATTGAAAAAAATAATTAGCCTTTCTTGTCATTTTATTGCGCTCTCTCTTTCTCTCTCGCTATCACATCCCATAGAAAGAAATTATTAGTCTTCTTTGTCAATGTTATTGCACTATGTTATTCTCTTAGCACTCTCCATGTCTTTGTCCTCTCTTCCAAACACATGATTTTATTAAATCTCACCTTCACATTTAAGGATTGTAATGAATCTTGAAAATTTATCACTTAAAAATATGTATTTGACTTATAGTTGAAACTTGAGATAACTTATATTGAAGCAAACTTCAGACATGAACGATGTGGTATAGAGTAGAAATTGAAATGTAAGAGAACTTGTATTTCTTAAGATATTAGACTATGGAGTCTTGCATAGATATGAAAGTCACAACTTCACATTCCAAAAACTCTCCTTGAATTACATTGTGATTTTCTATTATCATTCACACTTAGTCATGGGTATGTTCGCTCACAAGATAGTGCCATAGCCACCTCTATCATTGAGAGCATAGCGCCATAACCACCTCTTTCATTGAGAGCATAGGTTGATGGATGAACATGTGCTTATTTTGATGAAGACCCATCACTCTTAAAAGAACAAAGTAGATACGTTTGTAAATAGATGTGTTTGCATCAGAGTAGGATTATGGGCTGATTTTGTTCGCAATAGAAAGGCAGTTTGAGGCAGCATTGATTGGCATAACTTTTAAGGTGGCTAACATAGGATTGATGGACTGTGTAGTCCACGTGTGTTGGCAAGAGCGGCTATATTTGTTGCTCGGATCTTGTATCCATGTGATGGGTTGACCTTTGTGGGGAGTTCAGTTTGTTGTGCCAAGATCCGGTATTTCAAGGCCAGGATGTTGTTTCAAGTGTTTGAACCATAAGGGGAGGGGGGGGAGGTTGGAATATGGGTTGTGTGGCACAAACCCCTTCACAAGGAATAAGTAAATATATGTGTGGCTAATAAGGTAAGGCAACTATTTGAAGGAATAATGCCTCGACGAGGCACTATATAACATGTGGATAAAGGAAAGACTAATCCCATAAGCATGGGGTGCTTCAGTATAGTTAAAAGTACTTATGGATCATCTCTCATAATCTCACTGGCATTTTTGGTAAGTGAGAGAGGCAATGGCTAGGAGGAAGTGGGATTGGGAACCCCCTCTACATGGTGTGATTTTTGGGCCACATATGTGGCCAATAATAGTTTAAAAAGGACCTCTTGTTTAATTTCAAATATCAAATCTAATAACATGAGCAGAAAGATCTTAAAATTTTGAGTAATTTTCCTTTTTGGAGCGCCTCAATCCAAGTTTCGACCACCAAATGCCACATGGTTAGCACATTTGCCAAAGGACACACGAGGGAACACACGTGTCAGGGAGTCATCAAGAGCTATCATCGTTGCTGAGAAACACAAATTGAGTCGCACTTTAAGGTCATACCCCAAAACATGATAGCACATCTGCCATAGTCGTGCAATTGACATGTGTCGCTCACGTATGAGGACTCCTTGTCTTGTAATGCCCTTGCATTTGCTTTATAATAAGTATAGAATCTCCTATTACTTCCAATTCTTTGCACAAAAATCTACCACAGTCCTGTGGCGGAAGGGAACACCTAATTTGATATCATGTTGGTAGCATGCATGGTTGCCACATGTCCCAGGGACATCGTCAACTGTAGGGGGTCCCGATGCCCTGCCTCCTAGCCACACATACCTCTATTTGCCCCCAAAAGGTCCCAGGAGGGATGAGAGAGAGACAGGTAATCAAGCCAATATATCCAAGGCCATCAAGGCCACATTAATGCATTTGAGGCTAAATCCCACCAATGCCAGGAGTCCCTTAGAAGTCCGACAGCATGACATCTGCTAATAAACCATGCTCCACTTAGCTCAATTGAGGGGTGAAGGCCACCACCTCCAACAATGCCTACTAGCATAATTGATCAACATCTTACTTATAAACCATTCCAATCTCTATGTTTCTCCATATGATTATTTTCATCTTTTATATATATCCATAGTTAGACCTTGACCTACTTCACAACAAAAATATTCAAGAGCTTTCTTGCACCCTTCTCTTGCAATTATGCATGAGAGAGAGAGAGAGAGAGAGAGAGAGAGAGAGAGAGAGTCTATTAACGTCCACTAGAGACCAAAAGGTCTTTGGGACAAAAAGAAACCCTCTAGTACATCTGCTTTAGGGAGGGCACATGGCAGCTCCCAAGAAGTGCAAAAGCAACCCACATTATGTGTGTGTGTGTGTGTGTGTGTGAGAGAGAGAGAGAGAGAGAGAGAGAGAGAGAGAGAGAGGGTGTGAAAGGGGTGAGGAGATAACGGGGAGTTTATTCAAAGAGAGTGTGTGTGTGTGAGTGAGTGAGTGAGTGAGAGAGAGAGAGAGAGAGAGAGAGAGAGAGAGAGGTGGAGGGATAGAGTCATGGAGGGAGAGGGTGTGGAGAGTGAGGGTGTGAAAGGGGACGAGGAGATAGAGGGGAGTTGAGAAGAAGAAAGAGTACATGTGAGATGAGAGCGAGAAAAGTAGACATTCAAAGAGAGAGAGAGAGAGAGAGAGAGAGAGAGAGAGAGAGAGAGAGAGAGAGCGGGGGGGAGGGGGCAGGGGAGAGAGGGGAGGGAGGGAGGGAGGGAGGGAGGGAGGGAGGGAGAGAGAGAGAGAGAGAGAGAGAGAGAGAGAGAGAGAGAGAGAGAGAGAGAAGGGGGGGTTGAATTGAGGGACGAGTGGATAGAGGGGAGTTGAGAAAAAGATTGGACGAGTGGATAGAGTGGATGGAGGGGAGTTGAGAAAAAGAGTGGACTAGTGGATAGAATGGATAGAGGGGAGTCGAGAAGAAGATATAGTACATGCACAATTAGAGAGAGGGAAGTAGACATTCAAAGAGAGAAGAGAGAGAGTATGCTCACCATTTTTGGGCAAGCTCAACAAAAGATGCTCACCAAGATGCTCACCAACCCTTATGGGTCCTTTTAGATGGAAGGGTGGCATGTGGACTTGCCCTGCCACCTCAACCTTGGGCCCTTGCACACTCTATTTTATGCTACTAATGCTACACACATTCACACTCACATTTATTTAAACTATTCACATTGGGAATTTTTTTGTTCTCTGAGGTAGTCTTGAAAGAGTTTGCTCAAAGGGACATAGAAACTACACAAAAAGTGTTGCTTTAAGCATGGGGTCAGTGTGCATTGTTTACACTGTTGAAGTTTCAAAATTTGTACCTATGCATTCCATGTGCTTTGGGTATTCTTGCAAAGGGTTTTCTCAAAAGGCACATTATTTTGGATGGAAATAGACATCGATGTAAAATCAAAGGGTTTTCTCAAAAGGTACATTGTTTTGGATGGAAATAGAAATCGATGTGAAAGTAGCAACTGATGTTGGAGCTGTAGGTGGAAATAGACATTGACATGGGTTGAAATTCGTGTGTTGATTTCAAGTAACATATAGGATTTACATGGTGGGTGTAAAAAAGGGATGTATGTGTACTTTAGATCACTAGGTAGGACAAAAATTTGTGTTCTATTGTCCCCTTACATATTTGATGTTTCTTTCTTAACCTATGTAATATTGGTAAACTTCAATCAATCGCTTTACTGTAGCTGAAAGAGTTATTTACTAAGGTTGCTATTTAGTAGCTTACAAATTGCAATTGCATCTTTGTGGTATACTTCCTTATTCTCACATTCTTTATCATGTATAGGGAAGGTCGCCCATCATTTAATACAGAAAGCATTTCATCCTTGATGTGATCATGGTCATTGTAAAATGTTAACTACATGCAAAATAGGAAAATGAGGGGGCTGAAAAGAAGAAGCAAAAGTAATTGGAATTCTTGTTTATTAATTATAGGGGGGAGGAGAGAAGAAGGGGGGAGAAAAACAATGTTGTAGAATAAGTACTTACAATCATGCATTCATCTACACTTGTTCCTTTAGCAACTTTTAAGCAGTGGGTTGAAATACTTTCACTCTCATGTGTTCCAACATCTTCTAAAATTGCAACTGCAACTGTGGTAGTTGGATATGGATCTGGAGTTTTGTAATATATTTTCTATTGCCGTGTTTTCTTAGAAGCTCAAGTAAATCGTATGTCCTAGCAACAACAGTGTAATAATTGTGCTTCCAGTTAATTTCAATGTTAAGCATAAATCACCTTTATCCCATTCAGCTTTTTTCTTAGCAATCAAGAAGCTTTGAATTCTCACATAGTTTCTTGGCCTAATTAGTTCCTCGTGTTTAGTAATGAGGTCTTATCGAGTTGCAGTGTAATTGTTGTAAGACCATTTATGTTGATATATGATGAATTCTTATTGTTGTTGTACGTGTCATAATGATTTAAAATTAGTCCCTCAAATATGACTCTTTGCATGTTTAGAATTATTTCCTTAATCATTATAACTTGCAACTTGCTACTTGGTATTGTATAACTGCTTTCTCCTCTTACGCTAGTGGGTGACTCAAAACTTGATGTTTGAGTAGCTATCTTTTCCAAACTAGTTGTTGTTCTTTTCTCTGCTGCTATGTCTGATATTTGTTTCTCACTAGTAGATATGTTTGAGTACTACACAAATATAATTTTTTTGCAGCATTTCAACAGTTAATGTCTATTGAATAAAGAAAATTAAGCCTACAACACTCCACCAAAAAATTCACTATATATTAGCAAGGATATATTAATAGTATTATTGCAAGTCAATTTCTAATATGTTTCCTTTAAATGTAGTGTTACTTATATAAGTAACATGTGAAGTTTCACTAATAATAAATTCACATCAATTACTAATAGTGACATAGAATTGTCACTCATGTAAATCAAAACAAATTATTTACAACATCTCAATAGTAAATATATTGTAGTTTGCAACATTTCAAATCAAGAGCCACTATATACTAGTAGGAAATTCCAATATTATTGGGAAGCGAATTTTATTTTAGTACATTCAAATTTGACATTGTTTGTATAAAAGCTACACAAAATTGCACCAGCTATAGTAGTCTTAATGCACCGTTAAGAGAAACAACGACAAACTCATCCATATAAGCTGAGTAGACATCAATGGTTAAAGCTTTTTATCTATGCTCAATAAACTCTATTGTCTCTACATATTATGCAAACCAAGTTTCTTACATAGTTCTATTCTCTCTTCATCATTGGCATCTATGCAAATGACATTACCAAGCATGTAATCAAAAGCACTCCTCTCTAATTGTACCATCTTTGCTACCAATGTATTTATTAATAGTGGAGCCATAAATGGGTGATGTTATTGTCGAATAATTCAAAGTAGACTTACATGTTCCAAGAAACACTCATCATATAAATTCGATGTGTCATTTAAAATCAACTCACACAAACTTCAACCCACATCATTTGCTATTTTCACTTATAGCTTGTTGCCAATCACATGGAATATACATGGAACACATGGCATGCATATACAAACTCTACAAATATATGAAGAGTCTACATCAAATTATCACCACACAGAGATAAAATTCATGTAAGAAAACTTGTATGCAAACCCCATGGACTACTTCCATGTCCCACTTGAGGAATCCCTTGTGAGACTACTCCAAAGCACATGAAACAGACATCCGAATGTTGCAAGTACATACAGAACACGCGTTGACCATATGCCTCTAGGAAAACTCTTACAAGAATACTTAAAAAAACTCTAGAAATGTATAATATATCAAAACATTTTACACAATTTGAATCCATGTGCGTACTCTGTGAGAACACTTGTATGCAAAACGATAACTAGTAAATGTGCAGCTATACCATGTAATTGGACTTTCCAAATAGTAATCCAAAGTAGATCACATTCCTTAAATGGAATCCATCATGTAAATCCTATCTGTTGTGCTGATCTATTTTACATTATCATTATTGTTGATGTATGGTGAATTGAAATTTGATACAATGGACTAGGGAGGTCTCCTCTTTATAGCTATGAGAGCGATAGTCAGATCAATGTAGTTGGACCAGTCAACCTAGTCGGTGGAGCCAACTAATCAACCTAGTCGGTGGAACCGACCAGTCATCCATGGAATATTAAAGGAATATTCCCTATATCATCACCTCGGGGACTTTTGCCCCCAAACCCCCACCAAGGGGGCCGTTGGCCCCCCTGGGACCCCCCAGCTAGGGGCCAACTGGCCCCCACTAGGCCCCAACAAGAATAAGGGGCTCCCACACAATCACCTTTCTACCATCAACGGTCTCATTAATAGACCTCATCTGACATGCAAGTCAGGATCCACATCCAGTGTCTCGAGCTCACACATGGCTTCTCCTCATATGGGGGCCTTACAACTTGAGCACCTTGGACCACTACTGGCTACCAGCAGGGTGGGGCATTGAGCATATTTAACATAGAAATTCCAATTGATTAGTACTGTTATGGATAAATTTGTCTAAGGAAAAAGGCATTAATATGTGTGTCTGTTTGTATGTGTGGAAATATTATAATAATATATGGTGTGCATAGGGCCCAGGGTTGAGGTGGCAGGGCATGACCATGTGCCACCCTTCCACGTAAGAGGACCCATAAGGTGTGTTGTACATAATCCATGGTAGTAATATTATAAAATGTAAGGTGGCATGGCTCCTCCATGTGCCACCTCTCCACCTAGGCTGCATTTAGTGAGATATGGCTCAAAGTCCATGGGAGAAGTAATATAAAATAGGTGGAGATGGATATTATATTGGGTTATTCCCTCCATATAGGATAGGCTCATGTGGGGGAGGTATAGAAGGTCCAAGAGAGCAAGTTAAATAATGGGTAAAGTAGGATGAGGTGGCAAGATTCCTTGTGCCAACCCTCCACTTGTCCTCCTAGAGGTTTGAACATATTATAAAATTGGGGAAAGACCAAGGGAGTATCATAGACTTGAGATATGAGGCTTGATTTATGTGGAAAATTGAGGCAAAGGGTTGTCACACACAATTGAGAGTGCGTAACCGCCTAGCCCACATGGGAGACTTTTCCACATACACCATGCATGTGGGAGGATCCATTTATTGGGAGAGACCCCCTCTCTTGGCTATAAAAGGAGGGGGCTATTCCTTGATGAGACACGCTCATTCTTGTAAAGCCACCTAGCTAGTACTTTGATTTCTCCCTTCTCTTCCTTTTAAAATAAAGCATGGTCCTCTTCCATTGATGTCTCCATCTTTACATTCCTCCTCCCATCATGTACATGCTTCTCTTCCCCCTCTCCCTTTCCCCTTGTGTCATAGTCTCCCTCTTCATTCCCTCCCCTTCTAATTCCTTTTCCCCTCCCATGATAATGTTTCGCCCTCACATTCTCCTTTCCTCTATGGCCCTCGAGCGTTGCCATGCTTAGCCTCTAGCCTTTGGTCCTGATTTCTTTTCGAGCTAATCGAAATGGTGTGGTTGCTGGGATTGAAATCTCCACAGCTAGTGGTATGAAATCTATTACTCCTATGACTAGGTGCGGCACTGCGGCCTCTTCCATGCACAGTTATCTTCTTTTGCGCCTCTAAACTATGTGCCTCCCTATCTCTACGGCTGCAAAACCTCCCTGCTTCTGCACTTTCAGTCTGCCTGCTTTCTGCTCACGGTTCCTACGTGTATTCTGGTCGGCGAATCCTCTGCTCATACCGGTTGCATCTGCAGAACTGTATCATCTGTGCTCCTTCAGAGTTCCTATGTGCACATTCAATTCGTGCATCTACTGTGTTCACCCGTGCGACAGTTTTCTGGGTTGCTACGTCTTTTGGTCGCGGATAGTTCTTCTGAGTTTCTGCAAAACTGTAACAGCAGATCCTGCGCCCCCCTCTCTCTTCTTCTTCTCTTTCTCTTTCTCTTCTCCTTCGCCTCTCCTCTCCTCTCTTTTTATTAAAGAGTAGGATTTGAACCCAAGACCTCCCCCTTCATCAAAGGGAGACTTATCATTGGGCCAACAAGTTGGAAGTGATGAAAATGTGATGATTTTTGTTTATATATTGAAATCTCAAGAACTGTAACTCTCTACCCGTGGGGAGTTCACTCTTGCTGTAAAAAGCAAAAGTACTTCATTTCATGTGCTCTATTCACATCTCCTGCTAGATCGCCGATTTGGAACTTTTCCAAGTCCACTTCACAGATGCACGCCACATGAGGAGGGTGGATATTTATGTCACTTCTCGATGCATTTAAGGATTTGGTGCCTGGTCCTCCGTGTGGGGGTTAAAGGTCACTGTACCTTAACCCCAGTTATGTACAATACTCAAACACATATATAAATGAATGAAAAAGAAGATTAGGGTGGTTCTGCACCCACCAAAACTTGTGTGGCTCTCTGTCTCTCTCTCTCCTTCTTCCATTCTTGCTTCCGTTGAGAGCACTCTCAACTGGTATCAGAGCCCGGGTGATCTAGCTGAGCGTGCGTGAATGCTTTGAAGCTCAGCAGCTCTGTGGGAGGAAGGAGAAGCTCTGTGGGAAGCTTTGTGGGTGACTTTACTTGCATCCGAGTGTGCAGAGACCTTGGAGGAACCTTTGGAAAAGTCACTTTGGCTTTACGAAGTGGTTTTGAGAGCCTGTTAAGAGCTTTCAAAGAAAAAGTCGTTTTTTGAGCTTTTCCCTGTTCCGTTCGATGACAGAGACTCCGTATTGACTTGTAGAGGCAACTATTGCTTGCTTTTGGTGTCCACATTACTTCAGGAGCTTGGAAACACCTTTATTCTTGAATCTGAGATCATTTCAGTGGATTTCTGACTCACTGTGTCAGTTCCTGCGTTTTTTGCCCGGGTGTTGGAACTCAAGTTTGGAGCAACCATTTGCAGATCTGTCAGTTCCGGTGGACTCAGGAGGTCCTAAAACTTCTATGTTGCTCATCATTCGCACTCCGGTGGAGTTTACAGATAGCTCTGTTTCCAAAAACGTTTTTCAGTCCGTGTGTTGGACCCAGTGATTGAGGCCACGGTTTCCAAAACCGTCTGTCCCATTGCGTTCCGGACGCCCAAAAACCCCTACCTGTCAGTCCTTGCGCGATTCGGTGGAGGATTTTCAGAGTTATAAATCTCTGTGTATTCGATTTCGTCTCTCTGTTATGCATTTTTCATGCTAAGGTTTTGAAACCTTAGATTTATGCCACATGGTAGTGGATAAGTGTTGACTCCCATTTCTCACTCATCGGTTGGGATTTTGGAGTTCTGGCAGAAGAGAGATATTTGCAGATTTTCTTGCTGAGTCCGATTATGCAATGGCGCCCATGTTTTGAAGCATCTCAGGTTCTATTTTCAGTAGCGCTCATTACCGTGGGACTATGATTTCTTGAGCATACCTTATGCAGATCACTTTGGTTGCAGTGCGCTCATTCGTGGTATGCATTGGGTTGCAGTGGATGATTTATAGGCCATTTGGATGCATTGCGGTCCTTGTTGGATGCGCTGATAGGCCCAAATTGCCTTGTGGGATGCTATTTTTATGGACGCTTTGCACATGGATGCTATTTTATGCTGAGGGACAGCTTTGACACATTGCAGGTGACGCACTGATAGTGCTATGCTCTCTTGGATGAGACATTATTGATGCATATGCCAGTGGACAGTGTTTATGCTTGAGTCATTTGGCACTTATTGGCATTTTCTTTTGGGCCAGATTTGCTCATATGGATGCATAGTATATGCACATGAGTCAGATGCATCTTTTGATGCTTTGAGTTTTGAGTTTTGGTGATATTTCACTCTATTGTGGCATACACATTTGGGTGCACCTGGTATTTGGTGTGATTCTCTGTTGCAGGGACTAGCATTTGGGATTTTGTTTCATTTGCATCATGGCATCCTCTTCCATGCCTGAAAAGGAGTTTTTTAGCATTAAAAAGTTTGATGGGACAAACTTTTCTTTGTGGAAAGAACAAATAAGGGATGTGCTTATTCAAAAGAAGCAGATTAAACCCTTGGCAGGGATTGAAGCTAAGCCTGCAAATATGTCTGAGGATGATTGGAATGAGTTGGATGCATTAGCAAAGTCTACTATTAGACTTTATCTTGCAGAGTCAGTTTATTTCACAGTAGTAAATGAGCAGACTACGGAAGATTTGTGGAAGAAACTGTGTGCCACTTATGAGAAGGAAACTGCCTCTAATAAAGTTTACCTCATGAAGAGGTTGTTTGAGCTGCAGATGAAGGAAGGGGTCTCCATTGCTTCTCACTTGAATGAATTCAATATTATTTTCAGCCAGCTTCAGGCTCAGAAAATGAATTTTGATGCGGAGACTAAGGCAATATTTCTCTTATGTTCATTGCCATCCTCATGGGATACCTTCCGTACAGCTGTCAGTAACTCTGCACCTGGTGGAGTACTGAAATTTGATGATGTTGTGGGTAGCTTGTTGGCCGAGGAGATTAGACGGAAGTCTATGGATGGCAACAAGCAGGATGCAGCCTTAAATGTGCAAAGGGGCAGATCACAGTTCAGGGGGAAGTCCCAAGAAAGAGGGAAGTCTCGTAGCAAATCCAGGGCACGGAACATTGAGTGTTACCATTGTGGCAAGAAGGGCCATATGAAAAAGGATTGCTACAAGCTGAAAAGAGAGCAAAAGGATAAGAAAAAGAATGCAAATTGGGGTGCAAATCAAAAGGAAGAGAGTCCAAGGGAGGACAAAGGAAAAGTGAAGATCGAGGAGATCAATGCAGTCACACGTGATAGTGACAATGATGTTCTCTTCATGTCTAGTTTATCTGCAGAGTTGCTTACCACTTCAGATGATGCATATTCCCAGAATTGGATTTTGGATTCTGGTGCTTCATTCCATGTTACTCCCCATAGGGAATGGTTCTCCACTTATGACAGTGAAAAGACAGGTTGTGTGCATCTTGGAAATGACTATGCATGTGACATAGTGGGAGCAGGTGACATAAAGTTTTCTTTTGCAAATGGGTCTGCATTTCTTTTGAAACATGTGAGACATGTGCCTAAGCTGACCAAGAGTCTTATTTCAGTGGGTCAGCTAGATGATGCTGGTTTTCACACCACTTTTGGCTTTCAGAGTTGGAAAATTCAGAAGGGCTCTATGCTTTTGGCCAGGGGTGCCAAGTGTGGGACTTTGTATCCCTTACATGTATCAGGGGTATTTGATCATGTTGTTGCAATAACCGAGCAGCCAAGCACTTCTTTGTGGCATTGCAGGTTGGGGCACATGAGCCAGAATGGAATGAAACTCTTATGCCGTTTGGGTTATGTACCGCATTTGAGTTTCTCTGATTTTGAATTTTGTGAGCATTGTCTCTATGGGAAGCAGACTAAATCAGCCCATAAAAGAAGGGGAAAGAAAGAGTTTGAAATGCTTGATTTGGTGCATTCAGACGTATGTGGTCCCATGCCTACACGGTCATTAGGCGGGGCTGAATACTATGTGACATTCATTGATGATGCAACTAGGAAAGTGTGGGCTTATGCTATAGCTCGGAAGAGTGATGTGTTCCAGGTATTTCAGAAATGGCTGGCCTTGGTTGAGAATCAGTCAGGTAGAATGCTTAAATGCCTACGGACTGACAATGGTGGAGAGTATCTCTCTCATGACTTTCAGCATTTCTGTGATACACGTGGGATTAAGAGGGAGCTCACATCCCCTCGTACTCCAGAGCAAAATCCAGTTGCAGAAAAGATGAATCGTACCATTCAAGAAAGGTTGCAATGCATGCTTTCCAATGCAAGTCTTTCTAGTGGTTTTTGGGCTGAGGCAATGAAGACTGCAGTGCATGTGATCAATAGATCACCTAGTAAGAGTTTGGATGGTGGTATTCCTGAAGAGGCGTGGAGTGGCAAGAAGCCCTCTTACTCTCATTTGCATATATTTGGGTGTGAGGCATATGCACATGTGCCAAAAGAGCTTCGAAAGAAGCTAGATCCTAAGTCTAGGAAATGCATCTTTCTAGGTTATGGTGAAAGTGGAGAGATGGGCTATCGTCTCTGGGATCCAGAAGCAAAGAAGATCATACGCAGCCATGATGTGGTCTTCAATGAGAAGAAGATGCATAAGGCACCCATGAGGGATGTGGAAATGAGGAGAATCACTTTCCAGGATGTGAATCCACCTGCATATGTTGATAGACAGCAAGCTGTCCATGCACCAAATGTGCAAGAAATGGTACAACCAAGTACTCCCACAGGTATACAATCAAGGGTAGATGATGGATCATCTATTGGTGGAAATGATGAGCCAAATGTGGCTGATATGCAAGTGGGACAGCAAGCTGAAATGCCCTTGAGAAGATCATCTAGAGTGTCTAGACCACCTGATAGGTTTGTTCCAGGGGTAGACTATGTGATGCTTACTGATTGCGGGGAGCCTTCTTGCTACAGAGAGGCTATGATGCGTGAGGATCAACGCAAGTGGGAGTATGCTATGCAATCAGAGATGAGTTCACTTATGAAGAATAAGACTTGGGACTTGGTTTCTTTGCCACATGGAAAGAAAGCATTGCCATGTAAATGGGTCTACAAAATGAAGGTCACAGGTGATGATGTGCCTAGATACAAGGCCCGTTTGGTTGCTAAAGGGTTCAAGCAAGAGAAGGGTGTGGACTTTGATGAGATATTCTCTCCGGTTGTGAAGATGACCACACTTAGATGCATGCTTGGACTAGTGGCAGTAGAGGATATGGAGCTTATGCAAATGGATGTCAAGACAGCTTTCTTGCATGGGGATTTGCATGAGGACATCTACATGGTGCAGCCGGAAGGCTTTGAAGAAAAGGGCAAAGAGCATTTAGTTTGCAAGCTGAAGAAGAGTCTCTATGGTCTTAAGCAAGCGCCTAGAGAATGGTATCAGAAGTTTGATGCTTTCATTCGGTCCCAGGGTTTTAGAAGGAGTGAAATTGATCACTGCCTCTACACTAAAAGGGCTAAGGATAATAGCCTGATAATCCTGGCACTATATGTGGATGATATGCTATTGGCTAGCAAGAATACTTATGAGCTAGATGCATTAAAGGCCAAGTTGCATGAGGCCTTTGATATGAAGGATTTGGGATTTGCAGGTCATATTCTTGGTATGCGCATCACGCGTGATCGGAGTAGGAAACTCCTTTGGCTTTCACAAAAAGAGTATGTTACAAAAGTATTGCAGCGTTTCAATATGGAGGGGGGGAAGGCAATGAGTACTCCATTGCCTCCATATGTGAAACTGAGTCATACAGATAGTCCCAAATCAGATGAGGAGAGGGCCATGATGGCCAAGGTTCCTTATGCATCAGCAGTTGGGAGTCTTATGTATGCTATGATAGCTACTAGACCAGACATTGCATTTGCAGTGGGAGTTGTTAGCCGGTATATGGCTAATCCAGGAAAGAGGCATTGGGAGGCAGTTAAGTGCATCATGAGGTACATGAAGGGTACCAAGGAGATGTGCATTTGCTTTGGTAAAGGAGACATGCGTGTACTTGGGTACACAGATTCAGACTATGCAGGGCATGTGGATAGTAGGAGATCCACTTCTGGTTATGTGTTCACCTTTGCAGGTGGTGCAGTGTCGTGGATGTCTCGCGCACAGAAGTGCGTTGCTTTGTCTACCACAGAGGCTGAGTATGTTGCAGCCACAGAGGGTTGCAAGGAGGCTATATGGCTTGATCGGCTAGTGGGAGATTTGGGGATTCATACAGGTGTACCGACATTGCATAGTGATTCCATGAGTGCTATTCAGCTAGCACGGAATCTGGTCTTTCATGCAAAGACCAAACACATTGAGGTCAGGTACCATTTCATCAGGGAGGTACTTGAGGACAAGCGCATAGAGCTTGTCAAGGTTCATACAGATGATAACCCTGCAGATATGCTGACGAAGAGTCTACCTAGTCAGCGGTTTGAGTATTGTCGTGTATTGATGGGCATTGGATAGTATGCTCACTGGTTGTTCTCCCTTAAAGGCACATTGTCCTTTAAGTGGGAGGTTGTGGGGGTTAAAGGTCACTGTGCCTTAACCCCAGTT
This sequence comes from Dipteris shenzhenensis, assembly GCF_047967505.1. Classification (NCBI taxonomy): domain Eukaryota; kingdom Viridiplantae; phylum Streptophyta; class Polypodiopsida; order Gleicheniales; family Dipteridaceae; genus Dipteris; species Dipteris shenzhenensis. The sequence goes on along the minus strand of NC_141620.1, from coordinate 43,654,354 downwards.
ATGTACAATACTCAAACACATATATAAATGAATGAAAAAGAAGATTAGGGTGGTTCTGCACCCACCAAATCTTGTGTGGCTCTCTGTCTCTCTCTCTCCTTCTTCCGTTCTTGCTTCCGTTGAGAGCACTCTCACTCCGCGCCTTATAGCTACCAATGCACGAGATCTCTTCCTTGATCTTCATGTCGCGACCTTCAACGGCTGATTGTCCAGTCCATTGTTCAAGGAGATGACGGGTGGGATGATACACCGTGGATGATTCATGGTGAAGAACTACTGATACACTGGGAGAACTTTGATTTTAATTCTACTCATTGTGCAGTGATCGAACTACTTGCTACTTCAGAGGTAATTAAAACAGTGTCCTTCATCGAAGGGTGGGATGCTCCCCAAGCTTGGGGGGAGATTTGGTGCATCTGCTTGTTAAATCTTGTGGATAAGCTCAACCTGAATGGTTTATTCTCAATCTCACTACAAAGGTTTCTTTTTTTTTGCCGAAAAAACAGTGCTAATTATATTACTTCGAGAACAAGATACAAAAGGTCAGCTTGTAGCTGACGGGCTGCGTTCACAAATCGGACACAGCCCTAAAAGGTAACACAATAAATCACTCTCTCACGTCGGGATAAGGCGAGTGTGAATGAACAGCCATCGGGGTGGTGAGTAGTGCCACTGAAGGCCCTGCGAAGTCTGCTCGAAGAAGAGGCCCTGAGTGTTCCAAGTCCGGAGGAAAGCGTCTCCGCTTCTCTTGACCGGATCGGGAATCTCCCTGAATCTGGTCCCACAGGCCTCTGAGGGTATGAATAATCTCGCACCAAATATCAGTCATGATCTGGGCAGTCAATAAGGAGGTGCCACCGAGGATCTGCGCGCAACGCGAGGTCCAAATGTGCCACCCTGCTATGCTGCTAATAATCTCCCAGACTGGCTACCTCTCCTGAACTCCTATATCCGCCTCTGCTAGGTGCTGCGGGATACCCTCGAGCAGCCCCCATGTACCCTGCGTGATAAGGAAAGTGGGGTCCTGTTGGCATGCCTCGAATAAGTGATGTAGACCAGGTGCGGTGCTGCACCAACAGAACGCGCCCCATGTGATCACTACAAAGGTTTCTAGGCCTCGGCTATGGTTGGTAATGTTTCGACCAAGGAATCCATTTGTACCTAATCAACCTTTTGTGCCTCATTTCGAGCTTCAAGTTGTAATTCTTTTTGGTTTAAAGATAAACTATCAATAAAGGATTGCAAGTTTATTTGGTGCTGAATGTTTGGCTCAAGTGTTGAATTCTCCCCACCCTCTCCTCCTACCTATCTTGGATTACGGAGAAACTTGGGATGTCCGAATTTTAGTCTTGGTGTGATGACATCTTGGATCCTTCAATTTGATGGAGCTTACAAACCTTCGACCAAGGCTACTGGCATGGGTGTGGAGCTCACTTCACTGGGTGGTGAGGAGTATTGTTATAGCAAGTCTGCACCTGCAAGTACTTGCAATCAAGCTGAGTACTCGGCGCTCATTTTTGGGCTACAAAAGGTACAAGAACATCATGTCAAGCAACTTGAAGTGCAAGGAGATTCTCAACTAGTGTCTGAACAAGTTAGTGGAAGGTGGAAGGTGCAGAGCAAAGGCTTGGTTCCACAACATCAACAAGCATTGGAACTTTGCAACCAATTTGAAGAGGTAAGAATTCAGCATATCCCTCGAGCTCGAAATCTAGTTGCTGATTTCTTGGCACGTGAAGCTTGTACTTCAATCACGCATGACGCGAGTGGAAGAACCACCCCAACAAAGCCACAAGCCATGAAGGAGGGTGATCATTTGTGGTCATCATGAAACTAAGTGTTGGGCACATTTGATACGAGTTTACCGACTTCGGAAGATCCTCAAGGACATTGCTCAAAAGAAGGATGCTAGACTACACACCCCTTGAAGAAATAGCATGGTGACTACAAGAACTGGAAGAAGCTGAAGGTGATGTGCAAGCTCTCCAATTGTTGACATTTGTCATGGCATTCTTGTTTGCCTTGATGAACAACCTCATGCAGCGCCGTATCTCTAACCGTCGCTTGTAAAGATGGATGTGATATCATGAGGGTTGGTCCTTTTAAGATTGTCTGTGTGCTATTCTATGCTGAAGATTCTTCCCGTGTGGTATTTCACAATACACCAGTCACACCCTATCCTGCCTATGTGTGCTTTGTGGATGTATCTTCACCCGATTTTCAGTTCAAGCTTCCTCTTTCTATTGTTTGTCCATAGATAAGCCTCATCTTGCCTCTCTCTTTTCCATCTTCCAAGTATGGCTGATATTCCCATGTTTTGTGGATGGGTGGAAGAAAATCCAAATGAGTATCTTATGGCCTTCAAGCACCGTTGTGTTTTTCTCATCTTTATTACTGAAGACAGATGGCTATTGGTTCTTCCCACATTTCTGGAGGGTTTGGCTCAAGTGTGGTATGAGAAGCAGGCCGAAGAAGTTCACCAAAGCTGGCCAAGGTTGACAGCAGCGATGATTGAGTATTTCGACAAAGAAGAGGAGCTGGAGAATGTGTACCTACAGGTGGCAAACTTGAAGCAGTCAGAAGGTGAGACGGCGCATCGATATGTGGATCGAGCGGCCGTGCTCCTAGACCATTTAATTGCCACACAGGAGGACAATGCCGGATTTCGAGCTGGAATGACTCAGCATGTGCTGGGCTACCTTGTAGCAGGAGCAAGTGACGAATTCCGCCTCAAGCTTAAATGGGAGAATCCAGAAACTATGGTGCTAGCACATGAGATTGCTCAAAAGTTTGATAAAGTTCAGTCTGACCTTGCTTCAAAGAAGATGATAGTCCCTCTGCAACCCCCTCAATTCCTGCAACAACAACCTGGGGGGTATAACTCAGGGGCATACCCCCACCCCTCATCAGGGATGTATCCACTGCCTCCACCTCAAATGTATGGTCCTCCCTTAGATGCTTACCCTCAACAAGGTGTATATTCTCACCCTCCGCCTCAAAGATTTTCCCAGCCTTGCCCACGAGCCCCCCTTCTTTCTACTCCCTCAGCCCCTCCAGCTAAAGAGGCCCCTCCTGCAATAGAACCTGGAGTCAATGACCTAGCCAAGGCCCTGAATGATCTTCGACTTGAGATGGTGGGCATCAGAAATCAAGCCAACCGCCCTCCAAGAGACCGTGCTAATGTTCTATGCTACGAGTTCCACCAGAAGGGTCATTATCGCATGGAATGTCCCAATATTCCAAGGGTGAATCTTCTAAGTGAATCAGGCACTGAGGATTCTGATGTAGAGATCCTTGACCTTCGGAAAAGAAGTCGTACCACACATGGGACCCCTCTCCAAACCGTAAACCGGGCCACCCCAGGAAGAAGGTGTCCTTCTCAGAGCCCTCAGATGCTGAGATGGCAGACCCACCAACCGAGAAGACTAAAAGATCCCACAGGAGTAAATGGTCACCCTCATATTTTTCCATCGGCTCGGGGCAAGAAGACTATTCGGTCATTCAGGACCTTGCTCATCGTTCTTTGAGCATCACGCTCCCTCAACTAATAGCATTAAGCCCTAAGGTGAGACGTGAGCTGCAGCAAGGGCTCTCAACAAGGAAGAGCAAGAAAAAGGGAAAGGTACGAGAGGTATCTTCTATCTCTGAAGAAATTGATCGACACCTACATACAGTCGATGTCATCATAGATAATTGCCATGTCAAAAATGTGTGTGTTGATGGGGGAGCTACATGTAATATCATGGTGCCCCGAATCATGAAGAAATTGAATTTGAAATGTACAAGGCGTTCCTCCACTCGAATCAAGGTAGCAGATGGTCGACGACTCACCATCCTAGGAGTCATTGAGGATTTGCCCATCACAGTCAATGGGTTGACCACCACCATCAATTTCTATGTAGTGGATATTGAAGATACAGGCAAGAGTTACCCAGCCATACTCGGGAGACCATGGTTGAGAAAGAGTGATGCAATCAGCTATTAGAACACAGGACACATGTCTTTTGGTGCTTCTAAGGAGAAGATTCCAGTGCAACCCGGTGCCACAGAGCCAGAAGAAGAAGAGGAGCAAGACAGTGATACTCTCTCATCCTCGGTGTCTAAATCAATGGAAGAATCAGACGGGGGGGAGGAATTCTTAGAGAAAGAAGTTTACATGATGGGAGTGTCTCCGACCCTGCCACCTATAGAAAAGGTAACAGCTAGTCCTCAACAGCTTGAATCTATGCTTTCCCCAGACCTCACTCTAAGTGAGAAAGATGAGTTCCTAGAAATGTTCAAAGATTTCCCTGACCTCTTTGCAACTAGCTATCACCATCTTTGCCATGTGACTGCCATAGAGCACAAGATAGAGCTGAAGCCTGATGCGAAGCCTGTCGCTCAGAAGTATCGGAGATTAGGGCCCCTGCAGACCGATGCTTTGCGCTCGGAGTTGCAGAAGCTTGTAGAAGCTGGGTTTATTGTTCCTGTTCACAATACTAAATGGGTTTCACCAGTGGTAGTCACCCCAAAGAAAAACAACAAGTGGTGGGTTTGCATCGACTATAAGAAACTCAATGTGGCCACCAAGAGGGATCATCATCCTCTTCCCTTTCAAGACCTCATTCTTGAGAAGGTAAGTGGTCATGAGATGTATACTTTCTGTGATGGTTACTCTGGGTTTCATAAAATCAGAATTGCCGAAGAAGATGTGCTTAAAACCACATTTGCCACACCCTGGGGGAGATTTGCATTCAAAGTAATGCCATTTGTCTTTCAAGACCTCATTCTTGAGAAGGTAAGTGGTCATGAGATGTATACTTTCTGTGATGGTTACTCTGGGTTTTATCAAATCAGAATTGCTGAAGAAGATGTGCTTAAAACCACATTTGGGGACATTTGCATTCAAAGTAATGCCATTTGGCCTCACCAATGCCCCTGCTACCTTTCAAAGATTTATGTAGATGGTGTTTGCTCCTTATTTGGGGGATTTCTTGGAGGTGTTTTTAGATGATTTTTGTATATTCTCATCACGTAAGGAGCATGTCATGAAGGTTAGATTGGCCTTCCAAAGGGTCAATGATGCGAATGGCAGTCTCAACCCTGAGAAATGCACCATTGGAGCCACTCAAGGGAGGTTACTGGGACATATTGTCTCATCTGAGGGTGTCAAGCCTGACCTCGAGAAGGTAGAAGCTATCCTCAAGCTCTCCCCACCAACAACCAAATGTCAGGTATGCTCATTTGTCAAACTAGCAAGATACTATCGCCGCTTCATTGATCAATTTGCTACTTTGACACGACCCATGACTATGCTATTAAAAGATGGGGTTGATTTCTCTTGGGATGAGGATTGTGATCATGGGTTTGCACAAATAAAAAATGCTCTGGCTTCAGAACCCATTCTACGCAATCCAGATTGGTCGAAGACTTTCTATATCAATCCTGGGTTCGGTGAGCACACTGTGGCAGGTATTCTTCTCCAGCAAGGGGAGGATCGGTTCATGTATCCCATTCGATTTGCTTCTCGACAATTGCTCGACACTGAGCGATGCTATTCAGAGGCTGACAAGCATGCCTTGTCTTTGGTGTTCTGCATTGAGAAATTTAAGCATTATGTGGCTGGAAAGTCCTTCATTATACTCACTAGCACTGGTCTTGCAAATCAGGTTCTTCAATCACCAAATCCCATGGGCAGGTTGGCCAAATGGTTGGTAGTTCTACAAGAATATGATTTTTCTTTCAAAATTGTAAAAGGGGGTTATTCCAACTTGAAGAATGCTTTGATTGATTTAGAGGAGTGCCTCGATGTAACCCTTGTAGCAGCCATAGAAGTTGGGGATCCATGGTATGGCGGTATCTATAGGTTTTTGACTGCTTTCTCCTTTCCTCCAGAAAGTACTAGCTATGAGAGAAAGAAGATCCGTAGAGATAGTAGGTGCTACACCCTCCTTGATGGGGTGTTGTACCGTCAAGGCATGGATGGGGTATTAAGATGGGCCATTGATGCAGATGAAGTGCCTAAGGTATTGAACTATTATCATGATGGATTTTGTGGAGGCCACTATGCCAGTGATGATACAGCTAAGAAAATTTTACATGCTGGATACTATTGACTGACCTTGTTCAAGGATGTCACTTTGTATTGCAAAACCTGTGAACCATGTCAATTCTTGGGTAGGAAGGATTTGCGTCCTGGGCAATATCACCCAGTGATGTCCATCCATCCGTTTCAGAAGTGGGGAATAGAATTTGTCAGGCCCTTGCTCATGACCGCCCGCAAAAAGAAGTATCTTTTGGTAGCCACTTAGTATGTCACTAAGTGGGCTGAAGCTATCACCCTCCCCGCTGCAAATGGTAAGGCAGTTTCAAATTTCATATTTGAACGTATCTGCACAAGGTTTGGGACACCCATGGAAATTGTCTCTGACCATGGGAGTCCATTCTTAAATGAAGCAGTGGAGTTACTCATGGATCGCATGGGTATTGATCATCACACTTCTAGCATCTATTATCCGGCATCCATGGGTCAAACAGAGCGCACCAATGGCCTCCTTTGTAAAACCATGGGAAAAATGGCTGCAGGGAATAGGAGCCAGTGGGATCAGAAGGTCACTGAAGTCGTGTGGGCTTACAACATCACTTATAAAACGTCTACAGGTCACACTCCTTTTGAGGTGGTGTATGGTACTGAGGCGGTTTTACCACTAGAGATAGAGATTCCGGCCTTGAGGTTGGCACAAGAATAGAGAATGACAGAAGATGAACATGTAGAGGCCAGATTGGCGCAACTTGAGAAGCTAGATGAAACCCGATGCCTTGCACTACACCAAATAGAGATCCAAAAGAATCAACAAAAGGCCCGCTTGGATGCTAAGATTTGCAAGGGATGGGAAAGACATTTTGCTGAGGGGGATGTTGTGCTATGCTTTGATAACACATCGGACCACCAAATGGAGAAGAATTTTCTACCAATATGGACCGGTCCATACAAAGTCATTAAGGAATGTAGCAATGGGTTTGTACAAGTTCAGGAGCTGCATGAGCCATATGGCAAGAAGGTGATCAACAAGCGTTACCTCAAGCCCTTCTTTGTGCGTGATGGACCTAGGCATGGAATTACTGTGCATTCCTCGCTTGGGGGGGGGAGCTGTTATGGATAAATTTGTCTAAGGAAAAAGACATTAATATGTGTGTGTGTTTGTATGTGTGGAAATATTATAATAATATATGGTGTGCATAGGGCCCAAGGTTGAGGTGGCAAGGCATGACCATGTGCCACCCTTCCACGTAAGAGGACCAATAAGTGTGTTGTACATAATCCATGGTAGTAATATTATAAAATGTAAGGTGGCATGGCTCCTCCATGTGCCACCCCTCCACCTAGGCTACATTTAGTGAGATATGGCGAGATATGGCTCAAAGTCCATGGGAGAAGTAATATAAAATAGGTGGAGATGGATATTATATTGGGTTATTCCCTCCATATAGGATAGGCTCATGTGGGGGAGGTATAGAAGGTCCAAGAGAGCAAGTTAAGTAATGGGTAAAGTAGGATGAGGTGGCAAGATTCCTTGTGCCAACCCTCCACTTGTCCTCCTAGAGGTTTGAACATATGATAAAATTGGGGAGAGACCAAGGGAGTATCATAGACTTGAGATATGAGGCTTGATTTATGTGGAAAATTGAGGCAAAGGGTTATCGCACACAATTGAGAGTGCATAACCACCTAGCCCACATGGGAGACTTTTCCACACACACCATGCATGTGGGAGGATCCATTTATTGGGAGAGACCCCCTCTCTTGGCTATAAAAGGAGGGGGCTATTCCTTGATGAGACACGCTCATTCTACATTCCTCCTCCCATCATGTACATGCTTCTCTTCCCCCTCTCCCTTTCCCCTTGTGTCATAGTCTCCCTCTTCATTCCCTCCCCTTCTAATTCCTTTTCCCCTCCCATGATAACGTTTTGCCCTCACGTTCTCCTTTCCTCTATGGCCCTCGAGCATTGCCATGCTTAGCCTCTAGCCTTTGGTCCTTATTTCTTTTCTAGCTAATAGTACCTCAATAAGAATGAAAGGAAATTTCAATGGAAAATTGGTCTGCTTTGAGTAGATGGAGAGTTTGGTTTGACACCAGTCTTGATGATGACAAAACACCACAAGATTTAAAGGATAGGGAAGAACTAGGTGTAGAAGATGCTACTTGAAATGCTAATGTAGCTACAGTTACTTTGGCAAATGGGATATACATTTTGCAAACTTACAGACTGATGTGGACAAATAAAACAAAAGCAAATTCATACACTACTTGATAAAGCTACTTTGCAAGCTCATATACAATTAAAAAAGCTATTTTTTAACATACTATTTAGACAAAGCTAGAATCAAAAAAGCTATTTTGCAAAGAAAAGAGGAAAAAAAGCAAAAAACATATTTTCCTTTCAAGTTTTGTGTTGCTTACAGTTTCTTCTTTGTTGAAGTTTGGAACAAAAAGGGGGGCATCAAGAGAGAGGAGAAGAGCAAAAAGATTATGCAAAAGCTCTTAAAAAAAGCCATTTCATTGAGTAAAAACATGTTGATTGATAGTGTCTTGCATGTACAAGGGCTATGTCATTTAAGCAATTATGAGCACATAGTAGGTGATTGCCTATTTGATATAGTGACATATTTGATGCATGGACCCATAACATCTAAAGGACTTCACGCTATAGCATTTGAGCAGTTTGTCATCTTTGTATACTAATGACAAAAAAGTAATAGATTTGTTGCAAACATATTTGCCTTTGGATTTTATATATGAACAACATGGGTTGCATACTCATGGTTAATATTTTGCATGAATGAGAATTTAAATAATGCATGGAGCTTTAAAAGTTGATCATTTTGCTATTTTTTGTATTTCTAAACTTCTTCAACAAACAATACATGTATGGTCATTCGTAAGCAAGAAGGCGTTCTTGTAGTTTAGAGAGAAATATATGTTAGATCCATTACAAGCTTTATACAATGGTACTCTTGAACATTCTCCTCATTTTGAACTAATTATCAAGATAGGTGCATTGTCTAAATTTGAGATGCCATGCAATACAATTCCAAAGCTTTGAACTAAAGGTTAAGGTAATGCTGCCAAAGAATACATAGATCCACCAGCTGCACTAGGCATTCAACAAGATGAGGCAATCAATATTGTGCTACATACTCAAAACTTGCGTCACATAAAAAATTACAAATACACTCTAGGTGATTGCGTATTTGATAAACGGGGCTTGAATCAACGTCTGAAGTAATACGAGCAGCAACAATTCAGTAATTCTATATTTTCTTACATAATAACAACAAAAATGCAATCGAAAGCTATAAAGCATATTTATGTCTAGATTTTTTGAAGAGTCTACATCATGCGCAAAGCTGTGAAGAATACTTGACTCACATGAGCAAATCAATAACAAAGGGTGGACTTTGGTTGAGATAATTTCACTGCCATGTGGGCATCATCATTCTTGAAAAAGCCACTCTACATATGGTCATCTTTAAACAAGAGAGTTTGTGTAAAACATGGGAAAACTTTGATTAAGAGCCATTGCAAATACTATATGATGACCACCATTTGCATGCACCTCTTTTTGATCCTATTTTAAAGTGAATTCAAATGAAGAGGTTATACCTCACATTAAGCTCTTAACTACAAATACCAATCCTACAATTGAAGAAGAAGGTGCAGAGATCAACATGACACCAAATCCATCAATGAAATCAGAGATTAATAAGAATCCAACAGCTGATGATGTGCTACGTGAATAACATCTACGTCGTATAACACCTTATAACTATGCTCCTAATGATTGCTTATTTGACACAATAAAGTATCTAGTTAACAACAATTAACATATGAGCAGATGTTAGCCTCATTTCAACCAAATGTTTTATTGTATCAAACAAGAAATCACCACGGGTGTATTTGTAAGTTCTTACATGACATAAATTTTGTTTATACATCACATCATCAAGTGTTTCACTTTGATGAATGGTTACATTGGTTGATAAATTGATTGTTATACTACTCTTGATGTCATCTTTGATTGTGAGGCTAATGTTTGCAGTTGGAGTGAGCGCTTCCTTAGTTTCAACAATAGGCTCAAAATGGAATGCATGACTCGTATTGTCATGATATAGAATTTGCAGTGGTGTTGCATTGAAGTGGTTACCATACTTGATATAAATCCTCTTGTGTAATAGTGACTATACATAAATAGGTTTTTGTAAAAATGAAGATGCCCATAAAATAGCAAAATGGTCTTCCCAAAGGCCGTTCTATGTTGCTAACTTGCTCATATGATTTAGATACTCGTCATAGCTTTCTACATCGTGCAAAGTTTGCAAAATTTCTAATAATAAATATGTTTGAAAGCAATCTGTTGCTATTTTTTTGTTATTCCTTTGAGAGTTGGCAAATTGTTGCACTATTGCTTGTTGCACTATCTGGTGGCATCTAACATCCCATGTTAGATGCCACCAGATATGTCCTCTATGCCCAGACCCACTACTTGTCACTTGTTCATTGCGCAGAATGTGAGGAATTCCCTCCTCCATTTGCATAATCGGAGAGCATCAGACCATGAGGGGCTATGTACAGAGCACTTTGCACATGGACAGGAGGTCTTGGCCTCGGTTCTAACACAGCTAATTCAACCATGCAGTATGCCACGGTTTCCCACCTACTGGGAGCACTATCACCATTTTATTGATACATAAGGTAGGGGACCCCACGAATGCTAGGAACTACCACACTCTCATGATTGGCCACACTCTGGCTAAGATTTGTGGATTAGTACTGGAGAGGGTAATCAATAGCTATACAGAGGACAATGGATAGTAGGCTCTTGGGCAACCACACTTCCAGAGATAGCACTCCACACTGGACCATATTTTACTCTGAGAGCCATCATTGAGGACACGAAGTTAAGGTGCCAAAAGGTCTACACTTGCTTCATGGAATTTCAGAAGGCTTTTGACACAATCCCTCGCTCTCGCCTAATTAGGTGATAGGAGTTGTATCTCCTAGAGGTCATGATCTGGGGGTGATGAGTCTATCTACAAGTGAATCTGTGCTCTTGAAGGGCTATCAGATTGGGTTGAGAGAACCATAGGGGTAAAGTAGGGTTGCCCCTCCTCACTGACTCTCTTTAGGCTATACATTGATGAGATCACATCCTTTGTTGATCCCCTAGGAGGAGAGGGCTTCCTATATGACTGATTTGATGATACAGATAGTACCATATGTAGATGACATAGTCCACATTTCATCCTTAGTCGAGGGATTGCAGAAACACATGGAGGCCTTGGAGATGTTCCGCAGAGAGAGGGACCTGGCAGTCAACCTTGGGAAAACCAAGGTTATGATCTTTAACACATCCCAAGAAGTACTTCATTGACATCGATGTTGACATAGTTTCACTAACTGAGGGGAGCCAGTCGAGATAGTGCCATCCTACACATACCTAGGGGTAGTATTCACGGGATTAGGCTTCACGATGACCCATGTTACTAGAGCATGACTCACACGAGGGAAGGGTGCCTTGGCCTGGTTAGAGAGAGAGCGCTTCCAGGCACATTTCTAGGATCCACCAACAAAGGGATGGCTCTTTGACACTCTCGTGAGATCGACTGCTATGTATGCAACACCTTTTTAGGGGAGTGACCTTTCAGCTACTGACTGGAAGGGATTTGAGAGGCTACAGGTGATCATGGGATCTAGGATGATTTGGAGTAAGCCTTCAGTGTCCCATCAGATATACAGGCAGAGTTCGCCACCATGACACCTCTCCAGGTGGATGCCCTCTTCTAGACTGTGACACCTCTCCATGTGGATGCCCTCTTCCAGACCGTGACTTTTCTCCACAGAGTTTGGGCCCTACCTATGTGGAGATTGACTGGCATTGGAGTCATCCCGATGAGACAGGTAGAGAGAGGCTTTGATATATCATGGTATGTGTGGATGTCCACATGGTTTGATAGCCATGGTATTGAGATGGATAGGCTCCCCCCCTTTCAGTATAGCATGGATGCACCATCGGGTGGTAGATGGCTGGAGAGGCACCAGGCACTATCGGCGGCATTGAGATGTGACAAGGTGCAATGGTAGGAAGGAATGGGCTTGAGGAAGGTTAAGTTTAACCTCCATTGGCCAAGATATGTTAGTGTTGTCACGATGCATCATGGTGCATCATGAGTTCTCCTCCAACAGGGGAGCTAGTGTTGAGATATCGAGCTCCACTCGTGATATGCTAGGGTGACCATTGTGCATTTATGTCACCGACTTGTTAGCTGCAGATGCGGTTGGTACACCGCCCATGAATAATAGCTGGATGACAGCTATCTTTATGTACTCTAGTTAGTGGCTCAATAAGTATGCCACCTTAGTTAGATGTTTTCAACCTCCACCTTTGTGTATATTCCCCCATTGTGTATGTGAGAAAGTTGCAAGTGAGACTCCTTCCTTCTCTCCCACTCTCTTCACATGGTATCAGAGCTCGGTTTGTGGTAAGGAGCTCAAGAAAGCAAACCAAGTTCGCATGTCCTAGTAAGAGGATCAATGTTGCTTTCCTTTTTTTTCGAGTTTGGGAGCAAATCTATGCAGGTAGCATAGCCGGAAAGTGCAAGAGTGCATTGTCTCAGATTGGGATGCCCTTCGTGGTGTGGCGAGAGGACAGAATATGCTATGGGTGAGGGCGAATCCCATGGTGAAATTATTTTTTTTGATTCGAGGCCATTTCGGGGCCCGTTTTAGTGGCGGAAGTTTTCTGTAGGCACTCAAGAAAGTGCCCTGTTTTTGCTGTGCGACCACTGTACTACACGTTGGTGAAAAGTTATCGCAAAAATTACATCGTATGCCTATGGCAGAGATATTGGGAGTGACAAAGTCATTCTTATTGCCTGTTGATCCATAATCGTCACTAGGAAGTGACTGTGTGGTCAAATACCACTCTCGTCAGTTTTGCAGATTTGCCCTTGTGAGGCAGAAGTTGTGTTTTTTTGCAGTGATAGAATATTTTGTAGTGTTCTGTAATGGCATCTGATGCTCTTTTATAGATTGTCACTGAAAAGCTTGACAAGAATAACTTCCAAGCATGGAAGTTTAGAATGATGAATTTCCTTAAGGGAAAAGGCTATTGGGAGTTCATTACTCGAGTTGAACAAGAACCAATTATTCCTAATGTTCCCAATCAACAAAAGTTGTAGGCATTTAGAGGCCGGCATGAGAGAGCCAGAAAAGTTATGTACTGGCTGTCTATTAGTATTTCAGATTCTATGATTGTGCATATTCAGGATGCAAGCATGCCGAAGGAGGCATGGGATACTTTGACAAAAATGTATAGCACAAATATGCAAGCCAAGAAAATGCAGCTCAAGAAGGAGTTGCATAATGTGTAGAGAGAAAATATGAGCATCAATGACTGCCACATGAAGGTGAAGAAGATTGCAGATGCACTTGCTTCTTGGGTTGCCAGTGGAAGATGATGATTTAGTTTTTGTGACCTTGAATGGTTAGGAAAGGATTATGCACAATTCCAGACATCCATTGCCATCCGTGAGAATTTTCCTAATTTTGAGGAGTTGATTGCTCTTCTAATTTCTTAAGAGCAGAGAAATGGTGGTGCATCTTCTTTAGGAGGAACTTCAAAAGAAGCAGTCTTCTACTCAAATGCTGGAAGAGGTAGAGGCAGAGGTAGAGCAGCCCGATTTGGAGGCTATGGTAGAAATCAGAATATGCAGCAAATTCAAGAAAACCAGTCCTATGTAGGAGGACGTGATAACTATAGAGGCAGGGGGAGCCAAAGAGGTCATGGTGGATGGCATAGAGGCCAAAATTCAAACAACAATGTTGAATGCTACTACTGTGGTAAAATGGGTCATATGGTTAAAGACTGCTATAAAAAGCAAAATGACATCATGACTGGAAAATTGCAGCAAGGCAATTATGCATCTTCTAGTAGACAGGGTGATGAAAGAAATGAGGATCTATTTATGGTGCAGCACATGACCAATTCTGTGACAAGTGCAGAAGAAAGCATCAAACCACATGACAAGTCATGCAGAATGGATGCAGGATGCAAGGAAAATGGAAAGACCAGGATTTGTGGAGAGTGGTGATTATACTGCACATCCTATTGTGCAGATTGGTAAAATTCCTTGGTCTATGCAGGATGGAAAAAAGAAATACCTGTCTGATGTATTTCATGTCCCGAATATCACCAAGAACCTGGTTTTTGTTGGTCAAATGGTTGAGCAGGGCTTGCAGGTCAGATTTAATCCTCACGGATGCTTTGTTGAGGATATGAAAAATAAAGGTCGCTTGATAGAAAAAGGGAAGAAGAAGGGCAGGATGTTTACGTTGGATGCGGACATGTCTGAATTGAGTACAGCAATGTTTGCACATGGGATCGGTGTAGTTGTAGATATTGATATCTGGCATAAATGCATTGGTCATGTTAATGTATAGCAACTTAAATTAATGCAGGCCCAAAATATTATTATAGGATTGCCTAAGTTCAAGGTTGCAGAAATGCATAAGTGTGTGAAGCCTGTCAATTTGGAAAATAGGCAAGGAAACCATTTCCTAGACATGTTCAAGAGAGTAAGAGGGCATTGGAATTAATCCACTCTAATGTGTGGACTACTAAAGCTACATCTATTGGAGGCTGTCATTATTTTGTCACTTTTATTGATGACTACAGTAGAAAAGTTTGGGTGTATTTTAAGAAAAAGAAAAGTGAAGTGTTTGGGCATTTCAAAGCTTTGAAAGCTATGGTTGAAAAAGAAACAGGCCTGCAAATAAAATGCCTAAGGTCAGATGGAGGGGGAGAGTACCTCTCAAATGAGTTTGCAAGTTTCCTGCAGGAGGATGGCATAATGCAGCAATATTCATGGAGTCATACCCCACAGCAAAATGGACTTGCAAAAAGGCAAAATAGGAATATTGGAGAGGTATCTCATGCCATGCTCAACGAAAAAGACCTGCCAGATTATTATTGGGGGGAAGCAGTTGCTATAGCAGTCTACATAATGAACAAGACTCCACTGCAGCAATACATGGCATGATGCCAGAGGAGAGGTACACTAGTAGGAAACTAGATATTTCTCATTTGAAAGTTTTTGGCTGCATTGCCTATGTTCATGTGCCAGATGAGTTGAGATCCAAGTTGGATCCAAAAGCTGAGAAGTGCATCTTTATTGGTTATTCTCTGTAGCAGAAAGGGTATAGATGCTATAACCCTTCTATTGGCAAGTTTACAGTGAGTAGAGATGTTGTTTTTGATGAGATGTGCAATTGGTATAAACCAGTAAATGTGTTTGCTGATGTAGATGCACAAAATGGTAATGTTGCACAGAATTCACAGCAGCAATCACAAAATATTAGTGGACCTGTAGTGTCCTCTAACAGTGGTTCACATACTTTGCCATGGACAGAGGTAGATTGAGATCAGGAGGATCTCCTCAAAGCAATGCAGATAGTGTTATGCAAGTATCATGAAAAGGAAAAGAGAAAGTAGATCAGCCCACGGTTGATGTGAATGCAGGTCATTCTTATGTGGATGGTGAATCTAGTGGCTCAGAACAGACCTTAATGATGAGTTGGGTATTCCTTCTATTGTTACACATGGAGTAAGGAAGACAAGGGATGTTTTGAGAGCACTTGGTAGTGAGCCTATTTTGCGCAGGTCTACTAGAGCTAGGTATCTTGTGGATATGCTGAAATATGATGGATTTATAGCCATTCACTATGCAAATATGGTCAAAGTGATACACGAACTAGAACCCACTTCTTTTGAGCAAGCCATGGGAAAAGAAAAATGGGAGAAAGCCATGGATGAAGAAATGGATGGCTTGGAAGCAAATGCTACATGGGAATTGGTGCCTTTGCCTAAAGACAAGAATGGAATTGGCTGCAAGTGGGTTTATAAGGTGAAGCAGAATGCAGATGGTTCTGTGAACAGATGCAAGGCAAGATTAGTTGTCAAGGGGTATGCACATACATATGGCATTGATTATGAATAAACATTCAGTCCGGTTGCAAGGATGGCAACCGTAAGAGCAATCATTGCTATGGTTGCATAAAAGGGATGGTCTTTACATCAGATGGATGTAAAGAATGCTTTCTTGCATGGTGATTTGCAAGAAGAGGTCTATATGGAGGAGCCACCAGGCTATGTTCATGCTATTCCATCCTGAGTTTGTTTGCAGGTTGAAGAAAGCCTTGTATGGCTTGAAGCAAGCACCCAGAGCACGGTCTGACAAGAGAGGATAGTATCTTGTCACTATTGGATTTTAGATTTCCAAGGCAGATTTCTCACTTTATGTGAGAAAAACAGAGAAAGGCATTATGTTGCTTGTCATTTATGTTGATGATTTGATCATCACAAGTGATAGTGATGAAGATATCCTTCATGTGAAAATGCTATTGAAGCAAAAGTTTGAGATGAAGGATTCGGGAGAGCTGCGTTACTTCTTGGGCATTGAGGTGATTAGATCCACAAGTGGGATATGGCTCTTGCAGAGGCAGTATGGATTGGACATGCTGTCCAAATATGGGATGATAGGCTGTAAGCCTATTTCAATTCCTTTGGAGCAGAATGTGAAGTTGAGCGCAGATGCAGGTGAGCTTCTAGAAGACCCTACTATGTACAGACGCATAGTAGGAAGTTTGATTTATATGAATATTACCAGATTTGAGCTATGCCAGATTTGATGTTGGCTAATAAGTAATGCATGAACTTCTTAACTGCATAGACCATGGCTAGGACTTCCCTCTCCGTTGTCATGGAATTGACCTCGGCATCAATTTATTTTGTCGGCTAGTAAAGTACACCAGACAGTTCAAGTTATACTCCCTTGGTTGGGCCAACACACACCCAATATCAAAATTGGAGGCGTCTATGTGAACTTGGAATATTAGATTCCAGTCCGAGCCCCATAATACCGGTGATGTGGCTAGAGCTAGCTTGAGGGTTTTAGAGGATTTTTGACATTCCTTGGTCCACTCAAAGACTACTAACAGCTTGTACACAATGGCCGGGCTATGTTTGCATAGAATAGAATGAACCTTTGATAGTAGCCTGTATGGCCTATAAACTACTGCACACCCTTGGCATTTGTGGGGGGAAGTAAATCTAGAATGAGCTTGATCTTGTTGTAATCCATGGAGATACCATTCTTGGACACTATGTGGCCAAGAATCACGCCGTGACTGACCCATAACTGACACTTGAGGGGATTTAGGTGATAATCCCATGAGTTCACGCACACGTCATCCAAGAAGACTTCCATGAAGTCCCTTAGGTACTCCTTGAAGACGGTGATCATCAATGGTTGGAAGGTGGTGGGCGCATTGGTAAGCCCAAATATCATTACCTTGGCTACATACACACCCCACTCGATTGCAAAGGTAGTTTTATGTTGATCCTGTGGGGTGATCCATCTAGGAAGCTATACACTTCCTTTTCGGATACTCTTTCTAGAACATGCTACTTGAAAGGTAAGGGATAGTGGTCGCTCTTGGTGGTAGCATTGACCTTTTTTAGATCCATGCATACTCGAATCTTCCCATTCTTCTTTAGGACTATCATGATGGGTGACACCTAGTTTGTATGCTCTATCTCATAGATGAATCCCGCATCTATGAGTTTTTGGATCTCCTCTCTCACTATGAGTGCATATTTGGGATTTATAGGATAGGGACGCTGATGCACTGGCCTGACATTGTCTAGCATGGGTATCATGTGTTGCACGACTTTAGCAAATAGACGCTTCATATTTGTGTATTTCCAAGCCATGTTGTTCTTATACTCTTGAAGGAGGGCAATTAAAGCATTCTCCTCATTGGGGGTGAGGTCATCTGTGATGAATACTGGTTGGGGATCCTCCCCTTTTGGCACTAGGTTTACCTCCTTAACCTTAGCCGCGGCATCGTATCCTTGGAAGCACCCTTCTTCCTGAGTTCTCTTGGCTTGCTGGTATAAGATCTTGCGATCCTTGATCATGTGGGCCTTGTAATGGGCTGGTACCTATCGTAGATCCTCCTTCTCTTCGTCCTCCTCCTCCACTCCCCCTAGGGGGTATTCCTCTTGGCCCTAGTGGGAGCCTTTTTGAGGTTTTGGAGGTTGGGAGCTTAGGACCTGAGGGGGGCTCCTTTAGGGCACTTATGGAGCCAAACAAGGAGGTAACCTTACTCAACCATGCTTCCCAATCGGAGGAGAACTCATGGTGAGCAGTAGTGGCACCCACATATGTTAGCCTGTGGAGGTCTTATTTGACCCTTAGTGTCCCCTTGCTCACCTTGCGGGGTTCGAGCATGTTAAACATTCTGAGGGGAACCAACGTGCTCAACCCTTCATGCTCTAGGGTTGTTAATTGGAACCCTATCCTCTCTTTGACGTCAATGCTTGCTAGAATGTGCATCCAATTCTGAGAGAACTTTGGCTTGGGGACTCCGGTAAATAGTTGTCCTAACAGTGGGTGGGTCTTGTATGTATGCAAGGCCACTCACACGATTTGCTCCTCATGCTGTAAATAGATGTTGTTAGAGCACCAATCATGTACAAGTTCGGACATTCGCAAGAAGGGCCTGCCTAGGATGACTTCATATCCAGGCTGTTGGGTAAAGTCCATGACTACAAATCTAACGGGGTATGTGAAGCCAAATACCTTAATGTTAATACTCGTGAGGACTCCCAATAGTTCAATAGCTCTACCATTAGCTAGCTTCACTACCAGGTGGGTTTGCTTGAGAGAAGGTTTTCCCCACTTCTCCCAGCATTCCTTGGTGCAGACACTCACACCCACTCCCCCATCTAGGATGACATCAACCTTTCAGTTCTGGTAGGTTATGGGGATAGCTGCATTAGTATCATCACCTTCAAACTATTAGCCTAACTTATTGATGGGGACCTTGGGTAGGTTCTGGCTTTCCTCTTGTGGTTGGTCGACTTCGGGGTTGGTAGGTCCTAGGGGCAAATATTGCCTGTTCATCCAATTCGAGAGGTATCGCTAGAGGGTAGGATTCCCTCTTAACAAGGATTCTATTGGCATCTTAACCTCGGTGGAGAGGAAGGCTGCTAACCCGGTGCTATCACATGGTTCTTGAGAGGTCTCCCTACCTTCTGATAGCAGATCCTCAATGTCTCCTTCCTCTCATAGGTTTTGTAGTATTGGGTCCTCCTAGAACAATCAGTGCATCTGGAGCTCTGATTTACTGATGTAGCTGGGTTGTTCCTCTTCTTCCACCCTCTCTAGCACCCTAAGTGTTTGTGCCCCTCTATGAGTGGTCAGGTGGTCCGGTTGGATGGTATCCAACTCTCTGCTGGCCTTGAGCCTATGCTCAAATTTCTCATGGCATTCCCATAACAAGTTTTGGGCATCTATTACATGCTATTTTTCCAAGGCTGGGTCTGGATAGGTTCCTTGATATGGAGGTGGGGATGTGAGGCCTTGGGCTCGCACTAGCATGTTTAGATCCAGATATGGAGGCATACTCGGGTCATCTTGGGAGAGGGCTCGCTCGAAGGTAGAGGAGGTGGCGAGGGT
The DNA here is from genome assembly GCF_047967505.1 of Dipteris shenzhenensis. Taxonomy (NCBI): domain Eukaryota; kingdom Viridiplantae; phylum Streptophyta; class Polypodiopsida; order Gleicheniales; family Dipteridaceae; genus Dipteris; species Dipteris shenzhenensis. Next base: position 43,634,791 of record NC_141620.1, on the reverse strand, counting down.
GGTTGTCTCCTCATCTAACCCATCTTGGATGAGCACTTGGTTTGCTCCTTTGCCTACTTGAAGGGCCTTCTTGGACCTAGTCTGTGGAGGTTGGGGCACCTCAAGGTTTTGCGGCACGGGCACTTTGTCCTTCCTTTCCTGCTTCTTCATTTCCTTAACTATGGCTCTCACTTGCATCCTTGTGATGACCTTCAAGGGTACTGCCGCTATGTGACCGTGTTCAATACTCAACAAACTGATGCTAGTGCTCTTGAGCAGGGTGGCCGGAGTTGCTGGTCTCCGCAAGGGGCAATCCTTGAATAAATGCTCTACTCTATAACCTGCACACAAGGGCGTAGGGCCTGTCGTGGGTGGAACCGTCGGGGTAAGATCACTATAGGGGAGTCCTTTAAAAAATGCAGCCCCTGGCATTTAAAGCATAATATCATCAGGTTTGCTTAGCCCTTATACGGGCATTCACTTGCCCTATGTGGACCTTGGTAATATAACATTGGATTGGGGGCCTTGGCATTACGGAGTTCATATCTCTTGCCCTTGTGGCCACAGGAGCTGTTTGGAACATTGGAACGTGTTGGTCCTCATGTAGGAGGTAATGACTTATGGTGCCACTTCCCTCCTCGCAAGGGTAATAGTCGGGGTGACTGTGGTCTTATTCGGGCTCCTCCCAATCGTTGGGTAGTTCCTCCACTAACACTTGATTGACTGAGGTTATACAAGATGGGGAAGGTTGCGGACCTAGTATGGGTGGTGCTAAGGGACCCTGTTGTGCCTATACTGCCCTAAATTGGCTAAAGGGGCACCTTGTGCATTCATAGGGTTGGGTGGGGATGTCAGGGCTAATGGGGGTCTTGCTTGATAAATTGGTTGGGAAGGACCCTCGGGAATCGACATTAGGAGGTGTCATGGTTTCCCCATCTATATCGGTGTGCGCAATATAGCGCTTGGCTTGCCCTAAGGCAGGGGCACTCATTGGAGGGATGATTGCCGTTGCATATCCTGCACCACACGTTGTCTCTCCTAGGAAACAAATGGGGGATACTTGGTGTCTCCTTGGAGGTCCCTAACTTCCACTGCTGGCCTAGCTGATTCAGTAGGTTTGAGGCCAATCGCTCATATCCAAGTTCTTGGGCTCATTGTTTTCCTTCTTGGTAGGCTCCGCACTGGAAGACCTTACCGATTGCGATACCTCTGATGGAGTTGTAGTTTTGTCTGGGATGACCTTATCCATCACATTATCACTTATACGGATAGTCACCTTGCCATAGAGTCCGAAGGACGTGGGATTCATAACCATTAAGTGGTCATGCAGCTTCGGGTCTGCCAATCCGATAAGGAAGCGTGGCAGCAATTGTTCGTCACTCATCCTCTCATATGGTTTGCAACGGGAATTGAGGTGTTTGTAGGATAACTTGTAAACTCCGTGATGATGCGGCACCATGCCTAGAAATTAATAAAAATGGGACAGGCAGCAAGAGTTTTGAGGTCATAGGGGTGAACGAGAGAGAGGCTAGATGGCTGAAGGTCTAATGCGAAATAAGACATGGCAAGAATGGGGTGGCCATGATCGGGATTATGGTGGAGGATGGTTTGGAGGGTGTTAGGGGGGAGTGGGGCAGTGAGGTCAAGGTGGAAAATGAGATTTTGAGCGCAGAGTGTGTTGAAGTGCATTTGGAGTGTTTGGGGGATAGTGCGTGGGGCGAGTGTGCAGGTGGCTAATTGTGCGGAGACCTATCTGTACATCCAAAATTCATGCTGCTCACGGCCTTCCAACCTTGAGTCTTTTGGGTGACTGGGGCACCTCTTTGAAGAATTTTGTGTGATAAAGGGTATTCGACGGGAATTTGCAAATACTAGAACTGCCTCTGAAGCAGGGGTAGTTGAGCAAAAGAACCAAACCGTGGTGGAAATGTCTTGTTACTCCCTTCGAGGCTTATTTTGGGAGGAAACCAGATGTCTCCTATTTCCACGTATTCGGATGTGATGCCTTTGTTCACATTCCCAAGAGATAGAGGGGGATGTTGAGATATCGAGCTCCACTCGTGATATGCCAGGGTGACCGTTGTGCATTTATGTCATCGACTTGTTAGCTGCAGATGCAGTTGGTACACCGTCCATGAATAATAGCTGGATGACAGCTATCCTTATGTAGTCTAGTTCGTGGCTCAGTTAATATGCCACCTTAGTTAGCTGAGATTGGTTTGAGACCCACATATAGGGTTCTTCTATTTCTTTGTACTAGAGTTCTTTTGGCTTTCACAACTAAGAAGAGGAAAACTGTTCTCAGCCTCCACCTTTGTATGTATTCCCCCATTGTGTATGTGAGAAAGTCGCAAGTGATACTCCTTCCTTCTCTCCCACTATGTTCACATGGTATCAGAGCCTGGTACCATGTGATACTCCTTCCTTCTCTCCCACTATCTTCACATGGTATCACATGAGAAAGTTGCAAGTGATACTCCTTCCTTCTCTCCCACTATCTTCATGGTAAGGAGCTCAAGAAAGCAAACCAAGTTCGCGGTGTCTTGGTAAGAGGACTAGTGTTGCTTTCCTTTTTCGAGTTTGGGAGCAAATCTTTGCAGGTAGCATAGCCGGAAAGTGCAAGAGTGCATTGTCTCACATTGAGATGCCCTTTGCGGTGTGGCGAGAGGGCATTTCGGGGCCCGTTTTGGAGGCATAAGTTCTCTGCAAGCACTGAGAAAAAGGCCCTATTTTTGCTGTGCGACCACTGCTCTGCAGGTCGGTGAAAAGTTACCGCAGAAATTGCATCGTATGCCTATGCGCAGAGATATTGGGAGTTACAGAATCATCCTTATTGTCTGTTCATGCAAAATCATCACTACGAAGTGATTGTGTGGTCAAATACCACTTTCGTCAGTTTTGCAGATTTGCCCTTGTGAGGCAGAAGCTGTGTTTTTCCCAGTGACAGAATATTTTGTAGTGTTCTGTAATGGTGTCTGATTCTCTTTTACAGATTGTCACTTAAAAGCTTGACAAGAAAAACTTCCAAGCATGGAAGTTTAGAATGACGAATTTCCTTATGGGAAAAGGCTATTGGGAGTTCATTATAGGAAATGAAGAAGAACCAGTTCTTCCTAATGTTCCCAATCAACAGGAAATGCAGGCATTTAAAGGATGGCATAAGAGAGCCAAAAAAGTTATGTACTGGCTGTCTATCAGTATTTCAGATTCTATGATTGTGCATATTTAGGATGCAAGTACGCCAAAGGAGGCATGGGATACTTTGGCAAAAATGTACATCACAAATACGCAAGCTAGGAAAATGAAGCTCAAGCAGGAGTTGCACAATGTGCAGAGAGAAAATTTGAGCATCAATGACTACCACATGAAGGTGAAGAAAATTGCAAATGCACTTGCTTCCATTGGGTCACCAGTGGAAGATGATGATTTAGTTTCTGTGACCTTGAATGGTCTAGGAAAGGATTATGCGCAGTTCTGGACATCCATTGCCGTCCGTGAAAAATTTCCTGATTTTGAGGAGTTGTTTGCTCTTCTCATTTCTGAAGAGCAGAGAAATAGTGGTGCATCTTCTTCAGGAGGAACTTCAAAAGAAACTGTCTTCTACTCAAATGCTGGAAGAGGTAGAGGCAGAGGTAGAGTAGGCCGATTTGGAGGCCATGGTAGAAATCAAAATATGTAGCAAACTCAAGAAAACCAGTTCTATGGAGGAGGACGTGGTAACTCTAGAGGCAGGGGGAGCCAAAGAGGTCCTGGTGGATGGCAGAGAGGCCAAAATGCAAACAGCAATGTTGAATGCTACTATTGTGGTAAAATGGGTCATATGGCTAAAGACTGCTATAAAAAGCAGAATGACATCATGAATGGAAAATTGTAGCAAGGGAATTATGCATCTTCTAGTAGACAGGGTGATGACAGAAATGAGCATCTGTTTATGGTGCAACACATGACCAATTCTGTGACAAGTGCAGAAGAAAGCAATGATGTGTGGTATGTTGACTCAGGTGCATCAAACCACATGACAGGTCATGCAGAATGGATGCAGGATGCAAGGAAAATGGAAAGACCAGGATTTGTGGAGAGTGGTGATTATACTGCACATCCTATTATGCAGATTGGTAAAATTCCTTTGTCTATGCAGGATGGAAAAAAGAAATACCTGTCTGATGTATTTCATGTCCCGAATATCACCAAGAACCTGGTTTCTGTTGGTCAAATGGTTGAGCAGGGCTTGCAGGTCAGATTTAATCCTCATGGATGCTTTGTTGAGTATATGATAAATAACGGTCGCTTGATAGCAAAAGGAAAGAAGAAGGGCAGGATGTTTACGTTGGATGCGGACATGCCTGAATTGAGTTCAGCAATGTTTGCACATGGGACCCGTGTAGTTGCAGATATTGATATCTGGCATAAACGCATTGGTCATGTTAATGTATAGCGACTTAAATCAATGCATGCCCAAAACATTGTTGAAGGATTACCTAAATTCAAGGTTGGAGAACTCCATAAGGTTTGTGAAGCCTGTCAATTTGGAAAACCGGCAAGGAAACCATTTCCTAGACATGTTCAAGAGAGTAAGAAGCCATTGGAATTAATCCACTCTGATGTGTGGACTACTAAAGCTGCATCTATTGGAGGCTGTCATTATTTTGTCACTTTTATTGATGACTACATCAGAAAAGTTTGGGTGTATTTTAAGAGAAAGAAAAGTGAAGTGTTTGGGCATTTCAAAGCTTTTAAAGCTATGGTTGAAAAAGAAACATGCCTGCAAATAAAATGCCTAAGGTCAGATGGAGGGGGAGAGTACCTCTCAAATGAGTTTGCAAGGTTCCTGCAGGAGCATGGCATAAAGCAGCAATATTCATGCAATCATACCCCATAGCAAAATGGACTTGCAGAAAGGAAAAACAGGCATATTGGAGAGGTATCTCGGGCCATGCTAAATGAAAAAGACCTACTAGACTATTATTGGGCTGAAGCAGTTGCTACAGCGGTTTACATAATGAACAGGATTCCCACTGCAGCAATACATGGCATGACACCAGAGGAGATGTATACTGGTAGGAAACCAGATATTTCTCATTTGAAAATTTTTGATTGCATTGCCTATGTTCATGTGCCAGATGAGTTGAGGTCGAAGTTGGATCCAAAAGCTGAGAAGTGCATCTTTATTGGTTATTCTCTGCAGCAGAAAGGGTATATATGCTATAACCCTTCTACTCATAAGTTTACAGTGAGTAGAGATGTTGTTTTTGATGAGATGAGTAGCTGGTATAAACCAGGAAATGTGATTGATGATGTAGATGCACAAAATGGTAATGCTACACAGAATTCACAACAGCAATCACAAAATATTAGTGGACCTGCAGTGTCCTCTAGCAGTGGTTCACATACTTCGCCATGGACAGGCAGATTGAGATAAGGAGAATCTCCTCAAAGCAATGCAGATAGTGGTATGCAGGTATCATGAAAAGGAAAAGAGAAGGTAGATCAGCCCATGTTTGATGTGAATGCAGGTCACTCTTATGTAGATGGTGAATCCAGTGGTTCAGAACAGAGCATTGATGATGAGTTGGGTATTCCTTCTGTTGTTACACTTGAAGTAAGGAAGACCAGTGATGTTTTGAGAGCACCTGGAAGTGAGCCTATCTTGTGCAGGTCTACCAGAGCTAGGTATCCTATGGATAGGCTGAAATATGATGGATTTACAGCCATTCACTATGCCTATATGGTCAAAGTGATACAGGAACCAGAACCCACTTCTTTTGAGCAAGCCATGGGAAAAGAAAAATGGGAGAAAGCCATGGATGAAGAAATGGATGCCTTGGAAGCAAATGCTACATGGGAATTGGTGCCTTTGCCTAAAGACAAGAATGCAATTGGCTGTAAGTGGGTTGATAAGGTGAAGCACAATGCAGATGGTTCTGGGAATAGATACAAGGCAAGATTAGTTGTCAAGGGGTATGCACAGACATATGGCATTGATTATAAAGAAACATTCAGTTTGGTTGCAAGGATGGCAACCGTAAGAGCAGTCATTGCTATGGCTGCATCAAAGGGATGGTCTTTACATCAGATGGATGTAAATAATGCCTTCTTGCATGGTGATTTGCAAGAAGAGGTCTCTATGGACCAGCCACCGGGTTATGTTCATGCTGTTCATCTTGAGTTTGTTTGCAGGTTGAAGAAAGCCTTGTATGGCTTGAAGCAAGCACCTAGAGCATGGTCTGACAAGATAGGACAGTATCTTGTCACTATTGGCTTTCAGATTTCCAAGGCAGATTTCTCACATTATGTGAGAAAAACAGAGAAAGGTATTATGCTGCTTGTCATTTATGTTGATGATTTGATCATCATAGGTGATAGTGATGAAGATATCCTTCATATGAAAATGCTATTGACGCAGAAGTTTGAGATGAAGGATTTGGGAGAGCTGCATTATTTCTTGGGCATTGCAGTGATTAGATCACCAAGTGGGATATGGCTCTTGCAGAGGCAGTATGGATTGGACATGCTGTCCAAATATGAGAATGTGAAGCTGAGCGCAGATGCAGGTGAGCTTCTGGAAGACCCTACTATGTACAGACGCATAGTAGGAAGTTTGATTTATATGACTATACCAGGCCAGATTTGTGCTATGCTGTTGGATTGGTAAGTCAGTTTATGCAGGCTCCAAGGAAACTGCATTTGGATGCGGCTAGACGCATACTCAGGTATGTGAAGTCCACATTGCAGTATGGACTATTTTATGAGACTGAATTCAGATACAGTTGCATAAATACACTATCAATTCAACACTTTTTTGTCACTAATCTCTCACCAATTGAGCTCATGATCCCATGAGAGTAGTACTAATAACAACTTTTTGGCCCACCCGAGTCCATAAGTTACAACCTGCTTGATAGAAGTTGTGAATGAAGTCTCAACAGCTATGATGAACCCCCCACTTGATGATATCCTCTATGTAAGAAAATAATACAACGTCTGTGCTCAACAGATAACAGGATCTCGACGCAAGAGAGAAAACAAGATAGTATGGAGAATCAAAAATTTGATTACTATAGAACTGATACAATAGATGGCGCTGCCTCCCAGCCGTGCGCTCCTGTGAAAGAAGCTTCGATGGCATGCTGGAAACAGTAGAAGACGGAGGCTGAATGCTAAGGAATCAAGGTTGCTGTAGCCAGTGATGAAATGGGCTTCACCGGCTTGCTCTTATATAGCCACCAGTCGTAGTCAGTTAGGCTCAATTGGGTGGCCGACCCAGTCCACCCAAAACGGTCGACTAGGGGTTGGTCCCGAAATAGGCCACCGACCATACGATAGAACCGGTGCGCAAAACAGAGCAATTGACCTATGGTTCGTTCCGGACCACAGCCATCCGGGATCATCTGAGGCTCCAAACGGGCCCCGCAACCCGAGAGTGGGTTGCCCCGGGAAATGCTCCGTCTACCCTCAGTGCGGACAGTCAAAGGATGCCTTCCCGCACTTGCATGTAGCCTAGTTAGCGGTGTGCCAACTCTATCTGAAGCCGTCCAGCCATCAGGCCACACATGGCCCCCATCTGGTGTCCAAACCAGGACCTGCGGGATAACCGAGCTACTCAAATGCCTTCTCCTCATATGGGGGGCTTACAAGTAGAGTTAGCTGGTTCCCACGTAGTTACACGAGATTGGAGCATTGATATCTAACACTCTATCCATTCCTAGAATTCCACTTACATAGTGTAATTGGTGTTACCTCTACCTACGACAAAGCCAATAGTAGGGGCTATCACCACGTCCCTATCTAGAACTGAATTTGAAGCAAACTTTTGTCAAGTTGAATCCAAAGGAGGAGCCTCTCATTTGCCTTGGGAAGAAATACCTTTTTTCGTTTTAACTACTTTGCCAATCAAGGCTCCTTGTCTTTGTATTTAGGACACAATGTATGCTCCACTTACTGTTAAGGCATGTGTCAAATGCACCCTCATGACTAGAAGAATTAAACCAATCATCAGATAAAGGAACCCTCCTTCCTTCAATTGTATCTCTTTGGACGATGGTATACTCAGACCAACGTTCTACCCTTCTAAGTTAACACCATCCACACCTTCCTAATGTTAATTCTACTAACTAAGCTGCTCTCCCTTCGCTTCTCCCTTTAACGGTCTTGGGGGATGTTGTCAACTTTTGTTGGCATTGTGCACCACCATTTTTTGTCAGTTTAAAAATTCCCATCCGCCCTTCAGCATTCCTTGGATAGCAAGTCACTAGTTGATACTATTCATTGAGATATATGGTTGTCATTAGAGTGATTTGTCTACTTGTGGGGATTTCCAGCACAAGCATTTGATACATTCTGTATCCCCATAACCATTTTGAAAATGATTAGTCTATGAGAGAAGGATGCAAGCTATCTTTCCCAATTAGCTAGTGGGTGTATTGCTTGTGTATTTCTAATTGCGTTACTTCTTTTTGGCGGTATTTCTAATTGCTCTCATACGGAGGGAACTAAAGTTTGTGTGTGTAGCACAAATAAAGTATAGATGCTTTTGTATGACAAACACAAGCTGCAATTAAGATGCCAAATGGGCGAGTTGTTTTTGTGTGCAGAGCATACTCTTGCAGGATAATTCTAGTAGAAAATTAGTGCTTCTATAGTGATTACAAACAAGGTGGAGATGGCAATCATAGTCCATGGAGCTGAAAATGCCACATAAATGATTCACCATATTACCTCCGTGATGGTAAAAATGAAAATGGAGATAGAACCATACGATGTGAATGTGGGAGAGGAGAGCACACACAAAAGGGGTAAGGAGACACCAAAATGTGGTGGAGCAAAAGCTACTCCAGCTTATTCCTCTATCATATATATATGAGTATACATGGGCACTGTACAAGTGGGTGGGCACACTGCCCTTTACCCCAACAACCTCCCACTTAAAGGCAGTGTGCCTTTAAGGGAGTATAGTACACATACAATACAATCAGCCATAGGCTGAAAAACAAGATGACCAGACCGTCATCCTATGCCCATCGGCACTTTACAATGTGCAAAGTGCATAGAGGATAAGCTGCTAGCAGACATCAGGTTTGCAGGATAGAAAATGACAAGCTGTCAACCAAGATCTCATGCCAGATCTCACTGGGAGAGTGAACTCTCACCACCACGTGCTCTTGTGCTAAGTCCATAGCACCCGAACTGTCACTGTGCAAAGAAAATGTCTCTGTACCACCTGTGACCATAAGCACATGCCCAACAATAGACCTCTGCTGGTCTACCCAACCTGCATCACCTGCATGCTGCTCCTGGAAGCATAAGGACCTGATGTCCACAACCGCTTCCCTACTGCCAAAATCTACCATAATCATGCTACCAACTCCCACTGCAACGAAAGCAAGAACTGGAAGTGTAGCCCCAATGGCAAACATGTAAGAATCAAGTCTCAACATAGTCATGGATGCATGAAGTACTATGGCTACCATATCAACCATAACTTGCTGCTCAACTGATCTATGATCATCAAACCTGCTGTGTTTTCAAGTATGGAGCCAATACAGGCAATGGAGTACTCTCAGTAACTTCCCCCTGTCCATACTGAAATAACCAAGTATCTGACAAACATCATCAAGATCATGTAGCTCCCACTGGAAAGCATCCCTGTCCATAAGGAACCATATGGCAAGTAACCTCAGAAGGATAGCAACCTCCTGAATACTGAGACCATAACCTGTCTCACTGCGCATCATCAAACCTATGAAGCCAAGCTCGAGGGGATTGCTTCTGGCCATGAAGGCACTTATGAAGCAAACATATCAATGATTCCTGCCCTGCCCATGCGCAATATGACCCGAGTCAATAACTGCAGAAACCACATCTGTCCTGGCATAACCAGCCAATGGATCATACCGGGCATCATTAGCCAAGGTATCCTCCTCACCATGCATAGCCTCATCCTCATCTGCAAGAGGCACTCCGCATCCTGGGAGTAAACTGTAACTGTCCATAGAAGATGCATCAACAATCTCCATAGGAGTATAAACCTGTGGAATACTAGAGACATCTGACCGTCTCTGACCAAAATCAGAAAGTAATCGTGGCTGTCCCAACTTTATAACCTGCTCACCGTGGGAAAAACCTCCCACTCCAAGGGATATGGGCTGTCCCTGCATAGAATTCGGAGGTATCAGTGCACTTACACCCTCGTGGAACACCACTCTCCTGCTATCCATAGTCCTGGGCTGTCCAAACATAGCATCCTCTCTGAAATAGACATTATGGCTGCGTATCAACTCTCTAGTTGAAGAATCCCATAATCTGTAGTCCCTACTGGACTCATTGTATCCAAGGAAGATACACCTCCTCGATCGGGAACCATGAGCATAAGCCTCGCAGCCAAACACACGTAAATGCTCATAACATGGTGCCCTGCCTGTCAAGAAGTCAAATGGCACTCTACCATTCAGAGATCTCCTGGGTGACCTGTTAAGCAAGTATGCAGCTGTCTTACATGCCTCAGCCCAATAGCATTCGGTAAGACCTGCATACCGTAGCATGCTACCAATCCTGTCCAATAGAATCTGATTTATGCCTTCTGCCAAGGCATCGTGAGCAGAAAGATGAGGAGTGGTCAACACCCTCCTGATACCAAGTGTATCACATAGATGCTGAAATCTAGGAGAGGTAAACTCTGCATCACCATCAGTCATCAAGCTCAATAGCTTCTTTCCTGACTGATTTTCAGCATTACCCAAGAAGCGCTGAAATGTATCATATACATCATGCTTCTGCCGAATCGGATATACCCATATGTACTTTGTAGCAGCATCAATAAATGTCACAAAGTAAGAGGCGCCACCCAGTGAAACGGTAGGCATAGGCCCACAAACTGCACTATGACCCAACTGCAATGGCTCAAGATACCTCTCACTGACTGTCTTCCTCACAAAGGAGGATCCTGACTGCTGACCATCATCACAATCATGACATAAAATTTGAGAGACATCCATAACAGGAATGTATCTCAATGTTATAAGGGCTTCCATACCTGCAGTAGACATATGTCCAAGTCTAGCATACCATAAACTAGCTAATGGCTGCTTACTAATCATAAGCATCTTATCCTGGACACCTGATACATGCAATGCATCAGAGAATCCAACCCGTGATCCCCTAGCCATAACCAGATTGCCTCTAGCAATCTTCCATGCACGATCACCCAAAGAGACATGATAACCTGCCTCAACCAACTGTCCAGTACTGATCTTGCTTGTAGCAAGTCCTGGTATATGTCTAACCCTCTGTAGAACAAGAATAGAGCCACTAGGCATAACAAGGTGGATATCCCCATAACCATAGACATCCATAGAATGATCAATGCCCATCAAACTACTCTCCACAATGCATTCCTGATATGCACTGAACCATGACCTATGAGGGGTCATATGACATGAAGCACATGGATCTAATATCCAATCACCGAGAATGGGTACATCAGTGGCCAAGAAGGAGGTGTCAGACATAGACAAAAGAATGCCTTCATCACTGCTACTGTCAGTGGAAACCCTGGCATCCACGCCTTGAAGCTCAACATGCTTCTTCTTCTTCTTCCTGTCATTCTTAACCTTGCTCTTCTTCTTGCATTTTCTTAGCCATTTCCAGCAGTACTTTTTCATGTGGCCATACTTTCCACAATAGAAACATCTAACACAAGTCCGAGAGCTAGACTTGCTCCTGGAATTCCCCCTTGAACATGACCTGTTTCTACCACTAGATCTACCTCTGGAGTGCATATCAAGGCTGTATTTCAGCCCATCATGCTGTAACATAACACTATCATGGTCATACATCCGGCATATACGAGTATAGAACTCATATGCATGGTAGTCTACACCCTGTACACCATCCTGTACCTGCAAGTAGACTGACTTCGAGAGTGATGACTGAATGATAGAGCATGCTTGCTCATCCATGTCATCCCAATCACTCTGTTTAATGCTATTAGGCTTGACATCTTTGCATTGAATGGGCTTATGCTGCCTCTTCTGCACTAACACATCATAAATCTGCTCTTTCCAATACTGAAAGTTTGATCCATCCAACCTCTCAATATCAAAGAGGGCACAATAGGTCACAACCAAAGAGCAGTATAGTGCAATAGGCAACCCAAATGACCAAAAAATATAGTGTTGTCCATGCCTGCTCAACCAATGGCAATAGGAGCCCAGCTCAACTATCCATAAACATTAGTGCGGCATCCACCAATGCAAATCCATAATGCATCGAAATGGCATTTACTGCATCACCAATGCATCACCTCAAGTGTGCAATCCTTTAGCAACAAAATCAAGCATTCACCACTTGCCAAATGTGCCAAAGTGACTTGCCAAAATGCCAATAATGCCCTTGGACTGAAGTGAGATCCCAATCACTTTCTGTAATTTACTGTGAGTTCCCAATTCACTGTTGTGCAAGAGAAATTCCTACAACAATACCTCACAGCCACTTTGGGCAAAATAACACGCTGTCCCTGTTTTTGAACAGCGATATCTTTTCACCGAAAGACCGGATGCCAAAGCTGTAAACAGCAAAGTTGTAGCTGGTAAAAAGATCTACAACTTGTCAGTTGACCTCAAGAGCCAAATCCTTCTGGATTCTCAGATATTCTCACCTGAAAAATAGCTTCCTGCACATTGGTCACAAATAGACAGTAGACTGCAACTTTTTGTGGTTTTGCAGAGGCTGTAACTCCTGCAGCTTATACCGGATCAACTTGCTTCTAGAAGCAAAGTTGTAGTATTTTTTGTGAACTACAACTTTTCAGTTCGGCACAAAGTGCAATTCCGCACCAGGAAAGAGATATTCAGTCCTGAAAATGACTGTTCTGTCATTAAAAAAAAAAAAACAGCAGCAACTATTCAATGACCTGTCAGTCAAGAATATCAATCATTTTCTCGCGGGCTTCAAAGCATAACCAGATATTGAACATCCAATTTCTGAGCAAAATATTTGCATATACTGTGGCATCCAATGCATAAATCGCTTTCTGGAAATTGCATACCAGAGAATAAAAAAAGCCTTTCAAGAGTCCCCAAAATGCATTTACTGCATGTATATGGCCTCATTATATTGGCATTCAAGTGAACATCAAATTGTATGCATTTGCCACTCACTTATGCATCCAAAATGCATCACCAATGGCATATACCAAGTGACATTTACTGCATCATTTTGCCAAAACGCATCAACTTGCCAAAGTGTATCAACATGTATGCATTTGCCAATATACAGTCTGCAAAATGGCTGTCTGCACACTGATCACGAACTGTCCCTATTTTGGATAGTAAATAACTCTGTACTGTAAACTCGGATGACCAAGCTGTCAACGGAGAAAATGTAGCCCTTCCAAAGTTCTCCGACTCCTCTGTTGGGCACCGAGCCTAAATCCTTATGGATTTGCAAATACTTGCTGTCGAAAATGGCATTCTGCTCACTTTTACTGTCTGAAATACTGTCAGATTTCCAGACTAAAAACAAAGAACTCACTCTTTTTCTCCAAAGTGGATGTTGTTGCTATCACTGGGCTGCTCTTCCTTTGCTCACGAGAAGGAGAATGGTATGGAGAGAAAGAGACTCCTGTCTACTCCATCTAAGAGCTCGCAGTGGCTCACGAGCCATCTGCAGCAGCTGCAGCTACAAAGAGCTTCCCTACAGCCCTCTCCAAACAATGCTCTCCAATGAAGGCTCAACCTCAACTCCAGCCTGCAGCACACCCCAACGTAGAAACCTCTGCATTGAGCAACTCCTACAACGCCAGTCGCGTGGCATCACACCTCTCTAGTCAACGTCCTAACAACAACGCATCGCTCAAAGCTCTAGCCTTAGCAGTAGTAGCAAGCCTAAACGGTGCTTTTACGACCAAGCTCCAAGACACAAGCTGCCTCTAAGACTCATACGACAGCTTCCAACGATATCCACTCGTGAGTTGCGAAACACCAATGTCAACGATCTCCAGCAAGTATCTACGAAGCAATGCCTCCAACAAGCACACAACGGCCAGCCACTTGCTGCAAAGGATGCATCAACAGCCAACGATAGGCTCCCACGAGACAACGTCAAGACCAACGGACAGCGGTCTCCTTCCAACGCTAGGTTGCTAGAGCACTGGAGCGCTGGAAGATAACCCAAAGTGATTCTTGCAGCTGCATTGTAGAGCAAACAGATTTGGATCATGTCTACCCAAAATCTCTCCGTGAATGAGAGAATCAAGCTCTCCAAAGCTCCTGGTAGATCTCTCGAAGCAGTGTCCGTTCTCCTCTCACCGAGCTCCTCGTAGATCGAATGCCATGGGCTCTGATACCAGTTGTGGGAGAGGAGAGCACACACAAAAGGGGTAAGGAGACACCAAAATGTGGTGGAGCAAAAGCTACTCCAGCTTATTCCTCTATCATATATATATGAGTATACATGGGCACTGTACAAGTGGGTGGGCACACTGCCCTTTACCCCAACAGTGAACCTAACCAAGCAACTAGATAACTCACCCAATGATGCAGTGGCCATCCGATCGTCTAGACATGAAGGTGGAGATTTTGGATATCCATGGTAGTGCTGATAATGACATGAGAAATTAGGTTTGGGATACAAAGACTGGAAAATACCTTTTCCATCGAGAAGATTCCTTATGTTTTAAAGCTTCACCCTCATGATGATAAGTAGATTGTTCCTCTAGTAGGAATGTGTGACAAAAAGATTCTTCAATGGGATATCAACACAAGGGAATTATACAAGTGTCAGCATCTGAGGGCTATCAATACAATCAATTTTGTGGATACTAATTGTAGGTTTATAGCTTCTAGTGATGAAAAATCTCTACGAGATTTGGGATCCTTGTTGTGATTTTATACATAAGTGAAGCATGTATATATACTCTATGCCTTCCATTGTTGTGCATCCCGATAGCAATTGGTTTGGTATGGTAGTCTTTAGGTTTACAGTTCTTTCATAATTCAACCTATATATTTAATTAGGTCACGCAAGTGCGAGGAAAGTAAAGAATGGCGAACAGACTCTACAAAAATTTCATCATGGTAATTTAGTTCTTCTTTTTATGCCAGTTGTGGATTAGTTCACAGGCTTTAGGAAATGAGAAGACAATCAATACAAACAACAAAATTGGAGCGAGAGAGGAGACTACCTAATATTGCCAACTCCTAAAACTAGGCATCAAAAACTCCCTCCACAAAACGTCAAGATCTTTGTCATAGATTTCTGTATTGATAAATCAAACTTGGCATTGACAAGCTTGCTTGTCGTCTTAGAGCCATATTTGGCTACTAGAGCTTGCTATCTTAGAGACTTGTAAAGTGGATATATTTATTTGGTGAGATTTAATCATAGCTCTACAGGAATCGGTTGATGATGTTTGTTCCAATGAGCAAAGTTTAGTAACAAGAACTAATTTCCCCCAATGTTGCATGGTCGACCTTAATTAGTTGCTTTAGTAGCTGGAAACTAGAGGCAGAATCGATAACGAGAGTAACTTAAGGTTAACAAGCACATGAAAACTTGCCATGCTACCAAAACTTGATATAAGCCTGATGCCCTACATTCTTTTCTGATAGACACCTCTAGAGTCTTCAATGCAATAACCAGACAATGATCATGCAAGGCAGCCCTACTCCATCCAAAACATAAGAAAAGGTCGTTGCGGGAAGGCTTTATGCAACATTCGAGTCCTTTGGCCTCACCTTGGCATCGGTCACGAGTAGACACTTGACTAGCTAATCCTCATCTCCATGCCCTCATCCTTCATGTTTGATCGTTGCACTCCTTCCCCTTTGCATCACATCTATCTCGCACTCTATTTGCAACAACTCCATGTCGCATGCTTGTCGTACGAGAAGTTTCACATCGATATAATTTACTCCCAATTTACTTCACTTGAAAAAATGCATTGAATTCTATAAAAGGTTAACTAATGCAAAGAGATACATCTAGGAATTCATTTTCCAATCCAATAAAATAGAATCTTGCACATATTGCAAATTCTCTTATATTATACTTTGTTTAATATAGAACATTGTGTTTTCCTACATACAATACAATTTCTAAGTTGGAAAATATAGCGTTCCTATAGAGATAAGTATGTTATATTTCATATATGGGTAATCCTTCATATCGTTAGAGGTATATTTCATATATGGGTAATCCTTCATATGATTAGAGAGCAAGGTAGTGAGCAAGGAGGTCCTCAACTGTGGCAAATGATGAGTCAAACACATCTCTGCTGAGCCCCTGATCAAAGTACTGGAACAAGTAAGCATTGGCTGAGTACATAGAGTATGCTCTGGACAGGGCACAAGATGCTGGAGCTATGGCAGAATAGCAGTTGCTTAGCAGGCCTGCAGACATTTCATACTTCCCCAGGTTAGCTGGATGTGCAGCAACAGTCAAGGGATCTATAGACCATATTGGATACAATGCCTTATCATTGAACATTGAGACATCAGCCTCCAGACTGTCTCGGCCCCTGAGAACCAGTAGATTGGCAAGGCAGCGGTCCATCGATTTGTATATAGTATTGGGTTTTTTGTCGGAGGTAACATTCGGATCAGATTGTGCTTCTTTTGGGTTCATCAGTGGTTCCATGTAGAGCATCCTTTTGAGCTGCTTCATCTGGGATTTCCACGAGAATGTTGTAAAATCTATGATGTTTGCCGGTACCTGCACGCCGAGGCAATGACAATTAACAATGCTGGGTGGAGGGAATGTAAAATGCGAGAAGGAGAGATCTGATCCGCTCATGGAAATGCAAATATATATACAGGTTCTTCACGAAACGGTTGAGAAATTGGACGAAAGAACTCGTGCAAGAGGGTACTAAATGGGTTCGTTGCCTGCGGTGTCGCACGCAGTGCCAGCATACGATAGCTCGGATGGGCACAAAGAAGAGACACAAGGTCGGAAAGTATTCTGATGCGAGGGCCTGCTTGAGAAATGTTGCATGAAGCAACAGGGACGCAGCCTTTCCTTTCGCCTTTTTCCCCTGATTCGACTTGCCTGAAATAAGCTGGCAGTAGGATCGAAGCTAGCGAACGAGCTCCCACTTGGTTCATGTCGTCGAAAGAAGGCCTTTGCATCCCAAGCACCTTCTTACACGTTGCCATGAGTGCTTCATTCCTTACAAGAACAAGGCCGTCGGCCAAATCTTGCAAATGTGCAAGGGAGAGTATCGTGTTGTAGCATTGAACAATCACCTCGCCATCTGATGGCCAAATACAGTGGCTGAGGATAAGAGACGACGGGTATTCATCACGGAGTACCTCCAATAAATAAGCACCTATGGTTGAAGCATTCAAGTTGTAAGAATTCAAGTTGTATGTTGCCTGTACTAGACAGTGGAGTGGAAACAACTACAGAATTTGCAGCTCACAAACGGATGAATGCAAAGAGCTTTGCGACGGCGTCAAATTAATCTCTGTGAGCGACAAAGTAGAGAGACAAAGGAAGTGGAGTGGAAAATTTGCAGCACAAACTGATGAATGCAGTGGAGTGGAAACAACTACAGAATTTGCAGCACAAACTGATCAATGCAGTGGAGTGGAAGCGACTACAGAATTTGCAGCATAAACTGATGAATGCAAAGAGCTTTGCGCTGTCAGCGACAAAATAGAGAGACAAAGGAAGCTAACCCAGGCCTGCTCCGGTGCCTCCTGCTATGCTTTGCATCGTTATAAAACCGCCCAATACATCGCATGCCTCAACCTGGATAAACACAGAAAAAACACAACAGGCTATGAAAATCATTACCATATCTCTCTGTGCAATTTCATTCAACAAGAAGAAACTCTGCTCACATGCAGAGATCGGCAGGAAAAGCAAGGCAATCAGCTTCACCTCCCGTCTAATCAGGTTGAGAATGGCGTCCTGGCATTTGGGACCGTGTTTGCAAAATCCCCTGGCCCAATTATTCCCCGACCCACTGTCCTGCGTGAAGGAGCTTTGTGTTCCATATCTCCAAGAATTATTTCCGACGCTGGCTCTCTTCTTCACGGCAGCAACGACCTGCGCCGATACAAGAAACTGTCAATATACTGTCTACAGAAGGAGCATAGAACGGTAAGAAGAAACAGAGCGTAGATTAACTTAGAAGAAAGGCATGGGCAGGCGCGCAATTGGGAGCGAGGCGCAAATTACCTTGGGCTCCATATCGATAAGCACAGCGCGAGCGGGTGCAGGAGAATGAGGGTGAGGAGGTTCATGGAAGAACTCATGGGGAGGAGAAGCGGAAGAGTGGAGGGAAGAGAGGGCATCAAAGAAGGAAAATCCGAATTGATTACCACCCTGGCCGAGCTGCAAGGTGATCAAGCCCATGTGAGGAGGTGAAGATTGCATGCAGAAGCGCGCGTGAAAGGGATAAGGGTGAAGGATACGTCAAGGACTTGTTCCTCTGAAGCGTTCTTGGCAATTGCTGCAGATCTTCTTGATCTCCATCCCGTCCTCATTCTGTAGGTTCTAACGTAATTCCAGTGCTTCGACAAGATTCCTACTCTGAATGATGATGCCGAAGAGTCCTTTCGTCTACAGTGTAGTGCACTGCTTAACATCCCTTTGAAGCTGCTGTATATGGCCGCCAACGGTGTACTAAGCAGTGCAGTTCCTGAAACCTCAGTGCAGGATGCATAAAAAGCTAATAATGTCTTGGTTGTCTAGTTTTGTCGGGAAAGAGAGCGCAGGTTTCCTCTTTGGGTGTCGTTGTTGTTGCAATGGTTTCGGTGTTGGTCTTTTTACTGATCACCGTGCGTGGATCTTTTTACCATTGTTGATCACCACGAATGATCGTTTGTTGTTGCAATTGCAGCAATGGTAATAAAATGGGATCAGCAGTCCTACCATTCGTCATGTGAATGAGTGTAATCCCTTGCGAAAAGAGCATGTTGAAAAATTCAGCAATATCTGTGGCTAGCCTGTGAGGCAGCTGGTTTCCCCCCCTTATCAGGCAGTCCATGGATTACAACATTTTTTGCTCTGTTCTCTCTTTCCTACCACTCTTCGAATCCATTCTTGAGGCACATGGTTGCATCTCCTTCACTGTAGTTTGAATGGGGCCTCCATTTGTGCCGTTTTGGAGAGGACTTCACCCCAAGTTGAATTTTCTTTGTCAAGCATTTTCCCTTCTCTGCATGGCCATCTTCCATTATCCTTACCTCAGCTTTCAAGGCTCTCACTTCTGCCTTGAGTGCATCATTATTCTCTTGTATAGAGCATTTTTATTCTCATCTTCTTCTTGTTTTTTGAGACCGCATCCTCAGGTTGTTCTACCTTCATTGCTTGAAGGTTCAATGCATTCTCTAGCTGTTGGTTTTTATAGCCAGCTTACAAAGCTCTTTGTTCTGCTTGAGAGTCATGTCCCACAAGGAAATGCAAAATCCCCAAAGTCCCTCCTGTTTCCTTTGAGGCTAAAATAGTACCAAGGTAGGTGATCAGTGCCCAATGTAGTTGACAAATAGGCGTCTGAGTCTATGACCAAATCGGGGGCTGGCGACAGTAATTACAGTCAGGACAAAACTGGGTTACCAGAATTCAATGCTGTACAGAAGTGCAAGAAAGCATTAATGACACTCTCAAGGGCAAGAAACAATAGGAGATAGTAGGGTGAAAATAGGTGTAACATGCAACTGCTATGATGCAGCAAGACCACCTTTAAACCTTATGTAATCCACAAAAGGAGGGAAAGAGAGATAAGTATACCTTATGTAATCCCCCTACACCTATAAGTACTCCCTGTCTCCGCGGCTGCAGCCTTCAATCGCCCTGCTGCCTAGCCTCCAGAGTCCAGATTTGCCCTCCTTGCTTAGAATCCACTCTGCCTCATGGCAGATTTCTTTCAGTTTCCTCTCTTCTTGTTTTCTCATGGCTTAGCATTTTTCTCTCTCCTCCTCCAATTCCAGCGTTTTGGCATCAGAGCAAGGCTGTGATTCAACCATTGCTTGAACTGTGGCAGTTCTGGAGGATGTCAAAGGACAAGTGTTCAGCTGTGGAGCTATTTGGAGCTGCTATGTGGATTACATTTGCTGTTGCTGAAGGTATTACTGCCTTCTCTACGGCTGGAGGTGGAGCCAACACTGAAGGGGCTGCTGCTTCTCTAAGGAAGGCTCTTGCGATGCTAGAATGAGGGAGGACTACATGTATTTATAGGTAGATTAGGTGTGAAGATTGTCCATGTATTAGCGTGGCAAGAATCAGGCTCAGATGTCTTGAGGACTAAACGGAAAACTTATTGTGGGTGCTGCTATCGGGACTAGAGAAAGTGATAAGGAGAGGTTGCAACTGCTCACGGAAGCAGGCGTTAATGTGGTTGTTTTAGACAGCTCACGTTTGTGATATTGGCCATTGAAAACCTAAGTAGAGGGTTTCCAATACATGCTTAATGCCACAGGGGAACACCGGCTGTCTCAAAAAGTTTGTTGCAAATTGCAAATAGCTCAGTAGATTGTTTCCAATACAGGCTTAATGCTAGAGGGGAACATTGGCTGTCTCCAAAGTTTGTTGCAAGTTGCAAAGTTGAGTGCTCGCCTATCCTTAAAAAGCAATCCGCTTGACCCTGAGATCTTGTTGTATCTCCTGAGCTAAGTATAATAGCCAGCAACATATTCGATCATGGCAAGCTTGTGGGGCGATGATCACGCTTTGCTAAAGGCCTTCGTGGGGTCCAGTATGAAAAGGCCCTGCAGCTTGAATCAGAACAATCCCATTAGTTGTTTGTCTGCAGGTATTTAGATGTGGAAGCATTTGGTAATCCTGTAAATCTAATTTTTCTGAAAACATAGTGCTTATAGAACATAAGTAGCAGGTCTTTGACAGCAGAATTCATCAAAGGAAATGTAATGATAACCATCAGGGCAGGCAGCCTTCACCAGCCATGCATCTGGACTGCCTTGGATTGGAATTAGCTATTCCGCAGGACATAGTTAGGAACCGATGCTCCAGTAGCAGGCTAGAGCCTTCACCAGCGATGCATCTGGAGTGCTTCGGATTTGAATTAGCTGACAAGAGGCCATATGAGTTACTGCCATCAGTCGCATTGTCCTATTGCACAGCCCATGAATATCCCCTGCACCTTGGACTGTTGCAAGGATTTAAAAAGATAGGATACCCATACTGAGAACAAATGCTTGTGCCAGCTAGGAAAGATTACTGTCCCTTCAGTTTCTCATGTTGCCATATCTATACACCCATTGTTGGGCGCTGATGACGTCAGTGGGGATGTCATAGTAGCTAGTCCCTGCTATGCATGATGGAGTTTATGGTTTTCAATCTTATGAGTGACTATCGTGAGATTGAAACTGCACTATGTTGTGTTTTTAGAGGATGAGTTTGGGAATGTTCCTGGATTCATCTAGGTATATGCTTCTGCCATATTAGCGGACATGCAAATTTCACCTTGTGAAGTTTTAGTCCAAGTTGCGGCTTGCTGGTATTGCGATAATTCTTTCTATCTTAAATGGTGTGTTGCCCTATCAGCTAGATTTAGATTTAGATGCTTGTTTGGGAGAGACTTTAGAATTCACAAGCAGTTGTTGTAGCTTGAAGGAAGAGATTTGGACTACTTTTTGATTAGCCTTCTCCTTTAGTGCTAGCCTTCGTCATGGTTGAGTTTGCCCTTCACCTCCGGAGTGCTGATAGAAACTCAGTACGAAGACTTTGTATAAATGGATGCTCAAGTATGTGTGGGTGTGTGGATTTGTATGTGTGAGAGCATGCTTTTATACTATGGTCTACACCCACTGCTAGGCGCTGATGACGTCAGTGGGGATGTCATAGTAGCTAGTCCCTGCGATGCGTGATGGAGTTTATGGTTTTCAATCTTATGAGTGACTATCGTGAGATTGAAACTGCACTATGTTGTGTTTTTAGAGGATGAGTTTGGGAATGTTCCTGGATTCATCTAGGTATATTGCCATATCTGTACAGTCCTTCTCTTTAGATCGACTTTAAAACAAGCAACAAGGAAAAAAATAATTTTTTATTTTTTTAGCTTTTTCGTTCATCAATCATGGCTGTTGATTGATCGCTTTATGAGGTTATCACCATTTTGAATTACGTGATTTTGGAGTGATTGTCACCATTTTGGAGCTAAGGAATTTTCGGTAAGTGATATTCCTTCGTTTAATGAATCTTCACATTCATAATGTTTCAATCCGAGCCAACTATTTAAAAGGTCTTTTAATGAATTTCAAACAATTTAGTCCACAATGACGGACTAGTGCCTAGAAGTGTTTTTTCCTTTTCCTGTACGTGAGAATTCACCTGACTCTCGGTCATGGTACAAGGAGAAGTTGCTGTCAAATCATCTAACGACTAACATTAGAGCCATCTCCATGTATACTTGATCTTGCTTGCTAGATGTCAACATCGGGTATCTATTCACATCGTCTACTCTCCCTGGTTGCCCATCTGTGACTGTGTCACCCCCTTTATGGAGGTGGACTTTTCCATTCATGATTAAGAATTTTTTCCCTGCCGTCGAAGGCTTTAAGCCTTGCCACATACTTGCTCTATGGATGAATTTTGGATTGTCTGATTCAATTGATGGGGAAGTCGCTGTAGTCTTTAGCACAGTCTTTCGGAAGGGAGGTTGTCACCGCAAATTTTCCTATGAACCAATGGAAATGTTTTTGCAGGAATCAAATATGACTGGCAACAATCAGACTGTTGAACTCCTTCCTTGCCTGAATCGTGTGGGAGAATATCTACTGTTTCTGCAGTCGAGGAGTAAAATTGATGACTAAGCAAGTTAGCGGGGTGCAGACCTTGAAGTGGAGAATACAAATCTTGCAATGTCACTGTGGACTGCAGGCTTGAACAACCTCCACTATGAAGGTCTTCTTGCAAGGGATCTCAATTGTATGGATGCCCCACCTTTATTGATGAGGACTAAGGCATAGAAACAAACTGGCCAGAATCTTTACAGTCCATTCCTGCTGGATTCATGTTTGTACTACATATTCCAATAGATGTTTTTGGGGAGTTAGCATTTGGAGGTTTTGAACTGAATGGTTCAATGGAATCTGCTGGAACAGGAGTGTGTGAAGAAGAAGAGTAATAAGCCCTCAATTGCAGTGCTAGGACCACCAGTCCCAGGCAACTAATGGCAGAAGTGGTGTATGCCTTGGCACAAGCAGGGATAAGATGAGGATGTAGACAGGCAACCGTGACATCCCTCACATCTTTGAACCTCCATACCCCTTAATAATGCCTTATTAATGGCTAAGGGTGGGATACTAAGCAGAGATCCTAATTTTGACGTGAACCCTTGAATGGGAGTTGGAGAGGGGATTGCACTCGTGAAGCTCTGGCTTTCATGATTTAGGTTTCCGCCCACCTCTCCCTTCTCCTTTCTCTAACCCTACCTTCAGTAGTACTATGATTGTAAGACATCAGCTTTTACGCATGGCTTTTTTGAAAGATGGGAGTATCTAACTCCAAAAGACCATTTCGGAATTGCTTGGAGTTCGGCACAGACATCGACAAGGAGCTGAGCCAACACACTATTCAAGGCCTTCAATTCGAGTAGCCAGTCCATAGTGGAGACGGCAGAGGGGTTGGAAGCAGTGGATCCGAACCAGGTACTAGAGTATCTTCTTTCATTTTCTCTTGCGAGATTTTCTAGCATTGCAAGCCTTTTCCAGGTGCTCTGACTCCTCATCTTGAGCTGAATGCATCGCTACTTATTTATCTCGATAGCTTTTTTGCTGGTCGCCCTTACTTTGTGGTTTCACGAGAGCGTAGTAAGGGTTGATACGCATGTATACTTTGTGTATCTACTACCAATGGGGGGTTGCGAGATCTGATTGGCTTCAATCATTCTGGAACTGCTTTATTGTGGGAATGCAGATTTTCTCAAAGGAATCTCTTGTTCAAATTCCTTTACAAATAGGTTGAGGACTAATCAGAACTTGAGCCTCATAATAGGCTATGGCGTTAGATGACCAAATTTTTTTTAGCTTAGATAATAGAGCCTCGGTCACAAGGTTTTGAAACAAACTGATATATTCTTGCATTGGACAACAAAATTGAACCAAGTTCAATTGGCATGCCCTGTAGTTTTTCTGCCAGGAGAGGATGTTCTCTCCAGTACGTCGGTACAGGGCACTAGTGGGGGTTTTGTTGCTGGAAATGTCTCACATGCATGCACAAGCGACATGCGGATCAGGCGACATGTGGAATGGTGCATGTGAGAGTTATCTTGCAAAAGGGAACTCAAAAAATAAAGCCCCAAAAACAATTTTCTCTTCAGTTGGAGTCCTTCACTAAGACCTGCAAATGGCAGGCCAAAAATCGGTTTACATAACATTTTATATAACCATGCAAAACTGGAGCATTTTCTCTTCAGGATGGCATCACTAGTGGTTGACAGCTCAACACGAGTCTTTTCTCGTCTTCGAGGATGGAAGATTTCTTTCATATCTTGGACTTAGCTATAGAATCTCTCATATTTAGTCAAATACTCGGATTCCTTTTGGGTGCCCTTTTATTCCTAATGTTTTGAAAATGGGAAGCTTTCTTTAATCGATTGGGATGCCAGTGCTAGTGATTCCTAGGGAACTCATCACCTGAGCTTTTGTTTTTGTGGGTTTTGGTTTGGTGAGTTTGCTTCTTGGAAGTGCGGCAGATCTTGTTGTTAAGCAGGAGACTATGTTAGTAAAAGCCCTCTCTAGCAAAAAATATTCTGAAGGCATAAGAGGTTTTCAACAAATATATAGAATCTACTGAAAAGTGGTCATAGTTGGGGCAATAGCATTATAGCCCTAGTAAGGGGTTCTATGTGGTTGGGAGGATTTCCTCCCCGGGCATTTTTAAGAGGATGTGGTACATTATGTATTTTTTATTTGCTGAGTCTAGATGTGGTATAATCTGTATTTTCTAGCCAATGAAGCTGTTATACACAAAGGCTTCATGGACCCTGTATTATACAAGAAGGCCTCATTTGCTGAGTCTAGCCTGAAACTATCATACACGAAGGCTTCATGGGTGCTACTCAATTATCCGATTTGTACTCTCAAACTGTATTCAACCTGCGTCCTGGTATCTATTGATGCCTATGGTATGACAACAATAGAGGTAGCAATATTTGCTGCACTATCTGTGCTGCATAACCATGCACATATCACAAATGAAAGATAAGTCTTGTATTCATCATTTGGCCTAAGATCCTACTTGGATGAAAATCACAACCCACATCTTGGTGCACTTTATAGAATTGAATGACATATATTGTAAACATGAGACTCACTAAGCTAACATTTTGCTATATGCCAATGTTGAGACACAACTCAACAAAGCATTCACGAATACTTAAATTAATTTGTATAGTCTGTTTCTAGTGAAGAGTGATTGATGGTAGGTATGTTAAGTGAAGTTAGCTTGACTTGGGCATCTCTTTAATTAATGAATGAATTTTGTTTATGTTTGTGAAATGGATTCAATCTTTTGCGTTTTTTATAAAATTTTGTTGTCATAATCGAAGCATTTGTCTAGGTTTGCTAGCCATTGATTATATGTCTTAAAATGTAATCCCTTTTTAAATCGGTGGGGTAATTAAAGAATTGATGCTCGTATTCTTTCCTAATTCCTCTAGTCCGGTAAGGATTTGCTCATCATTAACACACGACCTTATGAAGATTTGGGCACTAATCTATGTTCATGGATTAGTCAACTTACTCGATGACCTCCTGATTCTGCATGGCTTCCACGATGGTATGATCCTTTGTTCATCATCCCTGAGCTCATGATCATCTTCTTCCAAGTGGTCCTTCTATATATATATTTATATATATATAAAATATATACATACACACATATATATATATAATATGTATATATTATAAATATTATATTATATATTATATATGTATACATATATATATATGTGTGTGTGTGTGTGTGTATATTATATGTAAATATATATATGTGTATGCACACATATATATATGTACATAAACATATATATATATATACACACTTTTTTTTTTTTTGGTAAAATCCATTGTATTTATATGCTCATAAATTTACAATATGGGAAGTCTCCCACACACTAGCAAAGAACTCCGAAAGAGAGCCCGATAGAAGAACTCAAAAACAAGTATAATATATATATATATGTGTGTGTGTGTGTGTGTGTGTGTGTATATATATATATATATATATATATATACACACACACACACACACACACACACACACACACATATATATATATATTATATGTACATATATACATATACATACATATATATATATATATATATATATATATACATACATACATACATACATACATACATACATAATTTATATAGCTATATTCGGTTTTACCTAGAAGTATAGTAAGAGATACTGAAACAAAATGCATAGATTGATTCTCTTTTGTATTGCTCGATTATTGAATTATTGGTGAAAATCTTTTAATTAATACTTTTTCTGTTAGTATTTTCATTTTTATATGCTTGGCATGATAAATATTGACTAACATGAAGTTTTTCATCCCTTATCGTAAATACACATATATATACATTTGTTTGTGTGTGTGTGTGTGTGAGAGAGAGAGAGAGAGAGAGAGAGAGAGAGAGAGAATTTATATATTATATATTATTTTATGGAGTGCTTTAACTTACTCTTGAGTTTCAGCTTTTGGAATGTGGTGCTAGAAGGTGTTTTCTTAGCTTTACGTAGAGTTAGTTAGTTAGAGAGAGAGAGAGAGAGAGAGAGAGAGAGATATGTGGGTAAGTATGGTAATTATGTTCTATCAGTTAAGTCAATGGAATGACAAGTCATTTGACTATTCTCCATTTGCATGTTAATGCTTTGCACACAAGCCGCCTCCTTTAGTTCACGATCGTGATTGTGGACAGTTATGGGGACGTGTTTGGTTCCCAAGGGTCGTGCCATCCTATGTAGATGACAGTGTTGAGGTGTTCCGTCTCGAGGTGTTGTATTGGTGAGTTCTTTCTTGAGGAAAGGTGGGCTTCTATGCTCGGGGGGGGGTCACCTGTGGAAATGTAAGTATACCATGAGAGTTCAAAATGAGGAGTATTTCTTTCTTCAAACTTACAGGAATTTATAGTAGGGGTAAATTTTTATATTGTTTTGAAATTAACAGTAGATAGGGTGCATTTATTCCCAAAATTCCATAAGTTAAAAAAAAAAAAGTATCTCATCTGGGATGAAGTGTAAGAGCACTCATAATTTCTTCATGGATAGCTCAAAGTTTTAACATGCTGACTAACCCCAAATCGCTTCACCCTGCATTGTGTATGAGTGGCTATTGTCTCTGTGCCAACATGGACTTAGGTAGTACAAAATGTGTGTGTAGAGTAGCGGCAAAGCTCCACTTGTACTTATATAAGGCTAGGAATAATCTCTCTTAGAAATCCTCAACATGCAAGTTCTACTTGCGATTCCTACATGCGAGTTCTACATGCAAGTACTACATGCATGTTCTACTTGCAACTTCTACTTGCAACTCCTACATGCAAGTCCTACATGCGCTTCCTACATGAATGTTCTACTTGCAACTTCTACATGCAACTCCTACATGCAAGTCCTACTTGCGAGTTCTACATGCAACTCCTACATGCAACTTGCAACTCTTACATGCAACTTCTATATGCAAGTTCTACATGTAGAGAGAGAATGTCTTACAATTCCCACATGCAGAGAGAGAAGCTCTCCAACTTGTATAAATACCCCATAATGGAATGAAGCCCACACTCTTTGGGACATTGTGTTGAGTTCTACTTTGGTATTCCAAGCAATTGTCTCAAGTCTCCATGCTTCCTTGCACTCCACGTCCAAAAGCATGTCCTAATCTTGCAACTCCTCCTCCCTTTAACCTTGCAACCCATCCTCTTCCTCTCCTCCCTTCTCCTCCCCCTCCTTCCTCCTTCTCCTCTCTTCTTCTCCTCCTCCTCCTCCTCCCTTGTCCTCCTCCTCCCTCCTCTCTCTTCTTTTCCCCATGCTCTTACATCTTCTTCCTCTCCCACTCTTATGCTCTCCCTAAACCCTTAGTTCCTCAATCCTTACCCCTCCATGATCTACGAGGGAGACGAGTTCTCCACCATGTACTCTACCCTGAACCTTGGATCCTCCTTCTAACCCTGGAACCTCTTCTAAACTCTCGAACCTCTCTCTAAACCTTGGAATCTCCTTCTAATCCTTAAATCTTCTTCTAAACCTTGAAACCTCCTTCTAAGCCTTGGAACCTCCTTTTAAACTCTGGAACCTCCTTCTAAACCTTGGAACTCCTTCTAAACCTTGGAACCTCCTTCTAACCCTTAAACTCCTCCTAAAGCCTGCAACCCCCAATGAAAGCGAAAGCCTTCATTACCTCAATCATGATGATGCACATTCCTTTCACACATGCATACACTATGTTTGCTTACCACACTTAAGCCTACGTCTCACTGGAATACGACTCAAGGTCCTAAGCTACACGTATACTACAAATGACAACCCCGATATATCTGTAGGTGACAAAAAGCCTCGGAACCCTGCATATTGAGAATACCCTGCTCTTCCTGCGGAAGCCATGGGAAAGAGCTAACATTTGGTGTCGCTGTCAGGGAGACTAGCATCTCAAGTAACGAGTAAACATACGTGGGTATGTGTAAAAAACAAACTACTTCGAACTTTCACGAACATATCACTGAAGAGCTAGGAGAGCAAAAATTTTTCCAACTCTAGTAAAAAAGATTAAAAAAAAAATCCGCCAACTCTTCGTTAGCGGTTTAGGAAAATGCATGTTTTTTGGAGAAACAACACCTTAAGGAATAAATCAGACCATGTGATGGTTGTCAGAGTGTAGAGCCAAAAATTTTGAACATTTCTCCTTTTTACGAAAGCGCATTCTGACACAACCACCAAAAGTTATGGGCAATCAATGATTAAAGGTTCTAAATGCCATAACCCAAAAGAAAATTGAAACCACCTTCCTAGTCAAACGTGGACAAATTCAAAGCTGCACATGTATTTGACTACTCAAACGTGGACAAATTCAAAGGTGCACATGTGTTTGAGTAAATCCACAGCCCCCCCCCTTCCCTATAAAAGTGCACCCATCTAGGATCTCATTCTTTTTCTTTCACATCTTGCCTCCATCCTCTTCCCCATTCCAAGCCCTACGCAAGACACTCCTCCCTCTCCATCGACCACCACCCTACTTCCATCCTCACACAGTGAGTTACTTCGAGCCCATCTCGCAGCGATAACCTAGCCATCGTCCATTCGTCCTCAACAATCCCGTTACATCGAGAAAGACTTGGAGAGCGTTTAGGTGACCATCTCTTCCTCCCTTTGGATTTCTGTCAAAGTTTTACGTCTGTTAAGTTTTTTCCCCCCTCCCCATCCAACACCACCCCCCTTTCCCCCCCCCTCCTCCATCTCCACCCCCCCTTCCATCTCCACCACCCCTCCCCCCCCCCCTTTTTTTCCACCCCTCGCCCTCCACCCCCCTCCCTCCCCCTTCCATCTCCACCCCCCCCCCCCCCCCTTCCATCTCCACCCCCCTTCCCTCTTCCCTCTCTCTCTATGGCCCCTCTCTCTTCTCTTCTCTCTCTCTCTCTTTCTTCCCCCTCTCTCTCTCTTTCCCTCCCCCTCCCTCTTCTCTCTCTCTCTCTCTCTCTCTTTCCCTCCCCCTTCCTCTTCTCTCTCTCTCTCTCTCTCTCTCTCTTTCCCCCCCCTCTCTCTCTTTCTCTCCCCCCCCCTCTCTCTCTCTCTCTCTTTGCCCCCTCTCTCTCTTTCCAATCCCCCCCTCGTCGTCGGCTCCTCTCCCTAAATTAACCTAAGGGCTTATAGCCCTTACTAAACAAAGGGCTTCAGCCCTTGCAACCTTGTAAGGCAGCCCGACGACCGCAAAACCCGCGCAGCGCCCGCTAACGACGATGCAGCTCGCCCTCTGCCAAAGTTCAGCGACAATGCTCGCCTCTCCTCGCCACCGCCCGCTGACTTGCCTTGCCATCGCCTTTCATCCCCTCCCTTCTGCGTCTTCCTCCCTCCCAGGCACCTCTTCTACAAAAACCCCCCCCTCCTTCGACGATCCCCCTCCTCCCTCCCCTCTTAGATGACGCCGCCCGACGCCACCCCCCTCCCTCCCTCTTTTTAATTTTTTTAAATTATTAAAAAAAAACCTAACTAACCTTAGTCCTGACTAACCCTAAACTACCTTAGGTTAGGTTAGTAGCTTAGGTTAGGTTAGTGTTGCTAGTGGTTAGGTTTGATTTACTCTAATCAGGTTAGTATACTAACCACTGTTAGTTAGTTATAGATTTAGGTTAGGTTAAGTCTAGCCTAACTATTGTTAGGATAGGTTAGCTGTTGTTAGGTTAGTTGGAACTTGTTAGGTTAGTTAGTTCAACTAGCTCTAGTTAGATAGATCCACAGTTTGTTTAGGTTCAATTAGGTTACACTAATTATTAATCATAGTAACTGCCCATTTACAGTAAGTTGGGCTAATTGGCTAACTGGAATTAATCTGGTTCAAACCACTCAATTGGACTTAAAGACTACTCACACCAAACCATAAGACCAAGGCCACCCCCCACCCCCACCCCACAACAAAGGTCCATTTTCCCCCTTCTTTGACCCCTTGTAACTCATTCGTTTGGGACCCAAACTAGACCCCATTTGAACCACAATTTCACAACTAGAAACACACACTATGGGGCATTTTTCCATCCCATTTCACACCATTTTGGCATCCCTAGCACTCGCTCATTGGCGCCCCTGTGGGGGCCTCATTTCGCACTAATTCGCTTATATCTTTACGCCATGACCTCCGATTGATGATCCGTTTGCATCAGCGCATGTCCCTACACACGTGGGACAATCTTAGGCACATTATTAACATGATGGTCCCTACAACACTAACACCACTCTAACCCTCCAAACAAAACTACATCAACACCTGCACTTGTGGCAGAAACACCCTTTGCAACTCTCGCCCAATCTGCATGCAGTTATGCTCCGGCCAATGCCTCTAACCAGGGATGTTTTTATCGAAGCTATGCTTATATATTAATATAAAATCTTGGCGAAAGTTTATCAAGATAGTTTTTTTAGTTTCACAATATTTGTATAATAGATTACACTTTTATATATTTTCTTTTGAATTTAAAAGAAAAAGTTGTAAATTATGGCGAAACTTTAACATTTTTCTCATAAAAGTTTCAAATCTTGGCGAATTTTTCAAACCTTTATTTTTATCAAGGCATACAAACTTTCGACACCAATATAAAAGTTTTGCTTCTTAACGAAACTAATAGGAAAAAATCATCCATGCCTCTAACTCCAATGCTCGCCAAATCCGCATACAACTCCGCTGCAACCACCGCCTCCGGCAATCCTCTACCCTGATTTGCCCCAAGAAATTCAAGAAATCCCTTTAACTCCTCCATGCCACAACATGGCTGGACGTCGTCGCGACGATGATGGGGATATCGACCTCGATGCAGAGGCTAACAATTTCTTTAATCACAGAAATAATAACAATCAAGGCAGGCATCTCTTGGGAAAACTGAAACTTCCCAAATATAATGGTAGGGGAGATCTAGTCAGATTCCTCCAACATTTTGATGCCGCATGCCGAGCGCGTGGAGATCAATCCCATGAAACCAAGGTGCCTGGTTTCCCATGGCCTTAATAGATGAAGCGTTTGAATCGTACCTAGACCTTCTAGTGGAAGAGCGAGTCACATGGGGCCTGCTTTAAACAAAATTTAAAAGGCGCTTTCAAACGGAGAGGCTACAAGGTGATCCCCTCTCCAACTAAGCAAAGATCGAACAAGGCCGTTGAGAAGATGTACACATGTACCTGGGCAAGATGAAAAGATTAATCACCAAATGTGACCCATGCCCGATGCAAAGTACCTCATGGCCTGGTTCATTGTCGGACTAACGAAAAAAATCCGAAAGGATATGAAAAAGATTTCAGTTCCTTTGGAGAAGAATGTGAAGCTGAGCGTAGATGTAGCTGAGCTTCTGGAAGACCCTACTATGTACAGATGCATAGTAGGAAGTTTGATTTATATGACTATTACCAGGCCAGATTTAACCTATGGTGCTGGGTTGGTAAGTCAATTTATGCAAGCTCCAAGGAAACTGCATTTGGATGTGGCTAGACGCATACTGAGGTATGTGAAGTCCACATTGGAGTATGGACTATTTTATGAGACTGGGGTTCAGATACAGTTGCATGGATACACTCATGTTGATTGGGCTAGTAGTATTTCTGATAGACAATCTACTAGTGGATATGTGTTCTCTTTTGGGAGTGCTGCAGTCACTTGGAGCAACAAGAAACAGCCTACAGTTGCCTTGTCGAGCACAGAGGCTGAGTATAGGGGTTCAAAAATGGCTGCATGTGAGGTAGCTTGGTTGCGTAAGCTACTTTATGATATGCATCAGTCTACAGATGGACCAATTGTCATTTGTTGTGACAACATGAGCAGTATACACTTGGCAAATAACCCAGTCTATCATGCTAGAACAAAGCACAAAGGTGCATTATCACTATGTGTGGGAGAAGGTTCTAGTAGGTTTTATTGATCTAGTTTATGTCAGGACAAAGGATTAGGTAGCTGACATATTCACGAAGGCATTGGGCACAAAGAAGCTGCACAAGTTTAGAACTTGCTTGGTGTGCAGGAATTGGGATTGAGCTCGAGGGGGAGTGTTGAGATATCGAGCTCCACTCATCATATTTCAGGGTGACCGTTGTGCATTTATGTCACCGACTTGTTAGCTGCAGATGCGGTTAGTACATCGCCCATGAATAATAATTGGATGACAGCTATCTTTATGTACTCTAGTTAGTGGCTCAATTAGTATGCCACCTAGGTTAGCTGAGTTTGGTTTGAGACCCACATATAGGATTCACCTATTCCTTTTGTACTTAGAGAGTTCTTTTGGCTTTCACAACTAAGAAGAGGAAAACTGTATTCAACCTCCACCTTTGTGTGTATTCCCCCATTGTGTATGTGAGAAAGCTGCAAGTGAGACTCCTTACTTCTCCCCCACTCTCTTCACAAGCCATGCTCAAGAAATTCTAAACATGAGACAAGGTATTCTCTCTAGTCCCCATTGAAGTTATGAAACTTGATGCATATCTTCATTCCCTTGCTCCTCGGTGTGGGCTTGCTGGTGGAATTACAAGCGAGGTCTTTGGCTTTGTCATCTCCAAATTCTCTATCACCTTAGCCTCTATCCATGGTTGCTTTGCTATTATTGATTTGGTCTTCTTCCTTGTGATGGCGATAAGGATCCCCTCCCTTCTCCTTGCCAAAACTTGCCCAATTTCACTAGAGGTGTGGTTTCTCGACTCTTTTCGTCAATCCCTTCTTTCTCTTTTCATTCGGTGTTGAAGCTAGCAGATGGCATCAACTACTCACTGCCCATGATCAAGTATTGATCTTCTTTACCAATTGTTGAGGGTCATCTAGGCACCATAGTAAGAACAAACATAGAGTATGACTATGTTCTTGGTCAAAGGTCCTAGCACTAGTGGAGTAGTGTAGTGGAGGAAGTTACAACATTCATGGCATGTGGGGCATCTTGGAGAGTGTGCACACGTAACTTTTGGGGGGATCTTCTTGGGACTTGTATCCATCTTGTAGCTGCCTCTTCTGCCAGTAAGTAAGCAATGCAATAGTGCTTCCCCCTTCTCCTCCCTCTTCCATGTCTCAATGTTTTCTCTATGTTGTAGCAAGCTAAAACACCTTGGCAACCCTATAGTTGGTTTGATCATTCAGCACTTTAGAGAGGATACTAGTCTCTTGTTGAGAGATACAACATTTCAATGAATCACGAAAATGATGAATGATGCAATTCGTGTTGGAAGAGAAGACAACAGTGGTGGAAAGATCTTGAAGATAGTGCTCTACAGCCAAAGGAAGAATCCATCCAAGGGGAGAAAGAGATCTAGAGATTCGATTCAAAAAGGAAAAAGAATTGTGGTGAGAAATCCTATTCTTGAAGCACCGACATCTATGACAATCTGGTGAAAGAGGGCACATGACTCTCATGCTCGATTCTTGGGGAGGAGCTTGCTCCGCAAGGTTCGTACCTTCAAAAGGCTATGATACAAGGAGTAGATCGGCCAATTTTTGATGCAGTTGTTGAGATCTTAGAAGAAAGGATGCATGAATGAAGTGTCATCCCACCTATATGTGAATGAAAGACAGCAGACCATGAGGACTGTACTTGCAAATCTAAGATTCTAGCTTTGTATATGCCCTCCAGCCCATAGATTTTTTGGGTTTTTCACTCCCTCAGTGACCTCTCGGAGGTGAATGTGTCCCACGGTAGGGAAGACATGAGCAGCAAATAAAGCTTTGGCCATCCGCTCAATGCACAAGGAGATAGCCTGTGCAATAGCAAATGTGCGATATCACAAGGAGATAGCCTGTGTGAGCTGCAACTAAGAAGAAGATTCTAAGGTTTCATTCCTATGATCTATATAGCTCCTCCCCCATCATCATTTCAGTCATAAAGAGTATGTTGATGTTGAAATGCTCAAAGAAGAGAGCACAAGGTGTCTTCATGTGGAGGAGAAACATCTATTGTGTGAAACGTCATCGAATGCTTTGGGGAAGTTATGTCTTTCTGGTGCCCAACTTACTCAAAATGAATGCCATTATTCCCTTTTTTGCAACAAGCAATCACCGCTAGGCATCCTGTGAGAACCCATAAAAGAGGGGAAAAACTTTCTTGCTTGAGTCAAGTAAAAAACATTGGAACTCTAGCATTGGCCCTTTCGATAGGAAATAGTCATTAGAGAGGACAAGTACATCGAGCTGGTAGTAGCATGCCTTCTCCACAATTCTAGCAGGCCACTATAGGCCTTCGGGAAGGTCATGATTGTAGAATCCTGATGAGGCATGGAAGAAGGGATTCTAGTGGACTTTGAGTAGAGCGAGTGTGAGCTACTACACGAAAGGCTTTTCCTTGGTGGAGTAACTCAAGAAAATCTTGTGTAGTATGGGGAGGCTGATGGGCGATGGAGCAAGCAGGGGACTCTGTTGTCTCTATGCCAACATGGACTTAGGTAGAACAGAATGTGTGTGTAGAGTAGCGGCAAAGCTCCGCTTGTACTTGCATAAGGCTAGAAATAATCCCTCTTAGAAATCCAACTTGCATGTTCTACATGCAAGTTCTACATGCAACTCCTACATGCGAGTTCTACATGCAACTCCTACATGTGAGTTCTACACGCGAGTTCTACATGCAACTCCTACATGTGAGTTCTACATACAACTCCTACATGCAACTCCTACATGCGAGTTCTACATGCAACTCCTACATGCTAGTTCTACATGCAACTCCTACATGCAACTCCTACATGTGAGTTCTACAAGCAAGTTCTACATGTAACTCCTACACGCAACATGCAACTCCTACATGCAACATCTATATGCAAGTTCTACATCTATATGCAAGTTCTACATGTAGAGAGAGAATGTCTTACAATTCCTACATGCAGAGAGAGGAGTCTCCAACTTGTATAAATACCCCATAATGGAATGAAGCCCATATTCTTTGGGGCATTGTGTTGAGTTCTACTTTGGTATTCCAAGCAATCGTCTCAAGTGTCCATGCTTCTTTGCACTCCACATCCAAAAGCATGTCCTAACCTTGCAACTCCTCCTCCCCTCTCCTCCAACCTTGCAACCCATCCTCTTCCTCTCCTCCTTCCTCCTCCTCCTCCCTTCTCCTCCTCCCTCTTCCTCCACCTCCTCCTCCTCCTCCTCCCTCTTCCTTCTCGTTCTCCCTCCTCCTCCTCCTCCTCCTCCTCCTCCTCCTCCTCCCTCCTCTCTCTTCTTTCCCCCATGCTCTTACACCTTCTTCCTCTCCCATTGCTATGCTCCCCCTAAACCCTTAGTTCCTCAACCCTTAATCTCAATGATCTACAAGGGAGACGAGTTCTCCACCATGTACTCTACTCTAAAGCTTGGATCCTCCTTCTAACCTTAGAACTTCTTCTAAACCTTAGAACCTCCTTCCTTGGAACCTCCTTCTAAACCTTGGAACGTCCCTCTAACCCTTAAACTCCTCCTAAACCCTGCAACCCCCAATGAAGGCGAAAGCCTTCATTACCTCAACCAAGATGATACACGTTCCTTTTACACATGCATGCACTATGTTTGCTTACCACACTTAAGCCTACATCTCTCACCAGAATATGACTCGAGGTCCTAAGCTACACGTATACTACAAACGACAACCCTGATACATCTGTAGGTGACAAAAAGCCTCAGAACCCTGCATATTGAGAATACCTTGCTCTTCCCGTGGAAGCCATGGGAAAGAGCCAACATTTGGCGCCACTACCAGGGAGACTAGTGTCTTAAGTAACGAGTAAACATACGTGAGTATGTGTAAAAAACAAACTACTTCGAACTTTCATGAACATATCACTCAAGAGCTAAGAGAGCTAAAATTTTTCCAACTCAAGTTAAAAAATTTTTTTT
The DNA here is from genome assembly GCF_047967505.1 of Dipteris shenzhenensis. Classification (NCBI taxonomy): domain Eukaryota; kingdom Viridiplantae; phylum Streptophyta; class Polypodiopsida; order Gleicheniales; family Dipteridaceae; genus Dipteris; species Dipteris shenzhenensis. The sequence continues at coordinate 43,598,307 of NC_141620.1, read as the reverse complement.
TTTCCTAGCTGAAACTCTTCATTATCGGTTTAGGAAAATGCATGTTTTCTAGAAAAATAGCACATTAAGAAATAAATCAGACCATGTGATGGTTGTTAGAGTGTAGAGCTTGAAATTTTGAACCTTTTTTTTTTTACAGAAGCACATTCTGACACAACCACCAAAAGTTATGGGCAATTGATGATTAAAGGTTCTAAATGCCTAGTCAAACTTGGACAAATTCAAAGGTGCACATGTGTTTGACTAAATCCACAGCTCCCCCTCTTTCCCTATAAAAGAGCACCCTTCCCTCTCATACTTTTTCTTTCACATCTTGCCTCCATCCTCTTCTCCATTCTGAGCCCTATGCAAGACACTCCTCCCTGTCCATTGACCACCACCCTACTCCCATCCTCACAAGGTAAGTTACTTCGAGCCCATCTTGCAGCGATAGCCTAGCCATCCACCCACCCACCATCCATTGGTCCTCAACAATCCTGTTACATTGAGGAAGACTTGGAGAGCGTTCAGGTGACCATCTCTTCCTCCCTTTGGATTTCCGTCAAAGTTTTCTGTTTTTCATCAAAGTTTTTTGTCCATCAAGTTTTTTCTTTTTTCCCCCTCCCCCTCCTCCATCTCCCCCTCCACCCTCCACCCCTTCCATCTCCACCACCAACCCCCCTCCTCCATCTCCCCCTCCACCACCACCCCCTTTCCCCCCCCTCCTTCATCTCCACCTCCCCCCCTCCACCACTACCCTTTCCCCCCCCCCTCCTCCATTTCCACCACCCCCCCCCATCTCCATCTCCACCCGCACCCTTTCCCCCCCCTCCCTCTCCACCACCCCCTCCACCACTCCCCCACCCCCTTCCATCACCACCCCTTCCCCCCCCTCCTTCCATTCTTCCCCCCCCTCCTCCATCTCCCCCTCCACCACCCCCCCCCTCCCCCTTTACCACCCCCCATCCCCCCCCCCTTACCTCCCATCCCCCCCCCTCTCTCTTTCTCTCTCTCTCTCCCCCCCCCCCCCTCTCTCTCTCTCTCTCTCTCTCTCTCTCTCTCTCGCGCGCTCCCCCCTTCTCTCTCTCTCTCTCTCTACCCCCCCGCCGGTAGCTCCCACATCCCTCGACAAAACATCTCCTCTATCCCTCCTTGATCGTTGCGTACTCCTTTCTCCTCCTCATTGGTAAGATTTTCTCTCTTTCATTCTTACTCTCTCCCTCTCTCTCGTACTCTCTCTCACTCCCTCCCTCTCTGTATTTTCATCTCTCTCCTCTCTCTCTGTCTCTTTCTCTCATCTCCTCTCTCTCCCTCTCTTTCTCTATTCTCTCTCTCATGGGAGTATGCTTCTCTCTCTCACTCCCTCCCTCTCTAGATTTTCATCTCTCTCCACTCTCTCTCTCTCTCTCTCTTTCTCTCTCTCTCTCTCTCTCTCTCTCTCTCGTGTCCTCTCTCCCTCTCTTTCTCTATTCTCTCTCTCACTCTCTCACTTTCTAGATTTTCATCTCTTTCTCTCTCGTCTCCTCTCTCCCTCTCTTTCTCTATTTTCTCTCTCACGCTAGTACACTTCTCTCTCTCTCACTCCCTCCCTCTCTAGATTATCATATCTCTCTCTCTCTCTCTCTCTCTCTCTCTCTCTCTCTCTCTCTCTCTCTCTTTCCCTCCTTTTCATTTCCTCTTTCTCTCGCTCTCCCCTCTCCTCTTCGTTTCCTCTCGTCTTCATTTACTCTCTCTCTCTCTCTCTCTCCCCTCCTCTTCATTTCCTCTCTCTCTCTCTCTCTCTCTCTCCCCCGTCCTATCCGTTTCCTCTCTCTCTCTTACTCTTATGCTACTGCAGTAGCGGCACTCTCTCCCTACACCTCTCTCTCTCTCCCCTCCCTCTCCCTCTCTCTCTCTCTCTCTCTCTCTCTCTCTCTCTCTCTCTTTCTCTCTCTCTCTCTCCTAATAAGCAAGGGCCTTAGCCCTTACTGCTACGGGTAGTGATGCCCACTGGCAGGCGATGCTCACGCGTAGTGCCTGCTTGCCCCTGCCACCTCCTCCCCACAACCGCCACCTCCTCCTCGTGCCCACCCGTGCCCTTCACCATCCACTCCCTTTCGCCCTTAACCCCTTCCCCCTGCGCCCGTCCCCTGCTCTTCACTAGCCCCTTCCCTCTCCACCACCCCTTGGCTAGGTTAGTGTTGCTAGTGGTTAGGTTTGCATTAGGTTAGGTTTACATTAACTCTAATCTGATTAGTATACTAGCCAATGTTAGTTAGACATAGATATAGGTTAGGTTAAGTCTAACCGAACTGTTGTTAGGATAGGTTAGTTGTTGTTAGGTTAAGTGGAACTTGTTAGGTCAGTTAGTTCAACTAGCTATAGTTAGCTAGATCCACAGTTAATGTAATAGGCTAGTTAGACTAGCTAGAATTAACTTGGTTCAAACCCCTCAGTTGGACCTAAAGTCCAACCCCCACAAAAAGGTCCATTTTCCCCCTTCTTTAACCCCTCATAACTCATCCGTTTGGGACCCAAACTGGACCCCGTTTGAACAAAGATTTTACACACAGAACACCACGCTAGGAGGTATTTTTCCAGCCCATTTCACACCATTTTGGCATCCCTAGCACTCGCTCATTCGCCCTAAGCCTCGTTTCGCACAAATTCGTTCGTATCTTTACGCCGTGACTTCCGATTGACGATCCGTCTGCACCGATACATTTCCCTACACATGTAGGACAATATTAGGCACATTATTAACATGATGGTCCCTACACAAACTATCACCACTCTAACCCTCCCAATAAAACTACATCCACAGCCGCACTTGCAACAGAGACACCCTTTGCAAATCTCGCCCAATCTGTATGCAGCTAGGTTCCGACCACTGCCTCTGACTCCAATGCTTGCCAAATCTGCATACAAGTCAGCTGCAACCACCACCCCTGACAATCCTCTACCTCGAATTCGCCTTTAAGGTTCAATCACTCCCTTTAACTCCTCCATGCCACAACATGGCTGGACGCCATCGCGATAATGATGGGGATATCGACCTCGATGCAAAGGCTAACAATTTCTTTAATCGAAGAAATAATAACACTCCAGGCAGGCGCCCCTTGGGAACCCTTGGGAAAATTGGAACTTCCCAAATATAATGGTAGGGGAGATCCCAGCCCGATTCCTCCAGCATTTGGATGCCGCATGCCGAGCAGGTGGAGATCAATCCCATGAAACCAAGGTGGCTTGGTTTCCCATGGCCTTAACTGATGAAGTGTCTGAATGGTACCTAGACCTTCTAGTGGAAGAGTGGGCCACATGGAACCTGCTTCAAACAAAATTTAAAAGACGCTTTCAAACGAAGAGGCTACAAGATGATCCTGCTCTCCAACTAACATTGAACAAGGTTGTCGAGAAGATGTACGCACGTACCTGGGCAAGATGAAAAGATTAATCACCAAATGTGACCCATGCCCAGATGCAAAGTACCTCACGGCCTGGTTCATTTCATGACTAAGAAAGAAAATCCACCATATCTACGTCGTCGGTAGCCATGATGAAAACAGTTGCATTTTCAACATGTACAACAACTCGCTTCGACCTCAACAATACCAAGCGGCACCCATGCCAGTGTACAGGCAACCAGCACTTGCACAAGCACCCCCAACTCCAAGGCTAAATCCTATTCCTATTCGGACACAAGTCCCACAACTACTCAGGAATCCGAATCCACGACCATATCCAAGAGCACCAAATCCAGCTCCTCAAGTAGTTCCAATACATCAATTACAAGCCGAGGAAGTAGACTCGTCATTTGAGTATGAAACAGAGTACCCAGTGTACTATGTAGAAGGTGCAGAGGGTCTAATACCAATTTATGCAAATCAAGTACGTCCCAACACATATCAAGCACCAATCAAGTGCTACAGTTGTGGCAAAAATCACCGGATCACAAAGTACCCTCATCGTGGTAGCCCCACTTTCTTTCCAACCACTCTGCAGAGATTGTGGCATAGGACATGCCTGAATGGATTGTCCCATGAAAAATAAAGTCCCACACCAAACAAAGGTTAAGCTTGATGTCCAATCGGTATCATTGGGGTGGACCATCAAAGTCTGGGTTCGGCAAAATACAGTCATTCAAAGGGCTTTCTCACTGCCAACACACGGTGCCAAATACCCTACACGGCCTGTCGATGCAAAGCTTCTCAAAGTACACTCTCTCCTCACCAAGCGCACATTGTTCCATAGGGACGAAATATTGCTTCGTTCAATCCTTAACCATCACCTCAAGGAAGCAGCACAATTCCTATCCACAATCCTGGGGGTTAAGTGCAACAAGAGTCGATCCCTTCCACTTTGCACATTTGTTTTGCTGAGTAGGAAGCTAAAACAAGATGGGGTCCAACACTTAGTCATCTTCTTTACAAAGAAACTAGATGGTTCATCATGCCAAAAATGTAAAATTCTACACTTATTGGCTATAATCATCAAAAAAGAACTACAAGAAAGAGAAATGACTTTGCCCCAGTCACCAAAACCAATTGAGGAGTTGGACATACCCTTCTCACTAGTATGGGAGCTGTCACCAACTTCTTCTACTATCACATTGATAAGTGCATATGCCTTAGAAGAAATACCTATTTTGGAGGTCGGGATTGAGGAATTGCCCCGTGAGATGCTACAGCTCAGTGCACAATTGCAACCAATATATCTCCAACAACAGCAGTAACCAGAGCTCGAGGCAAGATCAACACTAGAACCTGAGGAAAGATCGGCACCAGAGCCTGAGGCTACATCATCACTAGAACCACCCATTGACACCATGACAGTTAATGAGCCACAAGGCGAGCTAGTGCCAGATCAACAGTATGACTATTGTACACAAGGGACTGAAATACCATTGGAAAAACCTCCCACAAGTACTACAAAATCTTTGGGATGGCTACATGGGCACCACTTGTATCAGCAGTATCGCCAGTCCTCATCATCCTATGTCATTCTCCAACATCAAGCTAGCCAAATGATATAAATGTCAAAACTATTCAGTAGCTTGGCCAAATAAGAATATGCAAGAGAATTGGATACACAGACTACAATAGAAATTGAAGACCAATTCCAGGCAATTGCCATAGAGGTCAAGGTACTTTGGGCATAGATAGATGAGAAGGAGGTAAAAAAAGTGCGCATGAACCAAGCTCTCCAAGCTCAAGAGAAGGTAGTGAGGGATGTGACCTCCAACCTCCACCAAAGTCAAACACAGCTGATGTTAACAGTACAAGCAATGGCAATCCTATAGACCTACTATAACTCCTTGACATCCGCACATGCTCATCAGACGGAGGTAGTGGCACAAGCTTGACTCACTCTAATTCACAAAGAAGAAGAGCTCCAAGATTGCAAAGACGAGCTTAAAGACATGAAACAATCTTTGGTAGTACGAGCCTTCAGCATCAACGAGCTTACAAGGGAATGCAGAGTCTTAAATGACCAACTTGCTACCGCTCAAGACGCTAGCACTTCACAAGCACAAGTCTTGGACCAATGGTCCAATACCACTGAAGACATTCCTCAACAGGCAAAGGTCACCTTGCAAATGATAAAGCTTAAGGCAGCATATACAACCATCTACCAGCAATACAAAGAAAAAATGAATGAGATGCATTCCCAAAAGATAATCATCTCCAAGCTTGAGCTCCAATTGCTAATGCACAACAATGAGGCATTGGAAGGAAACACCAATGACGCCCCACTACAATGCACAATGGTGGTGTACCAAGAGGTTGTGGCTGCTCTATAAATGGAAGATCACCTCAATGCACGTGTGCTTATCCAATGGAAGCAACTCCAAATCAGGATCATATTTGCTCATCCAACAATCAAATGGGAATGTTCCATAGGGACCAAAACCCTATGCATAATTTGCCAAGACTTGTATGAAGATGAGAAAAATATCTTCTACCTATCTACACATGCCGGGTTTATAGCACTCGGGATGGATGCTTTCATTGCATATGTATGCCTCATGGGTAGTCCTCCCCTCAGGGTTATTGCAGGTTTGTTGCCATTGCTACAAAGGCCATCACTATTATTTGCAAGGCATGACATAACTGACATCCCACCCATGCACAGCTGATGATCCCATCACACCAGCAAAAAGAAGTGTCGGAAAATGACAAGGCCTATCTCACATCCAACTTTCCATATCTAACCACTCTTTCTGCCAACCTCATAACTCACTTACCCTTGCTGCTACCACCCTCTTAACCTTCCCCGAGCTCCATCCTAACATCTATTCCCTCCATCATCTCTTTGCTGATGCCTCTCACCATTTTCAACTAACCCAACAATCACAAACTTACGAGCCCCTCACACCTAGCTTCTTCCCCTCACTTCCTAATCCTACCCTTGAGGATTACCAAGTTGCTCAAAACATTTTCCCAGTTCTTCCCCCCCCTCCCCTCCGCTCCCCCTTCTACAACTAACACTCTTCCATATTTCTCCCCAATGTCCTCAGATTCTCTCCCTACCCCATCATCACCTCCGACACTACTTGTGCTTCCATCAGCACAAAATGACACAGTATTTGATTTTGAATATCAGAATCCGGATAATCCAATTCGTACTCCCATGCCAAATTCCAATGATGGGTATGATTTTGATGAGATACCACTTCCCAGTAACCCCATCAGGGAACATTGGAGTAAATATCCTGATATGAAAACTCGAGGTGGATGGACCCTAGACAACTTTCCTAGAGGCATGCTTCACTTACACAATGAAACATTCCAAAGAAAAAGCCTTGTGTGATTGGCAGCTTGTGATAAGCGAGGAGGATTTCCAACTTCATCTAAAAGGATCTTGATGAAATCCTTGTGGAGAAAGGATCTTGATGAAATTTGAAAGAGATGATGTCATTAAAAACTTCTCTTATTTAAAGTACTTTGAAAGAAGAGAATGCAATAGAAAGAGGTTATTGGTCATACTCGCAATGGGAGGAAGCACCATTAGGAAATGCTGTAAATAATTCATCTAGCCCATGAAGGAAGCTCTTGCAAGATTGAAGACCATCCTATGAGCAAAAGAAGAAAGTTTTGACAAAAAGAGGTCTGGCATTATTTCAATTGAAGTCTGACATTGTTTTGATAGAATTCAAACTATTTTTTTAGGTAGAAGACTAAGAGTCTGAGGTCACTACTGTAGCAATTGTTCAAGTTTTTTCTCAACCTCAATATTTTTTTATTTTTGGCGAAATGGGAAACAAAAAATGATTTATTTGTTTGCAAAAGGATCATAGCACTTCCGCATGTTCATATTTGAGCAAACCATGTTAGCAAGGGGATAATTGTAAGTACTTTTGCTTTGCTAAATTGATTGATGAATTGTATTGCATCATCAAATCTTGGAGAAAAGCACCTTCATCTCAGAAATTGGAAAAGGCTAAAGGCAAGTTGGCAGATTTTTTTGAGACATTGCATCATGCTTATGATTATGTTGATGGAAATAAACACAAATCATGTTCAAGTTTGAACAAAATAGAAACATTGCAGTCAGCCATAGAAGAGTTAGAGGACACATATGCCAGACATGATGATAGTGAGGAGGATTACTTTGTTTGGAAATACATTGGGCCAGCCATGATGAAGAATGAGAGTACTCCAAGAGAACCCAGTGAACCAAAAGATCCAAGAAGAGGTCTCAAAGGTATCCACCTTCACATTGGACATATCCCATGATTTGGTAGATGATTATGATCACCATGATGATATGATTTGTATAGTTATACTTTCAGCTAATATGCATGTGTCTCATGATGAGGCAGTATTATAGGTTTTTGATGCTCATGAGGATGATGCTCATGTTTTTGACATGGATATTGTTGTTTATGATTCAATTGATATGCCTTTATGTGTTGATGTTCCATTGGATGATGATTTGCATGAGAATATGCCGATGATGCTATTTCTTAGGATATGGTCGTTGTTTCTCAGGGATATGACATGATGCTTGATGATACATATTCCATGCATTAAGAGATGCAGGTTGTTGGTTTATGCCATGATATTGAGGGTCTCTACCATTGTTTAAGCAGCCATGATATGGTTGATTTGTCTATTTCTATCATGCTACATATGGATGGATGTTCTAAATTATGCTTATGCATGATATGGCATGATGGGATAGCATGGATTGATGTGCTATTGGCATGCAAACATGATGTATTTATGGCTCTATGTGTTTGTATATTTTGTTTCATGCCTTCACCACATGTGTTGGTTGAAGACCTTCCTCATGCATGCCAGTGCATGAGGAAGGTCAAGTAGATTGATACAAAATTTTCTTATGATGCAAATGTGACTCTCATGGAGCCCATAGATAATGTTTCAGCTATTGGTGCTTCATCAACATACTTTTATGAGCAATGCTATGCCCACACTATGTCTACTCCTTGCCAGTGAAGTCTAGACATGCTCATACGTTCATGGTTCTATATTTTCATTCTCTATCAGCATGTATGGATGATGTTATACTTGATGGGTTCCCAGCCCTAGCATGTAGCCATGCAATGGTACAATTGTAATCAGTAGAACCTACACCATGGAGGTTAGAAAGGGTTTGAGTCTTCATCTTTTTGTTCCAAAAAGTACTATCCACCGGGAGTGCCAGGTGTTGAGGGGTATCTAGGCGCCACGCATAGGACAGACATAGAGTTTGACTGTGGTCTTGGTCAAAGGTCCTAGCACTAGTGTAGTAGTGGAGAAAGTTACAATAGACATGGGTTATGGGGCAACACATGTAACTTTTGGGGGGAACTTAGTGGGACTTGTATCCATCATGGTGTGTGGGGCATCTTGGAGAGTGTGCACACGTAACTTTCGGGGGGATCTTCTTGGGACTTGTATCCTGGCCTCTTTTGCTACTAGCAAGTAAGCAATGTAACAGTGCTGCCCCCTTCTTCCATGTCTCAATGTTTTCCCTATGTTGTAGCAAGCTACAACACCAATCATCTCGAGTCTTTTCGTCTCAGTTGAGTCCATCAATGCTCTCTCATCTTTGTTGTTGGTATTTCGATTCATGTTTTTGTTGAGATATCGAGCTCCACTCGCGATATGCCAGGGTGATCGTTGTGTATTTATGTCACCGACTTGTTAGCTGGAGATGCGGTTGGTACACCGCCCACAAATAATAGTTGGATGACAGCTATCCTTATCTACTCTAGTTTGTGGCTGAGTTAGTATGCCACCTTAGTTAGTTGGGTTTGGTTTGAGACCCACATATAGGGTTCTTCTATTTTCTTTGTACTAGAGTTCTTTTGGCTTTCACAACAAGAAGAGGAAAACTGTTTTCAGTCTCCACCTTTGTGTGTATTCCCCCATTGTGATTGTGAGAAAGCCTCAAGTGAGACTCCTTCCCTCTCTCCCACTATCTTCACATGGTATCAGAGCCTTGTTCGTGGTAAGGAGCTCAAGAAAGCAAACCAAGTTCGCAGTTTCTTGGTAAGAGGACCAGTGTTGCTTTCCTTTTTCGAGTTTGGGAGCAAATCTCTATAGGTAGCACAGCCGGAAGTGCAAGAGTGCGCTGTCTCAGATTGAGACGCCCTTCGCAATGTGGCGAGAGGGCAAAGCCCATGGTGACTTTATTTTTCTAGTTCGAGGTCATTTCGGGGCCCGTTTTGGAGGCGGAAGTTCTCCGTAGGCACTCAGAAAAAGGCCCTTTTTTTGCTGTGCGACCACTGTTCTGCAGGTCGGTGAAAAGTTGCTGCAGAAATTGCATCGTATGCCTGTGCGTAGAGACATTGGAAGTTGCAGATTCATGCTTGTTGCCTGTTGATGCAAAATCGTCACTAGGAAGTGACTGTGTGGTGAAATACCACTTTCGTCAGTTTTGTAGATCTGCCCGTGTGAGGCAAAAGCTGTGTTTTTTGCAGTGACAGAATATTTTGCAGTGTTCTGTAATGGCATCTGATTCTCTTTCACAGATTGTCACTGAAAAGCTTGACAAGAACAACTTCCAGGCATGGAAGTTTAGAATGACGTATTTCTTGATGGGAAAAGGCTATTGGGAGTTTATTACAGGAAATGAAGAAGAACCTGCTTTCCTAATGTTCCCAATCAACAGGAAATGCAGGCATTCAAAGGATGGCATGAGAGAGACAGGAGAGTTATGTACTGGCTATCTATCAGTATTTCGGACTCCATGATTGTGCATATTCAGGATGCAAGTACGCCAAAGGGGGCATGGGATACTTTGGCAAAAATGTACAGCACAAATACACAAGCAAGGAAAATGCAGCTCAAGCAGGAGCTGCACAATGTGCAGAGAGAAAATATGAGCATCAATGACTACCACATGAAGGTGAAGAAAATTGCGGATGCACTTGCTTCCATTGGGTCGCCAGTGGATGATGACGATCTAGTTTCTGTGACCTTGAATGGTCTAGGAAAGGATTATGCACAGTTCCAGACATCCATTGCCATCCGTGAAAAATTTCCTGATTTTGAGGAGTTGATTGCTCTTCTAATTTCTGAAGAGCAGAGAAATGGTGGTGCATCTTCTTTAGCAGGAACTTCAAAAGAAAATGTCTTCTACTCAAATGCTAGCAGAGGTAGAGGCAGAGGTAGAGGAGGCCGATCTGCAGGCCGTGGTAGAAATCAGAATATGCAGCAAATGCAAGAATACCAGTCCTATGCAGGAGGACGTGGTAACTCTAGAGGCAGGGGGAGCCAAAGAGGTCGTGGTGGATGGCAGAGAGGCCAAAATGCAAACAGCAATGTTGAATGCTACTACTATGGTAAAATGGGGCATATGGCTAAAGACTGCTACAAAAAGCAGAATGACATTATGAATGGAAAATTGCAGCAAGGCAATTATGCATCCTCTAGTAGACAGGGTGATGACAGGAATGAGCATTTGTTTATGGTGCAGCATATGACAAATTCTGTGACAAGTGCAGAAGAAAGCAATGATGTGTGGTATGTTGACTCAGGTGCATCAAACCACATGACAGGTCATGCTGAATGGATGCAAGATGCAAGGAAAATGGAAAAACCAGGATTTGTGGAGACTGGTGATGATACTGCACATCCTATTGTGCAGATTGGCAAAATTCCTTTGTCTATGCAGGATGGGAAAAAGAAATACTTGTGTGATGTATTTCATGTCCCGAACATCACCAAGAACCTGGTTTCTATTGGTCAGATGGTTGAGCAGGGCTTGCAGGTCAGATTTAATCCTCATGGATGCTTTGTTGAGGATATGAAAAATAATGGTCGCTTGATAGCAAAAGGAAAGAAGAAGGGCAGGATGTTTACGTTGGATGCAGACATGCCTGAATTGAGTGCAGCAATGTTTGCACATGGGACCGGTGTAGTTGCAGATATTGATATCTGGCACAAACGCATTGGTCATGTTAATATACAGCGACTTAAATCAATGCAAGCCCAAAATATTGTTGCAGGATTGCCTAAATTCAAGGTTGCAGAAATGCACAAGGTTTGTGAAGCCTGTCGATTTGGGAAACACGCAAGGAAACCTTTTCCTAGGCATGTTCAAGAGAGTAAAAAGCCATTGGAATTAATCCACTTTGATGTGTGGACTACTAAAGCTGCATCTATTGGTGGCTGTCACTATTTTGTCACATTTATTGATGACTTCAGCAGAAAACTTTGGGTGTACCTTATGAAAAAGAAAAGTGAAGTGTTGGGGCACTTCAAAGCTTTCAAAGCTATGGTTGAAAAAGAAACAGGCCTGCAAATAAAATGCCTAAGGTCAGATGGAGGGGGAGAGTACCTCTCAAATGAGTTTGCAAGGTTCCTGCAGGAGCATGGCATAAAGCAGCAATATTCATGCAATCATACCCCATAGCAAAATGGACTTGCAGAAAGGAAAAACAGGCATATTGGAGAGGTATCTCCGGCTATGCTAAATGAAAAAGATCTACTAGATTATTATTGGGCTGAAGCAGTTGCTACAGCAGTTTATATAATGAACAGGACTCCCACTGCAGCAATACATGGCATGATGCTAGAGGAGATGTACACTGGTAGGAAACCAGATATTTCTCATTTGAGAATTTTTGGTTGCATTGCCTATGTCCATGTGCCAGATGAGTTGAGGTCCAAGTTGGATCCAAAAGCTGAGAAGTGTGTCTTTATTGGTTATTCTCTGTAGCAGAAAGGGTATAGATGCTATAACCCCTCTACTCGTAAGTTTACAGTGAGCAGAGATGTTGTTTTTGATGAGATGAGCAGCTGGTATAAACCAGTAAATGTGATGATTGATGTAGATGCACAAAATGGTAATGCTGCACAGAATTCACAGCAGCAATCACAAAATATCAGTGGACCTGCAGTGTCCTCTAGTAGTGGTTCACATACCTCGCCATGGACAGGTAGATTGAGATCAGGAGAATCTCCTCAAAGCAATGCAGATAATGGTACGCAGGTATCATGAAAAGGAAAAGAGAAGGTAGATCAGCCCATGTTTGATGTGAATGCAAGTCACTCTTATGTGGATGGTGAATCCGGTGGCTCAGAGCAGAGCATTGATGATGAGTTGGGTATTCCTTCTGTTGTTACACCTGGAGTAAGGAAGACCAGGGATGTTTTGAGAGCACCTGGAAGTGAGCCTATTTTGCGCAGGTCTACCAGGGTTAGGTATCCTATGGATAGGCTGAAATATGATGGATTTACAGCCATTCACTATGCCTATATGGTCAAAGTGATACAGGAACCAAAACCCACTTCTTTTGAGCAAGCCATGGGAAATGAAAAATGGGAGAAAGCCATGGATCAAGAAATGGATGCCTTGGATGCTAATGCTACATGGGAATTGGTGCCTTTGCCTAAAGACAAGAATGCAATTGGCTACAAGTGGGTTTATAAGATCAAGCACAATGCAAATGGTTCTGTGAATAGATACAAGGCAAGATTAGTTGTCAAGGGGTATGCACAGACATATGGCATTGATTATGAAGAAACTTTCAGTCCGGTTGCAAGGATGGCAACCGTAGGAGCAGCCATTGCTATGGCTGCATCAAAGGGATGGTCTTTACATCAGATGGATGTAAAGAATGCCTTCTTGCATGGTGATTTGCAAGAAGAGGTCTTTATGGAGCAGCCAGCAGGTTATGTTCATGCTATGCATCCTGAGTTTGTTTGTAGGTTGAAGAAAGCCTTGTATGGCTTGAAGCAAGCACCTAGAGCATGGTCTGACAAGATAGGACAGTATCTTGTCACTATCGGCTTTCAGATTTCCAAGGCAGATTTCTCACTCTATGTGAGAAAAACAGAGAAAGGGATTATGCTGCTTGTCATTTATGTTGATGATTTGATCATCACAGGTGATAGTGATGAAGATATCCTTCATGTGAAAATGCTATTGAGCAGAAGTTTATTGAGATGAAGGATTTGGGAGAGCTGCGTTATTTCTTGGGCATTGAGGTGATTAGATCACCAAGTGGGATACAGCTCTTGCAGACTGGACATGCTATCCAAATATGGGATGACAGGCTGTAAGCCTATTTCAGTTCCTTTGGAGCAGAATGTGAAGCTAAGCGCAGATGCAGGTGAGCTTCTGGATGACCCTACTATGTACAGACGCATAGTAGGAAGTTTGATTTACATGACTATTACCAGGCCAGATTTGAACTATGCTATTGGGTTGGTAAGTCAGTTTATGTAGGCTCCAAGGAAACCGCATTTGGATGCGGCTAGACGCATACTCAGGTATGTGAAGTCCACATTGCAGTATGGACTATTTTATGAGGTTGGGGTTCAGATACAGTTGCATGGATACACTGATGCTGATTGGGCTGGTAGTATTTCTGATAGACGATCTACCAGTGGATATGTATTCTCTTTTGGGAGTGCTGCAGTCACTTGGAGCAGCAAGAAACAGCCTACAGTTGCCTTGTCGAGCACAGAGGCCGAGTACAGGGGTGCAAGCAGCAATGGCTGCATGTGAGGTAGCTTGGTTGCATAAGCTACTCTATGATATGCATCTTGGGCCAGTTGTCATTTATTGTGACAACATGAGCAGCATACACTTGGCAAAGAACCCAGTCTTTCATGCTAGAACAAAGCACATTGAGGTGCATTATCACTATGTGTGGGAGAAGGTTTTACTAGGTCTTATTAATCTAGTTTATGTCAGCACAGAGGATCACATAGCTGACATATTCACGAAAGCATTGGGCGCAGAGAAGCTGCGCAAGTTCAGAGACCTGCTTGGTGTGCAGGAATTGGGATTGAGCTCGAGGGAGAGTGTTGAGATATTGAGCGCTCCACTCGCGATATGCCAGGGTGACCGTTGTGTATTTATGTCACCGACTTGTTAGCTGGAGATGCGGTTGGTACACCGCCCACGAATAATGGCTGGATGATAACTATCCTTATCTACTCTAGTTTGTGGCTCAGTTAGTATGCCACCTTAGTTAGTTGAGTTTGGTTTGAGACCCACATATAGGGTTCTTCTATTTTCTTTGTACTAGAGTTCTTTTGGCTTTCACAACAAGAAGAGGAAAACTGTTTTCAGCCTCCACCTTTGTGTGTATTCCCCCATTGTGATTGTGAGAAAGCCTCAAGTGAGACTCCTTCCCTCTCTCCCACTATCTTCACAGTTTTTGCATTTGTCATCTCTGTCATTGATTGCACATCTATTCACTTATACTCCATTGGCTTCTCCACCACACAAACTTTCGTAGTTCCTAGCAGGATTGCCAAATGTTAATGCCAAATCGTGGTGATGGTGGCATTGGTTTGTCTAGTGTATAGAGCAATTTTCTCTTCCAGATAGCCAAAAGAGCATAACCCTCATTGAAAAAATGCAAATGGGTGTGAAGCATGTGCATAGTATGGGGGTCAAGGAGTAAACATACTCCGTAAAATGAATATTGAAAGAGAACAAGAAGGAAAGTTTGTGATGGTTGAGGGCAAGTGTATTTCTATTATTCAACCAGATTGTCTTGAATACAAGCAGTTTAATACAAGCAGTTCTTGGTTGCACTTCACATACATGAGTTTCCTGTGTTGCAAGAACAATGCTAACTTCTAAGACTCTTAAATCTTATATACAAGGCTTTTGATTGACACTCGTGGTGTGGTACATTTACTATAGTTTGCATCTCCATTGTTAGAAGGGTATGTGCCATAACTTTGTATCTATTTGGGATGACAAATGTTGCCTAGATGTAGGGATGTTTTTATTGAAGGTATAGAAATATAGTATTATAATATCCTAGCAAAATTTTTAATAGATTATTTTTTTAATTTTCAAAGCATTGGCAAATTCTATCTTTTTCTAGAAATTTTGTTTTAAATTTTGGCGAAATATTACTGACCATTTAAAAAAACTTTCTATGTTCACAAATATACTAAAAACTAATAATACTAAAAGCTACCTCTTTTTTCCATTTCAAAATCCAAAAGACATGAAATAGATAACATTTAAGATGCTATAAAGTAAGCAAAGAATAAAATTATTCAAGTATAATGAATAACCTTCAATCCATTGAAAAGAAAATTGTTCAAGCTACCTCTCTCTTTGAAAGAGTCTGCGAGCATGACCTTAGAAGTGGTCCCATCTAGTCCCATCCCTTGTGGGCATAGGGGCCAAGAACTAATCCCTTGCCAAGCACTGGGTGGGGATTCAGAGAAGGGATAGATATCTATATTTACTACTACCATGTGGCACATTTGAACCTCATGTGGATGATTATCAAAAAGTCTATTTCTAGCACTTAGTTTTCATCTTTATTTCAATGCAATGAATAAGAGGGGGTTGTGACTATGTGAATGCAACTTATATTTTTAGCTTTGTTTCATGTAATGCATATGAGGGGGGTTGTAACTATGTGAATGCATAGAGTGGACCTTAAATCAAATAGGCATGCTTCCTATATAGGAAAGAAAAAGCCATTACCTCTCTCTTCAAAAGAGTCCAGGAACCTGACCTTGGATTGGTCCCATCTAGTCCCATCGCCTTATGGGCATAAGGTCCAAGAACCAACCCAATTGCCTTGTGGGCATAAGGTCCAAGAACCAAGCATTGGGTGGGGCTTAAAAGAAGGGATAGAGATCTCCCTTCACTACTACCATGTGGCACATTTGAAACTCATGTGAATGGTTTTGAAAAGTCCTATCTCTCTAGCACTTAGTTTTTAGCAATATTTCAATGCAATGCATGAGGGGGGTTGTGACTATGTGAATGCATAGACTTTAAATCAAACTCAACTGGTAGAATATGAGTATTTCATCTTGGAGATCTTACACATATCATCTTTCAAATACCTCATGCTGTCAATATTAGAAGAAAATTACAATAGTGCAACTGAAGGTTTAGGGCCTTAAATAAGAGGATTGAAGATCCCTAGAATGTTAAGGAAGCACAAGGACCTTTAAAATTATTTGAGATTTAATATAGAATCTTTAATGAAGACAATTCTCTCTAATTGACTCTCTCTCTCTCCACATTTTTTCACTCCTCTTTTCTTGTTTCCTTCCCTTCCTCTCCCTTTTACAAATTCTAGTTGCTTCTCTTACTCTGCCAGATCTTCTTCCTTACAATAATGAGAAAGTTTTTGTGGCCAATTCGAAGCATAATGTGTTATATCTTATTGCAATTACTTTATGATTGAAATATAAAAATCACAGCTCATACATCTTAATCATACTACACAAACATTTTAAAGTAAATAGCATATCCAACCATTTCATATTCAAGCATAATGACACTAAAAGCCAAATAAATGACTGAGTGTCAAAACCTAGATAATTACAACTAAGAATTTAAAGTACAACACCTAAAGTTGAATAAATTACTAAGTGTTGAAGATTAGACTATTATATTATGTGAAGAGTTACAATGACACTGCAAGCCAAATTAATTACCACAGTCTAAACATTCATTCTATGATGTACGCAACCACACCGAAAGCCAAATTAATTACCAAGTGTTGAAGACTAGTTATTTTAGAAAATATGTACCATTTGAGCCGAATAAATGACCAAATGTTGAATCCTATTACCCTTCTAAGAGTGGTGAACAACACATGCAACGGAATAGTACAATGAAGTGTTGAACTAGTTTCAAAACAAGAGGAAGGAGTCCTTATAACAACATCGAAAGTCATGTATTACAACCAAGTGTCGAAATGCAAACTTACTTATCTAACTACACCTACAGCCGAGCGGAAAGACCCAATGCAGAGAGATAAGCACCATACATATGCATGGCCCAGAAGACAACTCAAATATATGTGACAATTCAAGTGATCAACGTATTGTGCCAAAAGGCCAAATATGACACTACATTGATACCGAATAGTCATATAATATAAAAAGAAAAAGGACATGTCACACGACATTGACATATTATTTTAAACTACAACACTACTAAAACATTGTGCTAAAAGATTTATGCCTAGATTTGCTACATTGAAGATTTTATCGTAGTATACAAGTGACACGTCCAACCAAATAAACATTAAGACAAATTTGAGAAACCCGCATTCCAGAATGAAGTTCAAATGAAATGCATTGTTTTTAAAAAAAATTACTATAGAAGCTAGCCATAAAGAAGATATAAACTGTTCCAATCCAAGAATCTCATATAAGCTATAAACTTAGCAAGAACACTACCTACTCCCAACACTCATACTTAGCTCAAACAAATTTTTTAATGACACCTAACATCACGATAGCTCCTATCAATAATTGCAAGAATGACCAATATTGTTACTTCTATGATCATGTGTTAGAAAAATTATATTTAAATATATTCCTATAACATTATCTATATCTAAAGAATAAAATTCTATTCAACTACCAATAGAAATAACATATATAGCATTAACTTATTAGACTACTCTTATATTCCCTAAGAAAACATTAAATAAATCAATATAGGGAGTACAATCTAGTTTACAATTAATCATGAAGAACACATGACCTTAGAAGTATTATTAATAAATCCTATTTGACCCAACCACATCACTTTTACCCGATAAGAGTAGCAGAGTACTTTTGTTATAATCATCAAATCCGCTACCTATATGTGTGTGTGTGTGTGTGTGTGTGTGTCTCAACATCTAGTTAACTCACCTTAAATAAACTATAATCTATATATAAAGAAGAATTACTAACTTAAACTATACGTGTAGATAAGTATACGTGGAAATAGCTACAAATAAAAATGACTAGCTGCAGCTATTAAAAAGATCTACTATAAGCCATACAATCAAAATGAAAGCAAGTAGCAAGAACACCTACATCTCGAACCATGCAATCATCATCGAACATAAATTACACTATCTAGTGACTTATCTATCGTATTCGAGAGGCGAATACAAGCGAGCACCTTCAATGATGCCCACAGCCACCAGACTACACGATTGGGCTCTTTGCCAATCAATATGAGCCACTTGATGACAAAAGAAACTAACTACCAATCTTCCTGACTATGACGTGCAAGCAAAGATCTGCTAACAAATCAATGTTTAGCAGCAAAAATTTGATAAAGGAAAGAGCTAACCCACCATTAAGCACATAAAAACATAGGGCCCAAAACACTACTACCATGAACACAAACAATACAAAGGAAACAACCCAAGATCACAATCTAGGGACCCATCCGATATAGCAAAGTAGACATAAAGCCGTAACTAACATCACCTGATGATCCATGCTTTCTAGTTGACAACCTAGAGCTGTTAGATAAGAATCAAGAAAGAACACTAGGGAATAATGGTTGAGTAGCAGCGACACTCAAGAGGAAGATGCCAGCTATATGGGACCTAGGCTAGTATGCTCTGAGAGAACTACAATAGTAGACACAGTTGAGAGACAGCTTCACGACATGGATGAATGGGCTTTTAGATGGTTACTATTTGCTCTTTCCCACGGCTTCCATAGGATGAACAGGGTATTCTCAGTATGTAGGGTTCTGAGGCTTTTTGTCACCTATAGATATATCTAGGTTGTCATTTGTAGTATACGTGTAGCTTAGGACCTCGAGTCGTATTTCGATGAGAGACGTAGCTTAAGTGTGGTAAGCAAACATAGTGCATGCATGTGTAAAAGGAACGTGCATCATCATGGTTGAGGTAATGAAGGTTTTCGCCTTTGTTGGGGGTTGTACGGTTTAGGAGGAGTTTAAGGGCTAGAGGGAGGTTCAGGGTTTAGAAGGAGGTTCCAAAGTTTAGAAGGAGGTTCCAGAGTTTAGAAGAGGTTCCAGAGTTTAGAAGAGGTTCCAAGGTTAGAAGGAGGATCCAAGGTTTAGGGTAGAGTACATGGTGGAGAACTCGTCTCCCTTGTAGATCATGGAGGTTAAGGGTTGAGGAACTAAGGGCTTAGGGGGAGCATAGGAGTGGGAGAGGAAGAAGGTGTAATAGCATGGGGAAAAGAAGAGAGAGGAGAGAGGAGGAGGGAGGAGGAGGAGGGAGGACAAGAAGGGATGAGGAGGAGGACGAGGAGGAGGAGGGAGGAGGAGGAGGAGAAGGGAGGAGGAAAAGGAAGGAGGAGGAGGAGAAGGGAGGAGAGGGAGAGGATGGGTTGCAAGGTTAGAGGAGAGGGGAGGAGGAGTTGCAAGGTTAGGACATGCTTTTGGATGTGGAGTGCAAGGAAGCATGGACACTTGAGACAATTGCATAGGAGTGGGAGAGGAAGAAGGTGTAAGAGCATGGGGGGAAAGAAGAGAGAGGAGGAGGGAGGAGGAGGAGGAGGAGGGAGGAGGAGGAGGAGGGAGGAGGAGGAGGAGAAGGGAGGAGGAGGAGGGAGGAGGAGAGGGAGAGGATGGATTGCAAGGTTGGAGGAGAGGGGAGGAGGAGTTGCAAGGTTAGGACATGCTTTTGGACGTGGAGTGCAAGGAAGCATGGACACTTGAGACAATTGCTTGAAATACCAAATTAGAACTCAACACAATGTCCCAAAGAGTGTGGGCTTCATTCCATTATGGGGTATTTATACAAGTTGGAGAGCTTCTCTCTCTGCATGTAGGAATTGTAAGACATTCTCTCTCTACATGTAGAACTTGTATATAGAAGCTGCATGTAGGAGTTGTAGGATCCCATAGGATAGAATAGATGCATCTTGCAAGAGGTGTGAGAGCACAATGAAAGAAAGATGGTAGATTTCTATTATGATTGTGAGAGAGAGGACTCTCTCTTATAGAAA
Organism: Dipteris shenzhenensis; assembly: GCF_047967505.1. Lineage (NCBI taxonomy): Eukaryota > Viridiplantae > Streptophyta > Polypodiopsida > Gleicheniales > Dipteridaceae > Dipteris > Dipteris shenzhenensis. The sequence goes on along the minus strand of NC_141620.1, from coordinate 43,578,178 downwards.
GGGGGAGAAGGTAATACCTTCCCTACATAGTGGCAATCAGCCCCTACATCAGTGGGAATCAATCCCTACATCAGTGGGATTGCCTTTGTCTTACATCATCACTTAGGTCACACACTAGACACATCATAGCACTTGATGTGCCTTTACATCACACACAAACACACATGTGACTCCCCTAGATGCACACATGCACCATAGAACATGCCCTTGATCATACTTACCCCAACAGGAGTTGCATGTAGAACTCGCATGTAGAACATGCATGTAGGAATTGCATGTAGGACTTGGATGTAGGAGTTGCATGTAGAAGTTGCAAGTAGAACATGCATGTAGGAAGCGCATGTAGGACTTGCATGTAGGACTTACATGTAGGAGTTGCAAGTAGAAGTTACAAGTAGAACACACATGTAGGACTTGCACGTAGGAGTTGCATGTAGAACTCGCATGTAGGAATTGCACGTAGGAATCGTATGTAGAACTTGCATGTAGAACATGCGAGTTGGATTTCTAAGAGGGATTATTCCTAGCCTTATGCAAGTACAAGCGGAGCTTTGCCACTACTCTACACACATATTCTGTACTACTGTGATGCCAAAAATTGATATTTTTTATTTGGCATTGGTATTATTTTCTTCTATGTTTGATAAGAGTTTGAGTATCAAGTGATAGCCTAGCGGCTCTCACTTATTTCTATTTTCTAAGATATTGTATGGGATTGAGAGGATGAGTGGAATGGATCATTGTAAATACCATAGGTATGAATTATAAATACCTTGGTATGGGGTGAGAGTTATTTGTGTATGGGACATTATGGGGTTTTTAGAAAATAGAAAGAGTGAGTCGTATAAAGAGGTGGGCTCATGTCCATGTGTTTCAATCATATAAGAGAGGCCACATGCCAAGAATGTGGAAGGCATGTGGAGGAGTGTGGAGTCAATAGGACTCCTTCTAGAATTCCTATGTGGAACAAGTAGGATGTGGACATATGAAAAAGAGAGGGTCTCTATGGGCTCCATGTGGGGAGACTCTTGACTTTCTCAATATTTTAAGAGTCTTGAACATCTTTTGATGGGACACATGGCAAGAGTAGCCAAAAAGAACATGGATGGTGACATACGGGCTTATGTGATTGATGGGGAAAGGAATCTATAGGCAGCAATTGTAAATGGGTGAAAGAGGGTGACAAAATCTCTATAAAAGGAGCCCTCCTCTACTTGTTCATCATCTCTTCCACCATTAGGCCTCATGTTGCTTTAGCTCTAAGCAGAAATCAGAATATGTAGCAAATTCAAGAAAACCATTCCTATGGAGGAGGACATGGTAACTTTAGAGGCAGGGGAGCCAAAGAGGTCATGGTGGATGGCAAAGAGGCCAAAATGCAAACAGCAATGTTGAATGCTACTATTGTGGTAAAATGGGTCATATGGTTAAAGACTGCCATAAAAAGCAAAATGACATCATGACTGGAAAATTTTAGCAAGGCAATTATGATCCTGTAGTAGACAAGGTGATGACAGAAATGAGCATTTGTTTATGGTGCAGCACATGACCAATTCTGTGACAAGTGCAGAAGAAAGCAATGATGTGTGGTATGTTGACTCAAGTGCGTCAAACCACATGACAGGTCATGTAGAATGGATGCAGGATGCAAGAAAAATGGAAAGACCAATATTTCTGGAGACTGGTGATGATACTGCACATCCTATTGTGCAGATTGGCAAAATTCCTTTGTCTATGTAGGATGGGAAAAAGAAATACCTGTCTAATGTATTTCATATCCCGAATATCACCAAGAACCTGGTTTCTATTGGTCAAATGGTTGAGCAAGGCTTGTAGGTCAGATTTAATCCTCATGGATGCTTTGTTGAGGATATGAAAAATAAAGGTCGCTTGATAGCAAAACGGAAGAAGAAGGGCAGGATGTTTACATTGGATGTGGACATGCCTCAATTGAGTGCAGCAATGTTTGCACATGGGACCAGTGTAGTTGCAGATATTGATATCTGGCATAAACACATTGGTCATGTTAATGTACATCGACTAAAATTAATGCAGGCCAAAAATATTATTGCAGGATTGCCTAAGTTCAAGGTTGCAGAAATGCATAAGGTATGTGAAGCCTTTCAATTTGGAAAATAGGCAAGGAAACCATTTCCTATCTCGTGCCATGCTCAACGAAAAAGTCCTGCCATATTATTATTGGGCCGAAGTAGTTGCTACAGTAGTCTACATAATAAACAGGACTCCCACTACAGCAATACATGGCATGACACCAGAGGAGAGGTATACTGGTAGCAAACCAGATATTTCTCATTTGAAAGTTTTTGGTTGCATTGCCTATGTTCATGTGCCAAATGAGTTGAGATCCAAGTTGGATCCAAAAGCTGAGAAGTGCATCTTTATTGGTTATTATCTGCAGCAGAAAGGGTATAGATTCTATAACCCTTCTACTCGTAAGTTTACAGTAAGCAGAGATGTTTTTGATGAGATGAGCAGTTGGTATAAGCCAGTAAATGTGATTGATGATGTAGATGCACAAAATGGTAATGCTGCATAGAATTTACAGCACCAATCACAAAATATTAGTGGACTTGTAGTGTTCTCTAGCAGTGGTTCACATACTTTGCCATGGACAGGCTTGAGATCAGGAGGATCTCCTCAAAGCAATGCAGATAGTGGTATGCAAGTATCACAAAAAGGAAAAAAGGAAGTAGATCAGCCCATGTTTGATGTGAATCTAGGTCACTCTTATGTGGATGGTGAATCCAGTGGCTCAGAACAGAGCCTTGATGATGAGTTGGGTATTCCTTCTGTTTTTACACTTGGAGTAAGGAAGACAAGGGATGTTTTGAGAGCACCTAGTAGTGAGCCTATTTTGTGCAGGTCTACCAGAGTTAAGTATCCTGTGGATAGGCTGAAATATGATGGATTTATAGCCATTCACTATGCGTATATGGTCAAAGTGATACATGAACCAGAACCCACTTCTTTTGAGCAAGCCATGGGAAAAGAAAAATGGGAGAAAGCCATGGATGAGGAAATGGATGCCTTGGAAGCAAATGCTACATTGGAATTGGCGCCTTTGCCTAAAGACAAGAATGTGATTGGCTGCAAGTGGGTTTATAAGGTGAAGCAGAATGCAAAAGGTTCTGTGAACAGATACAAGGCAAGATTAGCTGTCAAGGGGTATGCACAGACATATGGCAATGATTATGAAGAAACATTCAGTCCGGTTGCAAGGATGGCAACCGTAAGAGTAGCCATTGCTATGGCTGCATCAAAGGGATGGTCTTTACATAAGATGGATTTAAAGAATGCTTTCTTGCATGGTGATTTGCAAGAAGAGGTCTATATGGAGCAGCCACCAGGTTATGTGCATGCTGTTCATCTTGAGTTTGTTTGTAGGTTGAAGAAAGCCTTGTATGGCTTGAAGCAAGCACCCAGAGCATGGTCTAACAAGATAGGACAGTATCTTGTCACTATTGGCTTTCAGATTTCCAAGGCAGATTTCTCACTTTATGTGAGAAAAATAGAGAAAGGCATTATGATGCTTGTCATTTATGTTGATGATTTGATCATCTTGATCATCACAGGTGATAGTAATGAAGATATCCTTCATGTGAAAATGCTATTGAAGCACAAGTTTGAGATGAAGGATTTGGGAGAGCTGCGTTACTTCTTGGGCATTGAGGTGATTAGATCCACAAGTGGGATATGGCTCTTGCAGAGGCAGTATGGATTGGACATGCTGTGGGATGATAGGCTGTAAGCCTATTTCAGTTCCTTTGGAGCAGAATGTGAAGTTGAACATAGATGCAGGTGAGCTTCTAGAAGACCCTACTATGTACACACGCATGGTAGGAAGTTTGATTTATATGACTATTAACAGGCCAGATTTGAGCTATGCTGTTGGGTTGGTAAGTCAGTTTATGCAGGCTCCAAGGAAATTGCATTTGGATGTGGCTAGATGCATACTGAGGTATGTGAAGTCCACATTGTAGTATGGACTATTTTATGAGAGTGGGGTTCAGATACAGTTGTATGGATACACTGATGCTTATTGGGCTGGTAGTATTTCTGATAGACGATCTACAAGTGGATATATGTTCTCTTTTGGGAGTGCTGCAGTCACTTGGGATAGCAAGAAACAGCCTACAGTTGCCTTGTCGAGCACAGAGGCTAAGTACAGGGGTGCAATAATGGCTGCATGTGAGGTAGCTTGGTTGCATAAGCTACTTTATGATATGCATCGGCCAGTTGTCATTTATTGTGACAACATGAGCAATATACACTTGGCAAATAACCCAGTATATCATGCTTGAACAAAGCACATTGAGGTGCATTATCACTATGTGTGGGAGAAGGGTCTAGTAGGTTTTATTGATCTAGTTTATGTCAGCACAGAGGATCAGATAGCTGACATATTCACAAAGGCATTGGGCACAGAGAAGCTACGCAAGTTCAGAGACCTACTTGGTGTGTAGGAATTGGGATTGAGCTTGAGGGGCTATTGAGATATCGAGCTCCACTTGTGATATGCTAGGGTGACTATTGTGCATTTATGTCACCGACTTGTTAGCTGCAAATGTGGTTGGTACACCGCCCATGAATAATAGCTAGATGACATCTATCTTTATATATTCTAGTTAGTGGCTCAGTTAGTATGCCACCTAGGTTAGCTGAGTTTGGTTTTAGACCCACATATAGGGTTCACCTATTCCTTTTGTACTTAGAGAGAGTTCTTTTGGCTTTCACAACAAAGAAGAGGAAAACTGTTTTCAGCCTCCACCTTTGTGTGTATTCCCCCATTGTGTATGTGAGAAAGCTGCAAGTGAGACTCCTTAATTCTCTCCCACTCTCTTCACGGGAGAAGCATACATACACAAGACTAGTCGCCTACCATGCCATGACAATAGAAAAATGTAGAGGAAAGGCATGGTTTGACAGAAATCTTAAAGCTAAAGACATCAAGGAAGGTGACTTGCTCCTATTAAGTACACAAGGGGAAACTGAAGTATCTAGGTCAAGGACCCTACCGAATAAGAAAGATGAATGCAGAGAATGATAGACGATGATGAGGACTGACGATCCTGTTGATACAAGTGGTGCCCATGTAGCCATCCTGATGATTCTGTAGTACTTATGGGAGGTTGTTCCAATGGTATTTCAATCACTTGTGTACAATAGTCATACTATTGATCTGGCACTAGCTCCCCTTATGGCTCATCGCCAGGCATAGCATCGATGGGCGGTTCTAGTACTGATGTAGCCTCAGGCTCTAGTGCCCATCTTTCCTTAGGCTCTGGTGCTGATCTTGCCTCAGGCTCTGGTTGCTGATGTTGTTGGAGATATATTAGTTGCAGTTGTGCACTAAGCTGTAGCATCTTGGGGGGCAATTCCTCAATTCCAACCTCCAGAATAGGTATTTCTTCTAAGGCATCTGCACTTGCCAATGTGATAGTAGGAGAAGTTGGTGACAGCTCCCATACTGGTGAGAAGGGAATGTCCAACTCATCAATTGGTTTTGGTGACTAGGGCAGAGTTATTTCTCATTCTTATAGCTCTTTTTTCGTGATTATAGCCAATAAGTGTGGAGTTTTATATTTTTGGCCTGATGAACCATCTAGTTTTTTTGTAAAGAAGATGATTAAGTGCTGGATCCAGTCTTGCTTTAGCTTCCTACTCAGCAAAACAAATGTGTAGAGTGGAAGGGATCGATTCTTGCTGCACTTAACCCCCAAGATTGTGGATAGGAATTGTGTTGCTTCCTTGAGGCAAGGTTTAAGGATGGTGCAAAGTAATATGCCATCCCTATGAAACAATGTGCCCTTGGGGAGGAGAGGCTGTACTTCAAGAAATTTTGCATCGACAGGCCATGTAGGGTATTTGGCACCTTGTGTTGGGAGTGAGAAAGCCCTTTGAATGATTGTACTGTCCTCCAAGGTTTTTAGGCTCTCATGCAAGCTCCCTAGACCCCTTTGCTCTAATAAGATGTTCCTTCCTTGGAAAGAGCATGTAGGTGACCAAACAAGTTCCAGTGACCGGGCCCCATCAATGGGTGTGTAGGCCAGTGGTGACTGGGGTGGCATTTGTTCTTCGTGGTCATGCACTCAATCCTCCTCAGAGCAATCGCTTAGACCAAATGCTTATGGTTGACGTGGTTGACAACATGTAGATGGCTGCGAACTCGTGAGGGGGTCTCGTGGTCGAGGCAGTGGGCTCTTTCTGCACATCCTCTTTACTAGCGGCATTTTTCTGAACCTGCATCTAGGTGCATGTGGTGTACCATTGATCATTAGATTAGTTGGCATGTAGGTATGACCTTTGTGTGTGTTTGTGAGAGATCTTATTTTTATACATGCTTTGAGAGTATGGAATGAAAGTGTGTGGCACAATTATTCATGCAATCATCTATGTGTCGACAAAAGCGTGTGAGTGCACGTGACCTAGTAGCTAGGTAGGGACTAACTATATGCTTTTTTTTCTTCTTCTATTTTGCTGGGATTTCATAGGGTAGCTAGAACTCGGGCATCACTTTTGAGCCCTAGGTTAAAATTGATTGATGCTACCTACATGTGCGAAGACGTACATATGCAAGTGAGTGCTCGCGATACAATCTAATCCTAACTAAGGAAGAATTGGTTTCCCAAATCTTCATTTTTGTTGAGGATGGCTTATGTGTTGAAGTAGTAGCACTTCAGTCGGCTCCTATTTATTGTTGTGTTGAATTGGACTCCATCCAATATTTCTAGCAGCACAACTCTGATGGGATTCATCTTTCTTACTCGGTAGGGTCCTTGACCTAGATACTTTAGTTTCCCCTTGTGTACTTTGGCATTGTATAGCAGGACCAAGTCACCTTCCTTGATGTCTTTAGCTTTAAGATTTCTATCAAACCATGCCTTTCTTCTACGTTCTTCTCCGTTTTTCTATTGTCATGGCATAGAAGGCAACTAGTATTGTCTCTATATGCTTCTCCAACTGATAGAGTCTTCCTTTCAAGGATTCATGGTCTCCAATGTGTTCCTATACTGCTATGCGTAGGCTTGGTATTACAAATTCTAGTGGGACCATAGATTCAAGGCCGTATACCAATTGAAAAGGTGTGTTCCCTGTACTGACCTTGAGTGTTGTTCCGTATGCCCATAAGGCTGCATTCAATTTCTCTACCCAGTCAAAACGATGTGGTTCTACTACCTTGGTGAGGATAATGCATAATATTTTGTTGGTGGATTCGGCTTGTCCATTCCCTTGGGTATAGTAGGGTGTGCTTTTTCTATGGATTACCAAAAATCCAGACAAGAGTTCTTGGATTACCTCATTGACAAAACGTGTGCCTCTATCCGACACAATTTCAATGGGGCATCCGAATCAGGTGATCACATTTTCGTATAAGAATCTTATGTGCTTCTGGCATCAACCTTTCTGACTACTTTAGCTTTTGCCCATTTTGTAAAGTAATCAGTGGTACAAATCATCCAAGAACACCTGTAAAAATTTATTCAAAAATGACATAAAAGCTATGAACATGACTGGTTGGACTGTGGCCGGGGCATTACAAAGGCCGAATGGCATGACTCTATATGCAAAAATACCCCATTTTGTAGCAAATGATATTTTTGATTGGTCTTTAGGAGCAATTTGCACTTGGTTATAGCCACTGAAGCCATCCAAGAAGCTATATATTTCAGAGCCTGCCACCTTTTCCAACACTGTTTCTATTAAGGGTAGGGGATATTGATCCCAAATTGTGGCGGCATTCACATTATTTAAGTTTGCGCATATTCTGAGCTTCTTGTTACGTTTAGGCACAATGACGATGGGTGAAACCCAATCAGTGTGCTCTATCTTGTAGATGAATCCGGCATCTAAAAGTTTTTCCAGCTCGTCATAAACCATGGTGCCATACTTAGGATTTGTGCCATAAGGTCCACATACCTTAGGGTGGGCATCTTCCCTTTTAGGTATCGTGTGTACTTCCACGTCTAGTGAAATTCCTTTCATCTCTTTGTATGATCATGCTAGGCAGTCACGGTATTCCATTAGGAGTGCTTTGAGCTTGGTTTCATCTTCTTGTCGAAGCTATTTCCCAATGAAAACCAGTTTTTCTTCCTCCCCTTTAAGGGCGAGGTTTATTGTGTGTGTTTTTACTGGTCCCTTATAGATTGGAGTTTCTCCAATGCTATCGATTTCTTGAACTTCAGAGACTCTTAGTGGTCTTGGCATTGCTATTGGGACACTGCCACTTGTGTACTTCTTGAAGTATTCCAATACTTCTCGAAGATTGGCCTTTCATGGTGTTGAACTAGCCTGACATGTGCCATGGTGGCATAGTTTTATTTACCAATTTGTTAGGGTCTTTTTGACTTTCTATTTTTGAAATCTCTTGATTGAGCTTCATCCGCACATGTGGTTTATATTTTGGAAACTTCTTATGTTGGGAACTGTGGGGTAACTTTTCCACTCGTAAGGTGTTCCCAAGTAAGGGTTCATTTGCTGTGCATACTCCTTCCAATCCCTCAAGGGACCATTCAAGAGGCGGTGGTTTTGATTTTGAGGGAGCTGGCTTTGCAAAATACAATTCAACGATCCTTGTTTGGACTCATTTGAATTCGTTGAAGTGTTTGGCCCTGGCTTTTCTGTGATTTCCTCCTTCAGCTTTCTTGCAAGATCTTCTACTCTTATTCAACTTTGGAGGTTCAACTTTTGAAAGCTCGACTGCCATTAGGGCATGCAGAATGGCTAAGTCATTATCAAAGATTTGATCTTCAATTTTAGCATTCTTAGCCTCAGTTTCAAGGTCCCAAGGAAAATCTGAGTCATCATTGGTATGGGTACCTTCTTCAGGTTCATTATCCCACTCGAGCTCGGCCATAAAGAATGGCACTTCTAGATCGATTGGTTCTTCATGTGTGAGTGGAGGATATACCTGTAGCATCTTAGCATCTATCTGTGAGAACATGGGGTCTAATGAATGGTAGTTGTCGATGGTTGCCAATGTTTGTATCCAGCTATTGACATTGCTTTGTGAATCGCTTGCTATGGCATGCTGTTGCAGGGGGAGCTGATTTGCTTGAGATTGTCGTGGAAGATGTGTCATCCAATGCTCTAGGCACAATTGGTTTTATAGCTCCTGTCCCCACATTCACCTTGATTGCAGTGTCGCAATTTTGGATTGTCACTCTATCAGTTTCCCAATCATGGAGGACTGATGCCGTCCCTGTAAGATTTGATAGGATTTTTTGGGGAGATCTAAGATTGTGAATTGAAGGGAAAAGCGAACTCCTTGCGACCTTTGTGGACACACCATTCACTATTCCCAAGGATCTAGCCCGTGAATCATCAGCAAGGCGTATGTTGAAATTAGCCTTTTGCATTGGTGGGAACCCCATTCATCGTAGAGCCCCTTTGATAGGACATTTACACCTGCTCCACCATCCACTATGGCTTGGACTTCATTATATGCCTTGTGGATCAAAGGCACAGTAATGTTGCATATGTCATCTCTCTCACCCATCCTCACAGGGATATCTTCGATGTCATTCATAGGTGGAGGGGGATTTGCGAGTTCAATCCATCCTTTGAAACTCTCCAAGAGATTGGGACAATTCCATAGGAGGATTCCGATGGGAATGACACAGAGCAACTTAGGATGCTAGAGAGTGCGGCTCCTTCAAGTTGATGTGGCGGTACATTATGTTGTGGAGTCTGTTGTTGGAGCAGAGGCTCAATTATAGTATCAATACTTTGTGGGGCGAAGTCATGGATTGGGTCTTGAGCTTGTTTCTCAGCCTCAACTTGAGCTTTGTTCCTTTTGTACCCATTGTTGAAGTGCATGAAAGTGAGCCTTCTCCACTTCTGCATATAGGTATGGAGCTTCTTTTAATTGAGGCTCAAGAGCTGATGTGGATGAGCTTGGCTACTCATTGCTTGGCGGAGGTGGAGGCACTTGTGTTTTCTTTTTAAGAAGTCGCTTTGGTTGGATTGGAATGTTAGGGTCTTTGGTGGCCTCTTTCTATTGGCGTGTAATTACATTCATAGGTTGTGATATTATGCTTGCTGGCCCCATGGTCCACCCCAATGATGCCGATTGGGACATCAGGCTTAACCTTTGTTTGTTGTGGGACCTTATTTTTCATGGGACAATCCATACAGGCATGTCCTATGCCACAATCTCTATAGAGTGGTTGGAAAGTAGCGGGGCTACCGCGATGAGGGCACTGTGCGATCCTGTGATTTTCTCCACAACCGTAGCACTTGATTGGCGCTTGATATGTGTTGGGATGTACTTGATTTGCATAGAATAGTATTAGTCCCTCTGCACTGGGTACTCTGTTTCATACTCAAATGGCGAGTCTACTTCCTCGGCTTGTAATTGATGTATTGGAACTACTTGAGGAGCTGGATTTGGCGCTCTTGGATATGGTCGTGGATTCAGATTCTTGAGTAATTGTGGGACTTGTGTTTGAACAAGAACATGATTTAGCCTCGGAGCTGGGGGCGCTTGTGCAAGTGTCAGTTGCATGTACACTAGCATGGGTACCACTTGGTATTGTTGAGGTTGAGGCAACAGGTTGTTGCGCATGTTGAAGATGAAATTGTTTTCATCATGCCCGCCAACGATGCAGATATTGCACCACAATCTTGGCGGGGGATTTGCTTGTGTAGTGATCTTGGCTCTTAGGACCAGGCACTCATTTGCTGAATGCTTGGCCATGCAGTGTGGACACCAAACATTTTCTCGCCGTGGATAAGTCTGAGTTGGTGGTTGAGACAAGTGAAGCTTTTGTTCCATGGCCTGCATCATGTTTTCTTTCAGCTTCATGGTCATGGCCTCTAGGTGATCTTCATTTGATGTTTCGGCAATGGACTTGGATTTGCCCTTTTTAGAGCGCTTATCTCATGCACTGGATCTGCCATCATCACTGCTAGTGTTAGAGTCGGTCATGCCATCCTCGATGTCAATGGCTACCGCATGAGCAGCAATGAACATCGATCTCAATCTGCCTGTCCATGGCAAAGTATGTGAACCACTGCTAGAGGACACTATAGGTCCACTAATATTTTGTGGTTGCTGCTATAAATTCTGTGCAGCATTACCATTTTGTGCATCTACATCGTCAATCACATTTACTGGTTTATACCAGTTGCTCATCTCATCAAAAACATCTTTGCTCACTATAAACTTAAGAGTAGAAGGGTTATAGCATCTATACCCTTTCTATTGCAGAGAATAACCAATAAAGATGCACTTCTCAGCTTTTGGATCCAACTTAATCTCAACTCATCTGGCACATGAACATAGGCAATGCAACCAAAAACTTTCAAATGAGAAAAATCTGGTTTCCTACTAGTATACCTCTCCTCTGGCATCATCCCATGTATTGCTGCAGTGGGAGTCCTGTTCATTATGTAGACTGCTATAGCAACTGCTTCAGCCCAATAATAATTTGGTAGGTCTTTTTCGTTAAGCATGGCACGAGATACCTCTCTAATATGCCTATTTTTCCTTTCTGCAAGTCCATTTTGCTGTGGGGTATGACTGCATGAATATTGCTGCTTTATGCCATGCTCCTTTAGGAACCTTGCAAACTCATTTGAGAGGTACTCTCCCCCTCCATTTGACCTTAGGCATTTTATTTGCAAACCTGTTTCTTTCTCAACCATAGCTTTAAAAGCTTTGAAATGCCCAAACACTTCACTTTTCTTTTTCATAAAATACACCTAAACTTTTTTAATGTAGTCATCAATAAAAGTGACAAAATAATGAGAGCCTCCAATAGATAAAGCTTTAGTAGTCCACACATCAGAGTGGATTAATTCCAATGGCCTCTTACTCTCTTTAACATGTCTAGGAAATGGTTTCCTTGCCTATTTTCCAAATTGACAGGCTTCACATACCTTATGCATTTCTGCAACCTTGAACTTAAGCAATCTTGCAACAATATTTTGGGCCTGCATTAATTTAAGTCGCTATACATTAACATGACCAATGCGTTTACACCAAAAAATCAATATCTGCAACCACACCGTTCCCATTGCAAACATTGGTGCACTCAATTTAGGCATGTCCGCATCCAACATAAACAACCTGCCCTTCTTCTTCCCTTTTGCTATCAAGCGACCGTTATTTTTCATATCCTCAACAAAGCATCCATGAGGATTAAATCTGACCCGCAAGCCCTGCTCAACATTTGACCAATAGAAACCAGGTTCTTGGTGATATTCGAGACATGAAATACATCAGACAGGTATTTCTTTTTCCCATCTCGCATAAACAAAGGAATTTTACCAATCTGCACAATAGGATGTGCAGTATCATCACCAGTCTCCACGAATCCTGGTCTTTCCATTTTCCTTGCATCCTGCATCCATTCTGCATGACCTATCATGTGGTTTGATGCACCTGAGTCAACATACCACACATCATTACTTTCTTCTACACTTGTCACAAAATTGGTCATGTGCTGCACCATAAACAAATGCTCATTTCTGTCATCACCCTGTCTACTAGAGGATGCATAATTGCCTTGCTGCAATTTTCCAATCATGATGTCATTCTGCTTTTTATAGCAGTCTTTAACCATATGACCCATTTTACCACAATAGTAGCATTCAACATTGCTATTTGCATTTTGACCTCTCTGCCATCCACCACAACCTCTTTGGCTCCCCCTGCCTCTAAGGTTACCATGTCCTCCTCCATAGGACTAGTTTTCTTGAATTTGCTGCATATTCTGATTTCTATCACGGCCTCCAGATCGGCCTGCCTCTACCTCTACCTCTTCCAGCATTTGAGTAGAAGACAGTTTCTTTTGAAGTTCCTCCTGAAGAAGATGCACCAGCATTTCTTTGCTCTTCAGAAATTAGAAGAGCACTCAACTCCTCAAAATCAGGAAATTTTTCATGGATAGCAATGGATGTCCGAAATTGTGCATAATCCCTTCCTAGACCATTCAAGGTATGGACAGCAATGGATGTCCGAAATTGTGCATAATCCCTTCCTAGACCATTCAAGGTCATAGAAACTAAATCATCATCTTCCACTGGCGACCCAATGGAAGCAAGTGCATCTGCAATCTTCTTCACCTTCATGTGGTAGTCATTGATGCTCATATTTTCTCTCTGCACATTATGCAACTCCTGCTTGAGCTGCATTTTCCTGGCTTGCGTATTTGTGCTATAAATTTTTGTCAAAGTATCCCACGCCTCCTTCGGCATGCTTGCATCTTGAATATGCACAATCATAGAATTGGAAATATTGATAGACAGCCACTACATAACTTGCCTTTAAATGCTTGCAACTCCTGTTGATTGGGAACATTAGGAATAATTGGTTCTTGTTCAGCTCCAATAATGAACTTCCAATAGCCTTTTCTCTTAAGGAAATTCGTCATTCTAAACTTCCATGCTTGGAAGTTATTCTTGTCAAGCTTTTCAGTGACAATATGTGAAAGAGCATCAGACGCCATTACAAAACACTGCAAAAATATTCTATCACTGCAAAAAACACAACTTCTACCTCACAAGGGCAAATCTGCAAAACTGATGAAAGTGGTACTTGACCACACAATCACTTCCTAGTGATGATTATGCATCAACATGCAATAAGAATGATTCTGTCACTCCCAATATCTCTGCGCATAGGCATACGATGCAATTTTTGCAGTAACTTTTCACTGATCTGCGGAACAGTGGTCGCATAGCAAAAACAGAGACTTTCTTGAGCACCTGCGAAAAACTTCCGCCACCAAAACGGGCCCAAATTGGCCTCGAATCAAAAAAATAATGTCACCAATGGGCTTTGCCCTCTCCCATAGCATATACTGCCCTCTCGGCGCATCGCGAAGATCTGAGACAGTGCACTCTTGCACCTTTTGGCTGTGCTACCTGCAGAGATTTGCTCCCAAACTTGAAAAAGGACAGCAACAATGATCCTCTTACCAAGACATCATGAACTTAGTTTGCTTTCTTGAGCTCCTTATCACGAACCGAGCTCTGATACCATGTGAAGAGAGTGGGAGAGAAGTAAGGAGTCTCACTTACAGCTTTCTCACATACACAATGGGGGAATACACACAAAGGTGGAGGCTGAAAATAGCTTTCCTCTTGCTAACAAGTCGGTGACATAAATGCACAACAATCACCCTGGCATATCATGAGTGGAGCTTGATATCTCAACATGGCTACAATCTTTTAAGTCACTCATGAGGAAGAGTACATGACGTACATTCCCACCACATTCGCCAACAAAGCCATTGGATGGTATGACCAATACCTTGATGCTCATCCCAAATGAAGTCTAAAGCTGAAGAACATGAAGCCCTATCCATTCAAGGTTGAAATGGTGGACCAGGGCTAGTGATGCCCATGGTGGGCATGGTGGTGATCAATATGTTTTCTTCTGACCAACATGAAACAGTGTACTCGCAAGATGCTATTAAACATTGAAGTCCTCTTTAGTAAACAAGATAGGTACTCACATGGAAATATATTTTTTTAAAAATTTCAAAGTATCATACTTGAGGAATGTCATTTTTTTCAATGGGCTTGAACAAAGATATAAAATATGCAAAAATTTCTTGATTATAAAAATTATATTAAGATTCACAACAATGACACATGGTATATTAAAAAAACAAAAACTTGGCCACAATAAAATATAAAATAAAAGCATTGACATATCAAAGGTCTATGCCATGCCTAAGGAGTGGAAATATATGGATGGTTACTAACTACTAACTACTCGAGTGCCTCTCTTTCTCACCATGAATCCTGTGCCATCGCCAATGCCCTTCCTTGCTGCGGAGCCATGAAAGACGTTGGTGCAAACTGAATGAATTGTTATTTGCGCTGCACCTTTCTTTGTTGGAGATTGGAATCAACACAAGTGCAAAAGGAAAAGGGAATTGCTGCAACTCCTGCACAATGTGTGTGCACATGCTGAAGAGATGGTGCAATCGTTTAAGCAAACAATTGTTTCGCTAATCTTGAAGGACATATTTGGTAGATTGATGAATTGCCACTCATTGTGATGATTGAACTGGGTGATCTTTTTTTGGATGCAAGATTTTATCAAGTGACAATGGAGTATTGTGACCTTTTGTAATTCTGAAGACCGAATCTCACCCCAATTTTTTAATCTCAGCACCACTGTGTGCATCGATCGTTTCTTTTTTATTCGAAGATCCAAGGAGCTTGGAAGGGGATATTGTTGCTTTCACGTTAA
Organism: Dipteris shenzhenensis; assembly: GCF_047967505.1. Taxonomy (NCBI): domain Eukaryota; kingdom Viridiplantae; phylum Streptophyta; class Polypodiopsida; order Gleicheniales; family Dipteridaceae; genus Dipteris; species Dipteris shenzhenensis. The sequence continues at coordinate 43,562,949 of NC_141620.1, read as the reverse complement.
AGGGTGGGCATGGAGTAGCAAGCCATGGAAGGGAGCCAAGGGAGGCCCAATCGGGATCAAGGTCAGAGATACTGCAGAGGCCTTGGTTGAAGTGGGATGATGGGAGAATGGAGCCGATGGCAAGGAGGGAGGAGCCAAGGGAGGGAAAGATGGCAAGAGGTGGTAGAGCCGATGAAGCCGAGCCAATGTACAACAACAATGAAGGGAAGGGGGCAGAGAGAGAGAGAGAGAGAGAGAGAGAGAGAGAGAGAGAGAGAGAGAGAGAGAGAGAGAGGGAGAGGATAAGGGAGTGTGTGGGGGTTAAAGGTCACTGTGCCTTTACCCTAGTTATGTACAATACTCAAACACATATATAAATGAATGAAAAAGAAGATTAGGGTGGTTCTGCACCACCCAAAACTTGTGGCTCTCTGTCTCTCTCTCTCTCTCTCCTTCTTCCGTTCTTGCTTCCGTTGAGAGCACTCTCAACTGGTATCAGAGCCCGGGTGATCTAGCTGAGCATGCGTGAATGCTTGAGCTCTGTGGGAGGAAGGAGAAGCTCTGTGGGAAGCTTTGTCGGTGACTTTACTTGCATCCGAGTGTGCAGAGACCTTGGAGGAACCTTTGAAGAGTCACTTTGGCTTTGCGAAGTGGTTTTGAGAGCGTGTTAAGTCGTTTCAAAGAAAAAGTCGTTTTTTGAGCTTTTCCCTGTTCCGTTCGATGACAGAGACTCCATATTGACTTGTAGAGGCAACTATTGCTTGCTTTTGGTGTCCACTTCACTTCAGGAGCTTGGAAACACCTTCATTCTTGAATCTGGGATCATTTCATTGGATTTCTGACTCCCTGTGTCAGTTCCTGCGTTTTTTGCCTGGGTGTTGAAACTCAAGTTTGGAGCAACCATTTGCAGATCTGTCAGTTCCAGTGGACTCAGGAGGTCCTAAAACTTCTATGTTGCTCATCATTCGCACTCTGGTGGAGTTTACAAACAGCTCTGTTTCCAAAAACGTTTTTCAATCCGTGTGTTGGACCCAGTGATTGAGACCACGGTTTCTAAAACCGTCTGTCCCATTGCGTTTCGGACGCCCAAAAACCCCTACCTGTCAGTTCTTGTGCAATTCGGTGGAGGATTTTTAGAGTTATAGATCTCTGTGTATTCGATTTCGTCTCTCTGTTATGCATTTTTCATTCTAAGGTTTTGAAACCTTAGATTTATGCCACATGGCAGTGGATAAGTGTTGACTCCCATTTCTCACTCATCGGTTGGGATTTTGGAGTTCTAGCAAAAGAGAGATAGTTGCAAATTTTCTTGCTGATTTCGATTATGCAATGGCGCCCATGTTTTGAGGCGTCTCAGGCTCTATTTTTAGTAGCGGTCATTACTGTGGGACTATGATTTCTTGAGCATACCTTATGCAGATTACTCTGGTTGCAGAGTTTGGGCAGTGTGCACTCATTCGTGGTATGCATTGGGTTGCAATGGATGATTTATAGGCCATTTGGATGCATTGCGGTCCTTATTGGATGCGCTGATAGGCCCAAATTGCCTTGTGGGATGCTATTTTTTATGGACGCTTTGGACATGGATGCTATTTTATGCTGAGGGACAACTTTGACACATTGCAGGTGATGCACTGATAGTGCTATGCTCTCTTGGATGAGATATTATTGATGCATATGCCAGTGGACGGTGTTTATGCTTGAGTCATTTGGCACTTATTGGCATTTTCTTTTGGGCCAGATTTGCTCATATGGATGCATAGTATATGCACATGAGTCAGATGCTTTAAGCTTTGAGTTTTGGTGATATTTCACTCTATTGTGGCATACACATTTGGGTGCACCTGGTATTTGGTGTGATTCTCTCTTGAGGCACTAGCATTTGGGATTTTGCTTTATTTGCATCATGGCATCCTCTTCCATGTCTGAAAAGGAGTTTTTCAAGATTAAAAAGTTTGATGGGACAAACTTTTCTTTGTGGAAAGAACAAATAAGGGATGTGCTTATTCAAAAGAAGCAGATTAAACCCTTGGCAGGGATTGAAGCTAAGCCTGCAAATATGTCTGAGGATGATTGGAATGAGTTGGATGCATTAGCAAAGTCTACTATTAGACTTCATCTTGCAGAGTCAGTTTATTTCACAGTAGTAAATGAGCAGACTACGGAAGATTTATGGAAGAAACTGTGTGCCACTTATGAGAAGGAAACTGCCTCTAATAAAGTTTACCTCATGAAGAGGTTGTTTGAGCTGCAGATGAAGGAAGGGGTCTCCATTGCTTCTGACTTGAATGAATTCAATATTATTTTCAGCCAGCTTCAGGCTCAAAAAATGAATTTTGATGCGGAGACTAAGGCAATATTTCTCTTATGTTCATTGACATCCTCATAAGATACCTTCCGTACAGCTGTCAGTAACTCTGCACCTGGTGGAGTACTAAAATTTGATGATGTTGTGGGTAGCTTGTTGGCCGAGGAGATTAGACGGAAGTCTATGGATGGCAACAAGCAGGATTCAGCATTAAATGTGCAAAGGGGTAGATCACAATTCAGGGGGAAGTCCCAAGAAAGAGGAAAGTCTCATAGCAAATCCAGGGCACGAAACATTGAGTGTTACCACTGTGGCAAGAAGGGCCATATGAAAAAGGATTGCTACAAGTTGAAAAGAGAGCAAAAAGATAAGAAAAAGAATGCAAATTGGGGTGCAAATCAAAAGGAAGAGAGTCCAAGGGAGGACAAAGGAAAAGTGAAGATCGAGGAGATCAATGCAGTCACACATGATAGTGACAATGACGTTCTCTTCATGTCTAGTTTATCTGCAGAGTTGCTTACCACTTCAGATGACGCATATTCCCAGGATTGGATTTTGGATTTTGGTGCTCATTCCATGTTACTCCCCATAGGGAATGGTTCTCCACTTATGACAGTGGAAAGACAGGTTGTGTGCATCTTGGAAATGACTATGCATGTGACATAGTGGGAGCAGGTGACATAAAGTTTTCTTTTGCAAATGGGTCTGCATTTGTTTTGAAACATGTGAGACATGTGCCTAAGCTGACCAAGAGTCTTATTTTAGTGGGTCAGCTAGATGATGCTGGTTTTCACACCACTTTTGGCTTTCAGAGTTGGAAAATTCAGAAGGGCTCTATGCTTTTGGCCAGGGGTGCCAAGTGTGGGACTTTGTATCCCTTACATGTATCAGGGGTATTTGATCATGTTGTTGCAATAACCGAGCAGCCAAGCACTTCTTTGTGGCATTACAGGTTGGGGCACATGAGCCAGAATGGAATGAAACTCTTATGCCGTTTGGGTTATGTACCGCATTTGAGTTTCTCTGATTTTGAATTTTGTGAGCACTGTCTCTATGGGAAGCAGGCTAAATCAGCCCATAAAAGAAGGGGAAAGAAAGAGTTTGAAATGCTTGATTTGGTGCATTCAGACGTATGTGGTCCCATGCCTACACGATCATTAGGCGGGGCTGAATACTATGTGACATTCATTGATGATGCAACTAGGAAAGTGTGGGCTTATGCTATAGCTTGGAAGAGTGATGTGTTCCAGGTATTTCAGAAATGGCTAGCCTTGGTTGAGAATCAGTCAGGTAGAATGCTTAAATGCCTACGGACTGACAATGGTGGAGAGTATCTCTCTCATGACTTTCAGCATTTCTGTGATACACGTGGGATTAAAAGGGAGCTCACATCCCGTCGTACTCCAGAGCAAAATCTAGTTGCAAAAAAGATGAACTGTACCATTCAAGAAAGGTTGCAATGCATGCTTTCCAATGCAAGTCTTTCTGGTGGTTTTTGGGCTGAGGCAATGAAGACTGTAGTGCATGTGATCAATAGATCACCTAGTAAGAGTTTGGATGGTGGTATTCCTGAAGAGGCATGGAGTGGCAAGAAGCCCTCTTACTCTCATTTGCGTATATTTGGGTGTGAGGCATATGCACATGTGCCAAAAGAGCTTCGAAAGAAGCTAGATCCTAAGTCTAGGAAATGCATCTTTCTGGGTTATGGTGAAAGTGGAGAGATGGGCTATCGTCTCTAGGATCCAGAAGCAAAGAAGATCATATGCAGCCATGATGTGGTCTTCAATGAGAAGAAGATGCATAAGGCACCCATGAGGGATGTGGAAATGAGGAGAATCACTTTCCAGGATGTGAATCCACCTGCATATGTTGATAGACAGCAAGCTGTCCATGCACTGAATGTGCAAGAAATGGTACCACCAAGTACTCCCACAGGTATACAATCAAGGGTAGATGATGGATCATCTATTGGTGGAAATGATGAGCCAAATGTGGCTGATATGCAGGTGGGACAGCAAGCTGAAATGCCCTTGAGAAGATCATCTAGAGTGTCTAGACCGCCTGATAGGTTTGTTCCAGGGGTAGACTATGTGATGCTTACTGATTGTAGGGAGCCTTCTTGCTACAGAGAGGCTATGATGCGTGAGGATCAACGCAAGTGGAAGTATGCTATGCAATCAGAGATGAGTTCACTTATGAAGAATAAGACTTGGGACTTGGTTTCTTTGCCACATGGAAAGAAAGCATTGCCATGTAAATGGGTCTACAAAATGAAGGTCACAGGTGATGATGTGCCTAGGTACAAGGCCCATTTGGTTGCTAAAGGGTTCAAGCAAGAGAAAGGTGTGGACTTTGATGAGATATTCTCTCCGGTTGTGAAGATGACCACACTTAGATGCATGCTTGGACTAGTGGCAGTAGAGGATATGGAGCTTATGCAAATGGATGTCAAGACAGCTTTCTTGCATGGGGATTTGCATGAGGAAATTTACATGGTGCAGCCGGAAGGCTTTGAAGAAAAGGGCAAAGAGCATTTAGTTTGCAAGCTGAAGAAGAGTCTCTATGGTCTTAAGCAAGCGCCTAGAGAATGGTATCAGAAGTTTGATGCTTTTATTCGGTCCCAGGGTTTTAGAAGGAGTGAAATTGATCACTGTCTCTACACTAAAAGGGCTAAGGATAGTAGCCTGATAATCCTGGCACTATATGTGGATGATATGCTATTGGCTAGCAAGAATACTTATGAGCTAGATGCATTAAAGGCCAAGTTGCATGAGGCCTTTGATATGAAGGATTTGGGATTTGCAGGTCATATTCTTGGTATGCGCATCACGCGTGATCGGAGTAGGAAACTCCTTTGGCTTTCACAAAAAGAGTATGTTACAAAAGTATTGCAGCGTTTCAATATGGAGGGGGGGAAGGCAGTGAGTACTCCATTGCCTCCATATGTGAAACTGAGTCATACAGATAGTCCCAAATCAGATGAGGAGAGGGCCATGATGGCCAAGGTTTCTTATGCATCAGCGATTGGGAGTCTTATGTATGCTATGATAGCTACTAGACCAGACATTGCATTTGCAGTGGGAGTTGTTAGCCGGTATATGGCTAATCCAGGAAAGAGGCATTGGGAGGCAGTTAAGTGCATCATGAGGTACATGAAGGGTACCAAGGAGATGTGCATCTGCTTTGGTAAAGGAGACATGCGTGTACTTGGGTACACAGATTCAGACTATGCAGGGCATGTGGATAGTAGGAGATCCACTTCTGGTTATGTGTTCACCTTTGTAGGTGGTACAGTGTCGTGGATGTCTCGCACACAGAAGTGCATTGCTTTGTCTACCACAGAGGCTGAGTATGTTGCAGCCACAGAGGGTTGCAAGGAGGCTATATGGCTTGATCGGCTAGTGGGAGATTTGGGGATTCATACAGGTGTACCGACATTGCATATTGATTCCATGAGTGCTATTCAGCTAGCACGAAATCCGATCTTTCATGCAAAGACCAAACACATTGAGGTCAGGTACCATTTCATCAGGGAGGTACTTGAGGACAAGCGCATAGAGCTTGTCAAGGTTCATACAGATGATAACCCTGCAGATATGCTGACGAAGAGTCTACCTAGTCAGCGGTTTGAGTATTGTCGTGTATTGATGGGCATTGGATAGTATGCTCACTAGTTGTTCTCCCTTAAAGGCACATTGTCCTTTAAGTGGGAGGTTGTGGGGGTTAAAGGTCACTGTGCCTTTACCCCGTCCTTCTTCCATTCTTGCTTCCGTTGAGAGCACTCTCAGAGCGATGGTGAGCAATCTTCATGCTCATTAAAAGTGGGAGATACTGATGCCATAGCCAGAGCAAGCAAATATTTTGGTGAGTTGTACTTTCGTATTGGTAAGGGAATGGCGGTAGGAGAAAGAGATAGCTCTCACTTTCCTTCGTGCAGTGGAACTTTGGAGCTGTTTGTCTAGCTAAGAGATATTATAAGAGCTCCAATTGCAATTTGCCCAATCTTGGATTTGCCTCTAGGAATTCAAAGACTCTAGGTCCCATCCTTCTCTAAAAATGGGATGTTGCACGTAGTCATATTTTGCTTTGAAAAATTTCTTATCAATGTTATCTATTGCCAGTCTGCTCAGGGTGTCTACACGTCTTACAGTGGCCATTCTATCTATTGGTCCAGGAGATCACCGTTGGCATCCACAAAGAGTATATCAATCACGTTTTTTGCAACAAGGCCATACATTCAAGGGAGCAACTTGTATCCTAGCGCTTATGTGTCCATCGGCTTATACCGCTGGACAAACAATAGCAAGAAATCCTAAGTCAGAAGACCTCTATGATATGGCATAGTAGAGATGCCCCACTATAATTCCAGCTTCAGCCCATGCTATCATTCTCAATCAACATCAATGGATTGTAGGTTCATCAGATCAATGACCACAAAGGGGTGATCGGCGATGAGGGAAAGACATCCTCCGCTGCACACATGTAGTTCCCATCCATTGTTGACAATTAAAAGGAGTGGGCACTCTAGGCTCTTTAAAGCGGAGGTGTTGTATGGAAAAATCAAGTAGGTGGTAGAAAGTGGCAAGGATTGATGTAAGAGGAAACTCAAAACAATGGTTTTACCTGATTGGGAACAAACCCATCATAGAAGGGTTTGAGTACTTGTCTTATTAGTCGACCACATCCACAATGTTGAATGACGGTCTACTTGCTCGACGCAACTGCTTCCTTTGTTAATTACTCACCACTTTCACTTGGATCCTCACCTTTGACCATTCGTGGCTTGGCTTGGTCTTTTGATGTTAGCTAGGTATATTCTTTAACATGTATACACACACACACACATGCACACATATATACATATAGACTTATAGTATGTACATATTTATATACAACTATATACATAAATTTAAGTAAAAAGAAATAGTTATACAATTAATTATTACTACAAATATAAGTCTATATATACATACATACATACATACATACACATACACACACACACACACACATACACACACACACACACACACACACACACACACACACAAATGAAGGTCAGAGGTGATGATGTGCCTAGGTACAAGGCTCGTTTGGTTGCTAAAGGGTTCAAGCAAGAGAAGGGTGTGGACTTTGATGAGATATTCTCTCCGGTTGTGAAGATGACCACACTTAGATGCATGCTTGGACTAGTGGCATCAGAGGATATGGAGCTTATGTAGATGGATGTCAAGACAGCTTTCTTGCATGGGGATTTGCATGAGGAAATTTACATGGTGCAGCCGGAAGGCTTTGAAGAAAAGGGCAAAGAGCATTTAGTTTGCAAGCTGAAGAAGAGTCTCTATGGTCTTAAGCAAGCACCTAGAGAATGGTATCAGAAGTTTGATGCTTTCATTCGGTCCCAGGGTTTTAGAAGGAGTGAAATTGATCACTGCCTCTACACTAAAAGGGCTAAGGATAATAGCCTGATAATTCTGGCACTATATGTGGATGATATGCTATTGGCTAGCAAGAATACTTATGAGCTAGATGCATTAAAGGCGAAGTTGCATGAGGCCTTTGATATAAAGTATTTGGGACTTGCAGGTCATATTCTTAGTATGCGCATCACGCGTGATCGGAGTAGGAAACTCCTTTGGCTTTCACAAAAAGAGTATGTTACAAAAGTATTGCAGTGTTTCAATATGGAGGGGCGGAAGGCAGTGAGTACTCCATTGCCTCCATATGTGAAACTGAGTCATACAGATAGTCCCAAATCAGAAGAGGAGAGGGCCATGATGGCCATGGTTCCTTATGCATCAGCAGTTGGGAGTCTTATGTATGCTATGATAGCTACTAGACCAGACATTGCATTTGCAGTGAAGGTTGTTAGCCGTGATATGGCTGATCCAGGAAAGAGGCATTGGGAGGCAGTTAAGTGCATCATGAGGTACATGAAGGGTACCAAGGAGATGTGCATCTGCTTTTGTAAAGGAGACATACGTGTACTCGGGTACACAGATTCAGACTATGCAGGGCATGTGGATAGTAGGAGATCCACTTCTGGTTATGTGTTCACCTTTGCAGGTGGTGCAGTGTCGTGGATGTCTCGCGCACAAAAGTGCATTGCTTTGTCCACCACAGAGGCTGACTATGTTGCAGCCACAGAGGGTTGCAAGGAGGCTATATGGCTTGATCGGCTAGTGGGAGATTTGGGGATTCATACAGGTGTACCGACATTGCATATTGATTCCATGAGTGCTATTCAGCTAGCACGAAATCCGGTCTTTCATGCAAAGACCAAACACATTGAGGTCAGGTACCATTTCATCAGGGAGGTACTTGAGGACAAGCGCATAGAGCTTGTCAAGGTTCATACAGATGATAACCCTGCAGATATGCTGACGAAGAGTCTACCTAGTCAGCGGTTTGAGTATTGTCGTGTATTGATGGGCATTGGATAGTATGCTCACTAGTTGTTCTCCCTTAAAGGCACATTGTCCTTTAAGTGGGAGGTTGTGGGGGTTAAAGGTCACTGTGCCTTTACCCCGTCCTTCTTCCATTCTTGCTTCCGTTGAGAGCACTCTCAGAGCGATGGTGAGCAATCTTCATGCTCATTAAAAGTGGGAGATACTGATGCCATAGCCAGAGCAAGCAAATATTTTGGTGAGTTGTACTTTCGTATTGGTAAGGGAATGGCGGTAGGAGAAAGAGATAGCTCTCACTTCCCTTCGTGCAGTGGAACTTTGGAGCTGTTTGTCTAGCTAAGAGATATTATAAGAGCTCCAATTGCAATTTGCCCAATCTTGGATTTGCCTCTAGGAATTCAAAGACTCTAGGTCCCATCCTTCTCTAAAAATGGGATGTTGCACGTAGTCATATTTTGCTTTGAAAAATTTCTTATCAATGTTATCTATTGCCAGTCTGCTCAGGGTGTCTACACGTCTTACAGTGGCCATTCTATCTATTGGTCCAGGAGATCACCGTTGGCATCCACAAAGAGTATATCAATCACGTTTTTTGCAACAAGGCCATACATTCAAGGGAGCAACTTGTATCCTAGCGCTTATGTGTCCATCGGCTTATACCGCTGGACAAACAATAGCAAGAAATCCTAAGTCAGAAGACCTCTATGATATGGCATAGTAGAGATGCCCCACTATAATTCCAGCTTCAGCCCATGCTATCATTCTCAATCAACATCAATGGATTGTAGGTTCATCAGATCAATGACCACAAAGGGGTGATCGGCGATGAGGGAAAGACATCCTCCGCTGCACACATGTAGTTCCCATCCATTGTTGACAATTAAAAGGAGTGGGCACTCTAGGCTCTTTAAAGCGGAGGTGTTGTATGGAAAAATCAAGTAGGTGGTAGAAAGTGGCAAGGATTGATGTAAGAGGAAACTCAAAACAATGGTTTTACCTGATTGGGAACAAACCCATCATAGAAGGGTTTGAGTACTCGTCTTATTAGTCGACCACATCCACAATGTTGAATGACGGTCTACTTGCTCAACGCAACTGCTTCCTTTGTTAATTACTCACCACCTTCACTTGGATCCTCACCTTTGACCATTCGTGGCTTGGCTTGGTCTTTTGATGTTAGCTAGGTATATTCTTTAACATGTATACACACACACACACATGCACACATATATACATATAGACTTATAGTATGTACATATTTATATACAACTATATACATAAATTTAAGTAAAAAGAAATAGTTATACAATTAATTATTACTGCAAATATAAGTCTATATATACATACATACATACATACATACACATACACACACACACACACACATACACACACACACACACACACACACACACACACACACACAATATATACACACACACACACACACACACACACACACACACACACACACACAATATATATATATATATATATATACACAAAAAAAAAAATTATATATATATATATATAATATTATATATATGTGTGTGTGTGTGTAACACATAGACACACACACATATATATATATAGAGATTTAGGGCTTTTCCTCTCTTGTATATATATGTTAATAAGAAAGCTTTTACTTTTAAAAAAAAAAAGTGCTAAGCCCACCTTTTTATTAATGATGTTTTTGTTTGATTTTGAAATAGAAGCGATAATGCAAAATTTGATTGAGCAATAATGAACGATTCAGACTTTTTAAAAAAAGGGGGGATGTATAGTTATATAAAGATTCTTCTAGCCTTCCCTTTTGGTTCCATACTTATATTCCCCTTTTTTTCCCCTTAGCTTTTTATTATTTTTTATATTTTGGTCCCATATTGGGTGCTATTATAAATATTCCAAACTTATATCATTAAGTTACTCTTGTTAAACTTTAGTTTTTAAAGTAGATTTCTTAACAGCTTTCTCAAAATAATTTGCTTAATTCTTTTAAGAAACTATGGATCACTAATTCATGTTCGCATGAGCTTTCTTGAAATAACTTGCTTAATTCTTTTAAGAAACTATGGATCACTAAAGTAGATTTCTTTTTTAGCTCTTAAGAGCTTTCTTCAAATAATTTTTTAAATTCTTTTAAGAAACTATGGATCACTAATTCATGTTAGCATGAGCTTTGGATAAATTAATAAGTACTGCCTCCCTAAATATTGCTTTATTAAGTTATTTGTATAGTTTAATGGAATCTTTTGTTATTAATGAGCATCGCTTTTTTTCTTTGTTAAAATCTATGAGTTAAATTTGTTGTCGACTGCTTGGGTGTGGAATACCCCCACTTTTAAAAAATTATTTCTAAATTCTCAAACAAGGGTGTGGACTACCCCTATTTATCTATGTTTGTTTCTTGTTCACTAGTCATACAAGGGCGCATATTACCCCTGTAAGTTGCCATGCTTCACTTAGACTCTCTCACCTAGACTCAAGGGAAATGTTTCTTATTGTACTTTTTTTCTCACAAGGGTATGGGCTACCCCCCTCTTTTCTTTGAAATCTAGTTTTGCAACCACTCATCAGGAAACCAGATCTGATTTTGTTGATAACTGAATTTGATAGGAAACTCGGGGGATAAGCTCATGCAAGTTCCGTAGGACGGCTAGGATATCCACAAGCATAGACCCTGCCAAAATGGCCATTATTTCTCGAAAGATTGTAGATGCACGTAATGAAATGGAAATGAATGGGCAAGAGTAGAATGTTCTATCCTCGTAAAGCAAAATGCAAAAAGTGATATATAACTTATGAAACAGTAGGTCATAAAAAATGACGAGTCATGAGTTGTCGTTTGCAACAGGCTATCTTCTTGTTTTACTTGGCCTAAATATTATTCAATTTTAGAAACTTTTGGAAACCTTAAAAATAACTATTTTCATAACTTTTACAAAATAAGCTTATTTTTAGAATTGATGTAGAAAATGCACATTCACAAATTCAGAATTGAAAAATATCCACTTTTCAAGTCATTAGAAAATTGGAAAAGTGAAGTTCAATGAGAAGATCTAATATTCTACAAATCTTTTAGTAATTCATGCATGTCTATGTAATGTATAATGCATTCATCAATTAGAATCACAAAGACATGTTTTTTTCTTCTAAAAGAAATGATCTATCAAAACAAAATATTGCTCACATCTCACCATGAAATATTTGCAAACTATCAATAAAAAGATAGTGACAACATCTTGTGAAAAAGATAATGAGACCCATGAATAACACAAACGTTTCTGAGTGGCATGAGTAATGGGCAAGAAATTAGTGAGAAATTATATCCTAATGAGACTCATTAACATGAGTAATGGACAAAAAGGCAAGAAATCATATTCTATCATTGGATGTTCTTCTTCTTCTTGGTGTGCCTCTCCCTCTTGTTGCTCAAGATTAGCATCAAGAGTATTGGTTATTGTTTCATCCTCCTCATTAATAGCATCTGGTTCATAATCAAGTAGATCTACAATCTTCCCAATAGTTTGTTCACCAATGGGAGGTTGAGGCTCTCCAGAAGCATAAAAAAACCTTGGATCAGACTTTGTAGTCTTCATTTCCACTTCTTGGTGCTCATTTGGCAACTCTCCTAGTGCCGTTACTCTTTGTTCAATAAATTGTACCTGTAAGGGGTCACACTCAACAGCAACAACATTTCTCCCCCTCTTTAGAGCACTGATAGTTGTGGTGCCTGTTCTGACAAACAAGTCCATTATCCATTCTGCCTTAATTGAAAGAAGGTCAATTAATTCCATCATCAAAAGCTAAGGCTTTTGATAAGGATTAATTATGCTTGTTAATTTACCATTCATATGCTTGAACTTTTTGCAAACACCAGCTCTCTCAAACACATTTGTACGAGTTGGTTTCATGGGGCAAAATTATATGTCCCTTGAGCTCTTAATCCAGATGGAGAGTGAAAACCAATCATTGCAAACTCACATGCCCAAGAAAGTCGATCAAGTTTGTACCCATGGATGTTGGGTTTAGTCCTGCAAGTAAGATTTTATTAAAAAATGCCATAAAAATGTAAACAAAAGAAAAGAAAGGGATAAAGAAGAGAAGGAGTAGAAATAGTACCATATGATCATTTGATTCACCATGTTAAGATCTCTGAAGGCTTTTTGAGCAGCCATAATTTGATCATGAGCATGAAAAAATATGAGTGCCCATGATTCACAAGTTGTCACTTTCTGAAAAGTTTGACTATTTTATAAGCACTTACTCCATACTTCACATCATCATTGGACTAAGTTTGGAGCTTTGAAACCATATGGAGCAGTAGCAATTCCTAAAGTATAAGGACGAGCTGTCACAAATGTGTCCATCTCCTCTACTCATCCTTCATGAACTGTCCAAAGCAAAGGAGGTTCATCCACATCATTTGTGTAAACTAGGAACATTTTGATTTGTTTGCTCTTGCTCTTTTCTTTTCCTCTCTGTTTGACAACGAGACAAAAACTATTCAAAGGGTTAAGGAATTTCCCTCAACTTAACACGAGGGTCTCAATTCTACATTTCATAGATATTAACTAAGACCCAGACACTTGAAACCTAAAATGGTATCAAAGAGTTCACATTTTAAAATCTAAATCTTAACATTTGACAAGAATTGAGATTGTTAAGCCTTAAAAATGAAAATATTGATCTTAGAATCTCACATATGACCTTAAGCTAGAACCTAGAATGCAAAGTCCATGTTGATGAGACTAGAAGTGGATTCTAGAATTGAAAGAGTGTTCATATGACCTTAAGATGAAAACTAGAAGAAGAACCTTACAAATGTGGAGGTAGGATTCTAGAATCCACCTACACATTTTTCAAATAGAAATAAGAATCTCTTAAGCTCCTTTGGGTTACTTGAATTAGGATGGTATTTCCTAACTTCATCCCAATCACTACAGTTCAACTTTTCTATCATAATTATTTGCATGTGCAAATAAGATTTTTGCATACAAAGACAAAACTATATTTATTAAGAAGCTAAAAGCAAGTTCTTGAGTGAAAATGATTATTATAACATTTGAGTGAATGAGCAAAGTAAGAAAATATACCTTTTAAATTCTGCTTCCATCTCCTCTAAGGGGATGTTTCTGGCCTTCACACATGCTAGAACTCTTACTATTAGAGATGTATCACGAATCCCTTGCAAAGATCTCCAAGGAGTTATCTTCATGTCTTCATGAAGAGGCTTTATGCCTTCATCTGCCTTGGCTTTCTCACGAGAGCTAGAAGGAGCCTTCAACATCTTTTGACCTTTCAACTTTCCTTGCTTCTTGCAGGGTCCAGACGTCCCCATCACAAAATGCCAACTAAAAATAATTATCATAATGCTTGATGTTAGGCTTTTGGTCAGCACCACGTGCATTATTCTTGTGTATGTGTAGACCACACGAGATGGCATGTACATGAGGTCGACAGCTAGGTGGCGAGAGCTCGGGTTTTGCTGGAAGCTTTTGGACTTGGTTGGGGGCATTTCTACTAATATACGAGCTCCGCGAGGCAAGAAAAGGGGGACACTTGTGCAACCGGGGAGTGCCTTGGAGATGGAGGCTGTGCTCCATGAGCAAGGGAAGAAGCTGGAAGAGGTGGCCAGGATTGCGAGAGGACCACAGGCGATGGGGGTTGAGCTGAAGGAGAGGACGACTATGGAGTATGGGAGGACCACAAAAACGAGGAGAGCTCTGGAGGGTGACCGATCACGTAAAGAGGAGGGGAGAGTTTTCTGAAGGAAGGAGGATGCATGTAACTACGGGGAGGGGATCTCAGAAGAGGCGATGGGAGCTTGGTTGGAGAGGCACAACCGTGAGCTTCTTGGAAGAGGATGCAAGTTGATAGAGGGAGAGCCTCTTGAACAAAAATGTTGAGCTTGATTATAGGAGGCACGTGAGCATGTAGAAGCTGGCGTGAGTTTTGGCCGTGGCTCTCTACTGTGAGCTTCTTGATTAGGGGTTGACTGTTGCCTCCACTGGAAGCTGTTGGGTTTATAAGACCTGTGATCTCTACCGTGTGGGATGAAGTACTTAACGATGGAGTGTGAGATCCATTTTTTTAAAGGGATGAGCGACGGAGATCTTGCTTGGAGGACGGACTATGCGGGCTGGAGCTACTAGATAGATCCGAGATGATGGGCAACCCTACTATACGGGCTGAAGAGGTCCATTGCTACGTGTACAAAGAGCTTCTTGGCTTTGGCTTGGCAGATCTCCATGAGCTCTGGGATGTGTAAGAGTGGCTGTGAAAGGCAATAAGGTAGTTATCTGTTGCTCTTATTGTGAAGGGGACCGAGCTTGAAGGATGGCTATTGCATTGGTCGAGGGGCTCCTGGAGGATCTCAAACAACAGAAGTCCGTGAGCTCTATGAGCAAGAGTGAAGTTGCAGAGTAGCTATCGTCATGTGGAAGGAGATGGGCAATGAAGGAAAGTGGTCCTTGTAGAGATGCAATCTGTGCATGAAGGAGAGAGCGATTGAAAAGGAATTGGATGCTGCCATAGTAGAGATTGTGAGACATGGGCTGACGGCGCCTCTATCTGTGGAGGCCTGTGATAAGTTGGAGATTCCATTTCTAGCTTGGCAAGCGATGAACACTAATCTATAGTATGGGTTGGCTAAGCATAATGACCAATTTTTTGTTGCAAGCTGAGCGGACAGTACGTTTAGAAGATGAGTGCCAGTTTACATCGCCATTGCTTTGGGACATGGCTAGACATAGAGCTTGCAGGGTTGCGCATCTTGGTTGTGTGTTTGAGGGACTCAACCTCAAGGGGTTCCTTGATGACACATCTTAGAGGAGGAGCCCTGGTTGGTCATAAGGCTTCGTCAATTGCTTGTGAACTATGACATGGGAGCTTGACTCACCTCAACCTCAAAGAATTTTGAGGGGAGCTTGTGGATTGCAAACAGCTTGTATATGAGATGTGTGAAGGCCTTAAGTGGTTGTGCATAGCGAATAGTTGTAGTTGTGGAGTATGCTCTCATAGATGAATTTAAGTTTCATGGGTCTTCTATGTATTTTCTGAGCTTGATCTCAGTAAGTAGGAGAGCTTGTGTTGAGTTGTGCGGTCCACTGGGTTTTTTTGAGGTTGTCTTGCTTCCGGAGAAAATGTAGCCAGTGTATGAATTGAATGTGTAGAGAGAAGGATGTTGAATGAATGTCATTTGCCTTGTGATTGTGTTGTTCGGGTGTTTTAAACGTGGATGAGGGTGGCTATGAAGGCGGATTAGGCTCTACTTCTTTTGTCCATCTAACATCCAGCCCATTGGAATTGATTAGTATCACTTGATAAACCTTTACATTTAGTCATGAGCAAAAAGGTAGTAGTAGGCTCAACTACTTTCCTATGAAGGCCAGGAACTCCCATGGTCAATGTCTAACCATGCCCATACTTTGATTTTTTATTCTTTCCCTCAAAAGAATCATCATTGCTAGTAGGTTTTGAAGCCTTTGGAATAGGATCCTCCATCTCATTTGAAGAGCGCTTACCTCTATGACCTTTCACTCTTGATGGTGTCAACTGGCTATGGAAATTGTTCTGTTGTAAGAAGAGGAATTTTTTTAGACACTCTCTCCCTTGTTGTCATGACCTCACTTTGCTTTATAGAGACTGTTCAGGTGCAAGAAGCTCTCTCCTTGATGAAGCATTTGGTGAGTTGATCGATCTTGTCTCTATAAATGCTGGACTCATGGGTGGTTCTTGCAAACGAGGAGGAGTCAAGGAGCCTGAACACCCCAACCTTCCTCTTCCATCACCTCCCACCTCAGAAGGTGGGGTATTTTTTAACATTTTGGACTTTTTCTTGGAGTGGAGAAGTTGGGATTGTGATGCCATTGCCTAGAAAACAAATATTGAGATTAAGAAGACTTAAAGTATTGTAGGAAAGAGAAATTAGTGAAGAAGTGCTTGTAGAAAAGTCACATTAGCATGCCCCATCACGAAACACATTAGAAATTGGATTCTAGAATCTAAACTAAACAAAAGAAGTTTAAAGAAGAACTAGTGAAGTGGAAAGTAGCATGGAAGATGAAACCTAGAGTGTTGTAAAAGAACAGTGTGTTGCAAATGTAAGAGGTAGGATTCCAGAATCCTAGTTTGAAAGGTACAAAAATATGAAAGCGCAATATTTACCAAAAAACATCTTAAAAATAGAAATTGAAGAGAACATTGTGAAATCTCTCCAAATTCAAACAAAGTTTGTGAAATTGGGAGATAATAACTGCAATATTATGACCAAAAGAGCACTTTGCTCATTGTAAACATATAGAAATCGTTGCTTCCACTTGTTAAAAAAAGCAAGAAAAACGCTAAATAAATAACATTTTTCAAGAAAAACCCAAAAAATTTCAACTTTTATAGAATTTGTAAACTAAACATGATTGTTGTTGGGAATTCTCACCTCTTTGTAAAGAGCATTGGTGGACAGATCTTGAACACACGGAAGTGCTAAAATTATGTTTGCTGAATGGGGTTTTTGTGTGTTGAATGTAGAGTCAGTGAATCCAAACTGAAGGATGGAATTTGACTCATGAATACATTGGAGAGGTGAAAGAAACATAAGATCCATGATCACAACCACTTTCCCTTCTTCTAATTCTCTTTTTGACACAATTTGCAAGATTTCACAGAACCTACTAGGTGTTTCCCCTAGGTATAGATAACTCGGATTCTAGAATCTGATTTCATGAAAACAAAGGGGCATAAACGAGGGCAATAAAAAATTGTTTGAAGCTTTTGCATGACATAAAAGTTGTTTGTGCTGATGTTAACATAACTGTGCTGATTTTTGGGATTCCAGTATCCCAAGTGCAGAGAACTGGGATTCCAGAATCCCAAGTGTAGAGAGATGGGATTGTAGAAACCAACCTTCAAAGTAATACAATAGCCGCAGAGAAGGAAAGGTAGCTTCTATGGTGCTTTTTGGACTTTTGCACTATATTCCAGATGATTGTGTTCCTCCCCAACACAACCATGTTGTTTTTCAAGATTCTAGTTTTGCAAGTGCAGAGAACTAGGATTCTAGAATCCAACTTTAAACCAAAACAATAGGCTTAAAGATGGCGAACGTGCTTTTATGACCCTTTTTGAGATTCTACGCTGTGTTCAAACTGATTGTGTTTCGTTTTGGGATTCCAATATCCCAAGTTTACAAAATGTGGATTTTGGAATTCAAATTACTAAAAATAGAAGAGGAACTCCGCAAATGAAGGAGTGAAAATTCATAAATTGAGCATACCATCACTGGGGCCGTTGCCCTTTCACAAAGAAATAAGTCTACAATATTTATGTAGATACATTCAAGGAGAATATGCAGGAGGTTCTCTCCCTTCCCTCATTCGTGAGAGTCTGGAGGCAATATTTCTCTCATGTGAAAATTCCTAAGAAGAACAAGATGGGCGTTTGTCAAATTTGTGTAGAGCTAAAAGCAAAAAGAGATTCCGCAAAGACCAAAGAAGACAAGGGTGATTACATTAGTTTCTCTTAAGAGTTTTTTATTTTTTTAAAAGGGTACATAATTGAAATTAAAAAATTGTTCTCATCTTTTTTGCATCTTTCTCATACAAAATTCAAAAAGCTTTACACATTCATAGAGAACAACAAAGCACAGAAAGGCAAAAGTTGGCAAAGCATAGGAAAAAATGTTTGGAGAAGAGAGAAAAGTACTTGGGCTTGGTCATTGATGGTATGGATTAAAAAAAAACCATGCTACCTCACTTCATACGCACTCCAAAAAATGTGAAGGAGGAAAACTTCATCCAATTGCATGTTGTTAAAGCATTGGTGTTCAACGGTGTCTTGTTATCAAGAGTGTTCATCAAATTTCCTAACATTCTACGGCAACTTTTTACCGACTAGCCGAGCAGTGGTCGCACAGAAAAAATAGGGCCTTTTTCTGAGTGCCTGCGAAGAACTTCCGCCTTCAAAACAAGCCCCAAAATGGCCTCGAATCAGAAAAATGAAGTCACCAAGGGCTTTGCCCTATCCCACAGCATATACTGCGCTCTCGCCACACCGCGAAGGGCATCTCAATTTGAGAAAGTGCACTCTTGCACTTCTGGCTGTGCTACCTGCAGAGATTTGCTCCCAAACTCAAAATAGGAAAGCAACACTGGTCCTCTTACCAGGACACCACGAACTTGGTTTGCTTTCTTGAGCTCCTTACCACGAACAAGGCTCTGATACCATGTGAAGATAGTGGGAGATACGGAAGGAGTCTCACTTGCAGCTTTTCTCACATACACAATGGGAGAATACACACAAAGGTGGAGGCTGAAAACAGTTTTCCTCTTCTTAGTTATGAAAGCCAAAAGAACTCAAGTACAAAGAAATTGAAGAAACCTATATGTGGGTCTCAAACCAAACTCAACTAACTAAGGTGGCTTACTAACTGAGCCACAAACTAGAGTAGATAAGGATAGCTGTCATCTAGCTATTATTCGTGGGTGGTGTACCAACCGCATCTGCAGCTAACAAGTCGGTGACATAAATGCACAACGGTCACCTTGGCATATCGCGAGTGGAGCTCGATATCTCAACAAGAACATCACGTCAAGCAACTTGAGGTGCAAGGAGATTCCCAACTAGTGTGTGAACAAGTTAGTGGAAGGTGGAAGGTGCGGAGCAAAGGCTTGGTTCCATGACATCAACAAGCATTGGAACTTTGCAATCAATTTGAAGAGGTAAAAATTTAGCATATCCCTCGAGCTCAAAATCTAGTTGCTGATTTCTTGGCACGTGAAGCTTGTGCTTCAATCATGCATGAAGTGAGTGGAAGCACCGCCCTAACAAAGCCGCAAGCCACGAATGAGGGTGATCATTTGTAAGGAATGCAAAGGTTGTGGTCATCATGAAACTAAGTGTTGGGCATATTTGATACGAGTTTATCGACTTCGAAAGATCATCAAAAAGATCCTCAAGGACATTGCTCAAAAGAAGGATGCCAGACCACACACCCCTTGAAGAAATAGCATGGCGATTACAAGAACTAGAAGAAGCTGAAGGTGATGTGCAAGCTCTCCAACTATTGACATTCGTCATGGCATTCTTGTTTGCCTTGATGAACAACCTCATGTAGCGCCATGTCTCTAACCCTCACTTATAAAGATGGATGTGATATCATGAGGGTTGGTCCTTTTAAGATTGTCTATGACCTATTCTCTACTGAATATTCTTCACGTGTAGTATTTCACAATATACCAGTCACACCCTACCCTACCTATGTGTGCTTTGTGGATGTATCTTCACCTAATTTTCAGTTCAAGCTACCTCTTTCCATTGTTTGCCAATAGATAAGCCTCATTTCGACTCTCTCTTTTCCATTTTTCAAGCATGGCTGACATTCCCGTGTTTTGTGGATGAGTTGAAGAAAATCCAAATGAGTATCTTGTGGCCTTCAAGTGCTGTTGTGTTTCTCTCAACTTTCTTACTGAAGACAAATGGCTGTTGGTTCTTCCCACAT
Organism: Dipteris shenzhenensis; assembly: GCF_047967505.1. Taxonomy (NCBI): domain Eukaryota; kingdom Viridiplantae; phylum Streptophyta; class Polypodiopsida; order Gleicheniales; family Dipteridaceae; genus Dipteris; species Dipteris shenzhenensis. Next base: position 43,542,758 of record NC_141620.1, on the reverse strand, counting down.
TTCTAGAGGATTTGGTTCAAGTGTGGTATGAGAAGCAAGCTGAAGACGTTTGCCAAAGCTAGCCAAGGTTGACAGCAGCGATGATTGAGTATTTTGGCAAAGAAGAGGAGCTAAAGAATGTGTACCTGAAAGTGGCAAACTTGAAGCAGTCAGAAGGTGAGATGGCACGTCGATATGTGGATCGAGCGGCCATGCTCCTGGATCGTTTAATTGCCATGTAGGAGGACAATGCCGGATTTTGAGCTGGAATGACTCAGCATGTGTTGGGCTACCTTGTAGCAAGAGCAAATGACGAATTCCGCCTCAAGCTTAAATGGGAGAATCCAAAAACTATGGTACTAGCACATGAGATTGCTCAAAAGTTTGATAAAGTTCAGTCTGGCCCCGCTTCAAAGAAGACGATTGTCCCTCCGCAACCCCCTCAATTCTTGCAACAACAATCTGGGGGGTCTAACTCAGGGGCATACCCCCACCCCTCATCAGGGATGTATCCACAGCGTCCACCTCAAATGTATGGTCCTCCCTTAGATGCTTACCCTCAACAAGGAGTATATCCTCAACATCCACCTAGAAGATTTTCCTAGCCTTGCCCACGAGCCCCCCTTGTTCCTACTCCCCCGACCCCTCCTACTAAGGAACCCGGAGTCAATGACCTAGCCAAGGCCCTAAATGATCTGTGGCTTGAGATGGTGGGCATCAGAAATCAAGCCAACTGCCCTCCAAGAGACCGTGCTAATGTTGTATGCTATGAGTGCCACCAGAAGGGTCATTATCACATGGAATGTCCCAATATTCCAAGGGTGAATCTTCTAAGTGAATCTGGCACTGAGGATTTTGATGTAGAGATTCTTGACCTCGGGAAAAGAAGTCATACCACCTCGGACCCCTCTCCAAACTGTGGACCAGGTTGCCCCAGGAAGAAGGTGTCCTTCTTAGAGCCCTTAGATGCTGAGATGGTAGACCCACCAACAGAGAAGACTAAAAGATCTCATAGGAGTAAGTGGTCACCCTCGGATTTTCCCATCGGCTTGGGGCAAGAGGACTATTCGGTCGTTGAGGACCTTGCTCATCGTTCTTTGAGCATCAAACTCCCTCAACTAGTAGCATTAAGCCCTAAGGTGAGACGTGAGCTGTAGCAAGGGCTCTCAACAAAGAGGAGCAAGAAAAAGGGAAAGGTACAAGAGGTCTCTTCTATCTCTAAAGAAATTGATCGGCACCCACATACAGTAGATGTCATCATAGATAATTGTCGTGTCAAAAATGTGTGTGTTGATGGGGGAGCTGCATGTAATATCATGGTGCCCCGAATCATGAAGAAATTGAAATTGAAATGCACAAGGCGTTCCTCCACTCGAATGAAGGTAGCAGATGGTCGACGACTCCCACCCTGGGAGTCATTGAGGATTTGCCCATCACTATCAATGGGTTGACCACCACTGTCAATTGCTATGTAGTGGACATCCAAGATATAGGCAGGAGTTACCTAGCCATACTCGAGAGATCATGGTTGAGAAAGAGTGATGCAGTCAGCTATTGGAAGACATGACACATGTCTTTTGGTGCTTCTAAGGAGAAGATCCTAGTGCAACCAGGTGCCACGGAATCGAAAGAAGAAGAGGAGCAAGACAGTGATACTCTCTCATCCTCGATGTCTGAATCAATGGAAGGATGAGATAGGGGGGAGGAGCTCTCAGATGAGGAAGTTTACATGATGGGGGTGTCTCCAACCCTGCTACCTGCAGAAAAGGTAACAGCTAATCTTCAACAGCTTGAATCTATGCTTTCCCTAGACCTCACTCCAAGTGAGAATGATGAGTTTCTAGAAATGTTCAAAGGTTTCCCTGACCTTTTTGCAACTAGCTACGGCCACCTTCGCCATGTGACTACCATAGAACACCAGATAGAGCTAAAGCCTGATGCTAAGCCAGTGGCTCAGAAGTTTTGGAGATTAGGGCCCCTATAGATCGATGCTTTGCACTCAGAGTTGCAAAAGCTTGTAGAAGCTGGGTTTATTGTTCCGGTTCACAATACCGAATGGGTTTCACCAGTGGTAGTCATCCCAAAGAAAAACAACAAGTGGCTTGTTTGCATCAACTATAAGAAACTCAATGCAGCCACCAAGAGGGACCATCATCCTCTTCCCTTTCAAGACCTCATTCTTGAGAAGGTAAGTGGTCATGAGATTCCTAAGCAATAAATTTTGAGGAAAATCATGCCAATTGTTTTTTTCATGAGCCAATCTATGGCTATTAACTCTGTGTAAGCATGGACTCAAGTAGCATAGAATGTATGTGTGGTGTCACATGTAAAGCTCTGCTTGTACTTGGATCCTTGAATTTTAATCCATTTTCAAAAATTAAAAGGGAGATATGTAAGTCAAAAATAAATAAAAATCATGTGTTTATTTGTCAAATGAATAATTTCAAGCCTTACTCAAAGCACAATTGCATATGACTATATTAGATTCTAAATGTATTTCCATGTTTTTGTGATCAGTTGATTACTAGTTGATAGAACAAAGAGTGGTTTACATGAAGATAGAGGAATAGACAGTCAATATGGTACAAAAATTTGAAGATTTGCATGTCTATCAATCTCAAGTTTAAAATGTAGGTTAGAGACTTTTGACAATGTGTATTGAGCTCAAAGATTAGTGTACCATAGGCATTCATCTTCATGGAGGATTAAGGTAATATCTTACTTGAATCTTTGAATAAATATATATATATATTTGGTTTGGAACTTGAATCCATTTCAAGTGAAAATGGTAGATAAAAGAAGTTTTCAGCCCTTGGGAATTGTCTGAGGTTTCTAGACTACTATTTTTTGTCTTACTTTTTTGGACAATTTTGTTATTCTTTCTCTTAAAGAAGGGAAATTTTATTATTCCATGATGCTAGCTCCATTCTATTAGGAAAATTGTGGTTCCAAATAGAAAAAATCAACTAAGATTGGGGTCTTGATGAAAAAGTGACCATCAAACAAAGGTAAAAGGAATTTGAAGTTAGATATGGTTTCTAAAGGATCTCCCAATTTTGTCAAATATGGATGATGAAGTCAAAGAAGATGAAGATATAGGTTCATCAATAGTAACCCATATTTGGGAAATAAATGCATAATAAATTGTGCAACACTATTAAAGATTGATGGATATAAAACAAATAAAGATACCAAAACAATAGGAAAAAGCTGAAGTGAAATATAGAACAAATGATGGAAGATATACAAGATGTGGACAAAGATACTCTATTTTTTTGAAATGTTGCTAATGCATTGCCATATTGAGTGATACTAAGAGATGAATGCATATAAATTTATTTCTCCATTAGCTATGGAGATCAAATCTATTATTTAATCAATTATAAATGAGAGTTTCACATTTGGCATTCTAGAAATCAATCTGAGTACTACATGAAACTAGTTCCATTATTATCCAATTTTTGAGCCATTACAAACCCTTAACAATAAAAATTCTATGGTTTTGAGGGCTGTAATCAAGTTCGAAGACCAAGATAGCCATAGAAGAATGGGCTGGATGCATCAAAAATTGCAATTTCAAGACCGATGATAGTGTTTTTAGATAGAGAAACAAGGGGTCGAAAAGATGGGTCCATGTGAAATGATGGGGGCAATAAGAATGAGATGGAAGCTCTATCATTCTTCTAGAGTATCATTATGGTGATCAAGATGTGTTTAAGATTGATTTTGGTTTGAAGTTTAGATGGACCTAATCCGATGATTGTAGACTGAGGCAGGTTACAATCTTACGAACAATTGTGGAATCAGTACCATTTTGGATCTCTTTGATCTACATTAAGATTGAGGCTATGGAAATTCAAATTCAAAAGCCTACATGTCAAAGAAAGATGCCTAGGGTGTATGAATCAATACAAGACTTCAAGCATGACTCATACTAGAGCATCTTTGGTAGCAAAGCAATTTTTCTTAGTCACAAGATGATGAACTCGAGTTTGAATATCGACCATTGTTGGAAGAAGTAATTCAAAAGGCTACCTCAAATTCCAGACATGGAAGGTCTACAGCGAGTTTGGGAGACAAATTGGTATCAAATCTAGGTTTTAGGGTGTTTGTTGGAATTGTTGCCTTGGTATAGTGGTGGCAAGTCAAGTGCAAGTTATAGTGTGTTCCTCTTCAAACCAGATGGGTAGAGCAAAAAGGACATCCACTAGATGAAAGAGAGAAGGGGAATGGTGAAGACATGAAGCATGAAACCTATGAATCAAAACCAAAAGATCAAAAAATTCCATTAAAGAAAGTGCAAGTGTACATACTTTTCCTAATAGCATAAGAGAGGTGATTGTCTAGAAGCAAGAGGGACTCAACACACTACCTGAGTCATCACCAACACAAACATCAAATCCTACACCACCAAAAACACCAAATAAAAGGACTTGGCAACAAAATGCTCTCTTCCTCTCCATCCTACTATCCCTAATGACAGACAACTCCTAGACATCCCTGCACTTAAGGAGACCTTTGCTCCAACTAATTCTATACCATCTATGGTAGCAAATGTGAAAGATAATGGGACGTTGAGTAAATTCATTTAGAAGACATCCGAAGAATGGGAAAAAATCTTGAGGTTTCTGTCTACCCGTTTTGAGTGGGAGAATAACTATACCTCTGCCACTCATTTCCCTACACTCCTGTTGAGATTGCTTAACCTTGTGAATGAACCAAGCATGAAAATGCATTTTTTTACATGAGAGGGAGATGACTATGGCTACTCTAGAGCCCTAGATAGAGGAGATGGTGTTGGAGGAGCACTAGGGGAGAATTCATCCAGAGGCAACATCTCAAGAGGTGGCTTGACAACAAGAGGTTTATTAGCTACGTCTGGCTCTTTTAGAGACTCGCCTTCCATCTCAAGGCCTAGCTACTCGAACATTCTCAAAGAATAAAAAGGAGGGTTTTCCAAAAATCCCTTTGCCAAGTCTGATAGTATTAGTTCTATAGGTGCCCGAGGGGCAAGAGCATATCCATCTCCCTCACCACCATAGCTAGCATCTTTTCTCTATCTTGCAACAGTACAACTACAAATTTGAAATTCTCAAAAAGGCAGCGGAGTCTCTTGAGAAGGCAAAATGCCAGCTGCATGAAACTTGAGGCATTAGCTCAGCAGCCCAAAAGGTGAAGAATGATATGGCCAATGCCATGGAGGCATATGAGACTGCATCAAAAATAGGAAAACAGAATCTGCATGTCAAAATAGAAACTTTGAAATCCATGCTTGCCTACATGGAGGTTGATAGCTCCACCAATGTTTAGGCTGCCATGCGATTCTGCAGAGCTATGTTGGTCTCGCCTGGACAAACTTTGGTGTTTGCAAGACTTTGATTTTTCAAACACCTAGGAGATGGTTTTTCAGTTATTCACGTGTTTGCAGGAGGAAGCGCACCGATGGGAAGTGGATCTGAGGAAATGTGAGATGCATGTAGAGTTTACTCGGAAGATGGTCCAACATGTGTGTAGCAAAGCCTCTACAACTCTGTAGCCTCCTGTGCCATGCTGGTAGCAAGCCGCTAGGATTCCAATCCCTTTGATAGTTTATGGTTCTTCTACTCGGTGCGGCCTTGGCCATGATGATGAGGTACAAGGTGTTTGCATGCTACCATGCAAACACCCGTACCATCTATTTTGTTTCACACAAATATGCGCCATCAAGTAAGAGTGCGTGCATCTGGGTTATGGACAATGAATAACTGATGCTGCATGGTCATTGGTGGTAGGTTCACATCGACCACCACATGAGGACACAAAACTACATGCTTCAATCAGCTTTGGAGGTAAGTTTTCACCAAAACTACCTTGGCCATTGTTTAGAGCTTTAGAGCTCTAGCATAGCACTTACAGTATTTCTTACAATAGTGGCACATCTTTGACCTGCACCATTGGAGCACATAACAAGTACCAACACACCATTGACTTGCAATGTCATTGCACTGATAGGCACAATTGTAGCACTAATAGACCATTATTAGAGGAATAACATGTACTGGAACTCTTAAGAAGTTCTAGCTTAGCTTTGACCAGCATAATTGTGCACTAACAAGCACTATTATAATAGTGCCAAGCTCTAGGACTATATCAAGTATTGGGATAGCCCTAGAGAACAATATTACAACACTATTATAGCACTATTAGAGGACTAACATGTACTTGAACTCTTGATAAGTTCTAGTGTGGCTCTAGCATGGCCTTGGAGAACACTATTAGAACATTATTAGAGCACAATTAGAGGACTAACATGTACTTGAACCCTTGAGAAGTTCTAGTGTAGCTCTGACCAGCACTAATAGTGCACTAAAAAGCACTAAGTGATCAGTATTAGAGCACTATTACAGTAGTATTGCACTTGGACTATACCAAATTATAGCATAGCCATGGATAATACTATTACAACACTATTAGAGCACTACTACATTACTAACATATAGTTGAACTCCTGAGAAGTTCCAGTGTAGCTTTGACCAACACTAAGTGCACTAACAAGCACTAATAGAGTAGTACTAGGCACTTGGACTATATCAAGTTATAGCATAGCCTTGTAGGACACTATTAAAACACTATTAGAGCACTATTAGAGGACTAACATGTACTTGAACTCTTAAGAAGTTCTAGCATAGCTCTGACCAACACTAATAGTTTACTAACAAGCACTATTATAGCACTATTAGAGCATTAATAGAGTAGTACTAGGCACTTGGACTATATCAAGTTATAGTATAGCCTTGGAGGACACTATTACAACACTACTATAGCAATATTAGAGGACTAATAGGTACTGGAACTCTAGTAAGTTCTAGCATAGGTCAGACCAATTATCAGTGCACTAAGAAGCACTATTAGAGCACTATTAGATCACTAAAAAGCACTATTTGACCACTATTATAGGACTAACAGGTATTGGGACTCTAGTAAGTACTAATTGAGCGTACTAATTGAGCACTGTTAGAGTACTAAAATGTAGAAAGCTCTATTAGAGCACTAATTGAATACTAAATTGTACTAAAAAGCATAATTGTAGCATGAAGTAGTACTATTAGAGCACTATTAGAGCTCAAACAAGAGTTACAAATAACATAAGCACTATTAGAGACTATTTCATGCATTTAAGTCTTGTTAGCATTCAGTCACTTGACTGTTGTTACTTGCAGGGAACCAAATGTCTCAAGCAGGTTCGTCACAGAAGCGGTCTGAGTGTGACCATTTGTCTCTGCTTGACTTCTTCATAGGGAAGGAAAATGTCAGTGAAATGCATAGTACTAGAAAGGGGAATTCCCCTCCAGCTGAACAGAAATAGAAAGAGAGATCCCCTATAGGGGAGGATGAACCTTTAGGGCAGATGGTTTCTATAGAGGAGAATGACCTTATGGTACAGAGTTTTGTTGGTAAAAGAGCAAAGAAACAAAAGATGAACGAACTGGAGAAAGGTGAGACAGTTTTGGCTTTTCAGTAATTTTAGAGTCGAAAGATGAACATGAGCCTAAAATTTACAATCTGTGCCTTCACATGTCTCAGGGTACAAAAGAAACTTTGAAACCAGGAGCGGAGCCACTAGTAGGGAGCAAAAGGAAAAAAGTCCTACAGTTGTTGCAGGTTCCAGTGCCAAGCTTGCAGATGTCTTGGTAGAAGAGCAGAGCACACCAATGCCTCCATGAGGTAGTGCTGCTGGGCTAAAAGCAAAAACAACTCCCTCACATGGTTCCCACTTAAAGCCCAGAGCCTACAAGAATTTGTAGCCCCAGATGGCCCTATGGTAGTGAAGACTTATAGCTTACATTGTATTTGTTATTGGCATGCTCAGTATCAAGAGCTTTGACAAAAACTCAGTATTTTGAGGCTTGTATGGTTCTATGAAAAGTTTATAAATTTGAAGAATTTTGTGGTTTCATCACTGGGAGTTGTATGATTTTGTGGTTACACAATTGAAATTCCATCTCTACTTTACATGTGCTTTCAATTAAGGGTGTTAGCACACTGCCATGGATTTATTCGTCATTGAGCTTGTCTTGTATGTAGTAAGATTTGAACTAGTACACCATCAATGTCAATGTGGATGATTTGAGTTGCTCAAGTGTCCTTCAATCTAAAATGCTCAGATTTGAATGATTGGTGATGATAGGTGGATGGAGGCTATGCAGTCGGAGTATGGCTCCATAATGAAGAACAACACTTGGGACCTTGTGGATCGACCACCAAAATGCAAGGTAATCGGCAACAACTGGGTGTACAAGACCAAGTACAAGTCCGATGGCATGTTGGATAAGTACAAGGCTCGGCTCGCGGCAAAAGGATTCACACAAGTACATGGTTTTGATTATCTGGATACTTTTGCTCCCACAACTCGACTAACCACAATTCGCAATGTTTTGGCTTTACAAGCACAGGAAAGGTGTCTTGTGTTTCAGATGGATGTAAAATCCGCCTTTCTGAATTGAGATCTCAAGGAGGAGGTATACATGGAACAACCACTAGGTTTTGTGATCCCTGGTTTAGAAGGTAAAATCTGTAAATTGAAGAAGGCACTTTATGGGTTGAAACAGGCCCCACGAGCATGGTACCAGTGGATTGATGCCTACTTTCTACAAAACGGGAGCCCATCTGAGCAAATTTGTATATCTATAGAGAAGGAGGCAGGTGTATGATTGTGGTCCTTTATGTGGACGACCTTGTCATAACAGGGAACCATGAAGAGAAGATCTAGCAAACAAAGCATTTGCTAGGAAGAGAGTTTGAAATGATAGTCCTGATGCATTTCTATTTGGGGATTGAAGTTTAGCAAGAGCCAAAACAGATCTTCATCTCACAGCTGAACTATGTTGGAGAGATACTTAAGGCATTTGGCATGGCTGAGTGCAAGACAGTTGGCACCCCTATGGAGGTTGACGAGAAGCTCTCAAACGAGGATTCATCACCACTGCTAGATGAAGTGAAGTACAGAAGGCTTGTGGGCAGTTTAATTTACTTGTGCAACACACAACTGGATATCAGTTTTGCGACTGGTGTACTAAGCAAGTTTTCCAATAAGCCCCGGGAGAACCATTGGAGGGTAGGGATGCGGGTGCTAAAATACATCAAAGGCACACTTGATTATGGCATCACCTATACCAAGGGCAACATCTTGACTAGATTCTATGACTCAGATTGGGCAAGAGACATGGACAGTAGGAGAGTCAGTTAGTAGTAAATGAGCAGACTACAGAAGATTTGTGGAAGAAACTGTGTGCCACTTATGAGAAGGAAACTGCCTCTAATAAAGTTTACCTCATGAAGAGGTTGTTTGAGCTGCAGATGAAGGAAGGGGACTCCATTGCTTCTCACTTGAATGAATTTAATATTATTTTCAGCCAGCTTCAGGCTCAGAAGATGAATTTTGATGCGGAGACTAAGGCAATATTTCTCTTATGTTCATTGCCATCCTCATGGGATACCTTTCGTACAGCTGTCAGTAACTCTGCACCTAGTGGAGTACTGAAATTTGATGATGTTGTGGGTAGCTTGTTGGCCGAGGAGATTAGACGAAAGTCTATGGATGGCAACAAGCACGATGCAGCCTTAAATGTGCAAAGGGGCAGATCACAGTTCAAGGGAAAGTCCCAAGAAAGAGGGAAGTCACGTAGCAAATCCAGGGCACAGAACATTGAGTGTTACCATTGTGGCAAGAAGGGCCATATGAAAAAGGATTGCTACAAGCTGAAAAGAGAGCAAAAGGATAAGAAAAAGAATGCAAATTGAGGTGCAAATCAAAAGGAAGAGAGTCCAAGGGAGGACAAAGGAAAAGTGAAGATCGAGGAGATCAATGCAGTCACACACGATAGTGACAATGACGTTCTCTTCATGTCTAGTTTATCTACAGAGTTGCTTGCCACTTCAGATGATGCATATTAACAGGATTGGATTTTGGATTTTGGTGCTTCATTCCATGTTACTCCCCATAGGGAATGGTTCTCCACTTATGACAGTGGAAAGACAGGTTGTGTGCATCTTGGAAATGACTATGCATGTGACATAGTGGGAGCAGGTGACATAAAGTTTTCTTTTGCAAATGGGTCTACATTTGTTTTGAAACATGTGAGACATGTGCCTAAGCTGACCAAGAGTCTTATTTCAGTGGGTCAGCTAGATGATGCTGGTTTTCACACCACTTTTGGCTTTCAGAGTTGGAAAATTCAGAAGGGCTCTATGCTTTTGGCCAGGGGTGCCAAGTGTGGGACTTTGTATCCCTTACATGTATCAGGGGTATTTGATCATGTTGTTGCAATAACCGAGCAGCCAAGCACTTCTTTGTGGCATTGCAGGTTGGGGCACATGAGCCAGAATGGAATGAAACTCTTATGCCGTTTGGGTTATGTACCGCATTTGAGTTTCTCTGATTTTGAATTTTGTGAGCATTGTCTCTATGGGAAGCAGACTAAATCAGCCCATGAAAGAAGGGGAAAGAAAGAGTTTGAAATGCTTGATTTGGTGCATTCAGACGTATGTGGTCCCATGCCTACACGGTCATTAGGCGGGGCTGAATACTATGTGACATTCATTGATGATGCAACTAGGAAAGTGTGGGCTTATGCTATAGCTCAGAAGAGTGATGTTATCTAGGTATTTCAGAAATGGCTGGCCTTGGTTGAGAATCAGTTAGGTAGAACGCTTAAATGCCTACGGACTGACAATGGTGGAGAGTATCTCTCTCATGACTTTCAGCATTTCTGTGATACACATGGGATTAAGAGGGAGCTCACATCCCCTCGTACTCCAGAGAAAAATCCAGTTGCAGAAAAGATGAACCGTACCATTCAAGAAAGGTTGCAATGCATGCTTTCCAATGCAAGTCTTTCTGGTGGTTTTTGGGCTGAGGCAATGAAGACTGCAGTGCATGTGATCAATAGATCACCTAGTAAGAGTTTGGATGGTGGTATTCCTGAAGAGGCATGGAGTGGCAAGAAGCCCTCTTACTCTCATTTGCGCATATTTGGGTGTGAGGCATATGCACATGTGCCAAAAGAGCTTCGAAAGAAGCTAGATCCTAAGTCTAGGAAATGCATCTTTCTAGGTTATCGTGAAAGTGGAGAGATGGGCTATTGTCTCTGGGATCCAGAAGCAAAGAAGATCATATGCAGCCATGATGTGGTCTTCAATGAGAAGAAGATGCATAAGGCACCCATGAGGGATGTGGAAATGAGGAGAATCACTTTCCAGGATGTGAATCCACCTGCATATGTTGATAGACAACAAGCTGTCCATGCACCAAATGTGCAAGAAATGGTACCACCAAGTACTCCCACAGGTATACAATCAAGGGTAGATGATGAATCATCTATTGGTGGAAATAATGAGCCAAATGTGGCTGATATGCAAATGGGACAGCAAGCTGAAATGCCATTGAGAAGATCATCTAGAGTGTCTAGACCGCCTGGTAGGTTTGTTCCAAGGGTAGACTATGTGATGCTTACTGATTGCGGGGAGCCTTCTTGCTACAGAGAGGCTATGATGCATGAGGATCAACGCAAGTGGGAGTATGCTATGCAATCAGAGATGAGTTCACTTATGAAGAATAAGACTTGGGACTTGGTTTCTTTGCCACATGGAAAGAAAGAATTGCCATGTAAATGGGTCTACAAAATGAAGGTCACAGGTGATGATGTGCCTAGGTACAAGGCCCATTTGGTTGCTAAAGGGTTCAAGCAAGAGAAAGGTGTGGACTTTGATGAGATATTCTCTCCGGTTGTGAAGATGACCACACTTAGATGCATGCTTGGACTAGTGGCAGTAGAGGATATGGAGCTTATGCAAATGGATGTCAAGACAGCTTTCTTGCATGGGGATTTGCATGAGGAAATTTACATGGTGCAGCCGGAAGGCTTTGAAGAAAAGGGCAAAGAGCATTTAGTTTGCAAGCTGAAGAAGAGTCTCTATGGTCTTAAGCAAGCGCCTAGAGAATGGTATCAGAAGTTTGATGCTTTTATTTGGTCCCAGGGTTTTAGAAGGAGTGAAATTGATCACTGTCTCTACACTAAAAGGGCTAAGGATAGTAGCCTGATAATCCTGGCACTATATGTGGATGATATGCTATTGGCTAGCAAGAATACTTATGAGCTAGATGCATTAAAGGCCAAGTTGCATGAGGCCTTTGATATGAAGGATTTGGGATTTGCAGGTCATATTCTTGGTATGCGCATCACGCGTGATCGGAGTAGGAAACTCCTTTGGCTTTCACAAAAAGAGTATGTTACAAAAGTATTGCAGCGTTTCAATATGGAGGGGGGGAAGGCAGTGAGTACTCCATTGCCTCCATATGTGAAACTGAGTCATACAGATAGTCCCAAATCAGATGAGGAGAGGGCCATGATGGCCAAGGTTTCTTATGCATCAGCGGTTGGGAGTCTTATGTATGCTATGATAGCTACTAGACCAGACATTGCATTTGCAGTGGGAGTTGTTAGCCGGTATATGGCTAATCCAGGAAAGAGGCATTGGGAGGCAGTTAAGTGCATCATGAGGTACATGAAGGGTACCAAGGAGATGTGCATCTGCTTTGGTAAAGGAGACATGCGTGTACTTGGGTACACAGATTCAGACTATGCAGGGCATGTGGATAGTAGGAGATCCACTTCTGGTTATGTGTTCACCTTTGTAGGTGGTACAGTGTCGTGGATGTCTCGCACACAGAAGTGCATTGCTTTGTCTACCACAGAGGCTGAGTATGTTGCAGCCACAGAGGGTTGCAAGGAGGCTATATGGCTTGATCGGCTAGTGGGAGATTTGGGGATTCATACAGGTGTACCGACATTGCATAGTGATTCCATGAGTGCTATTCAGCTAGCATGGAATCGGGTCTTTCATGCAAAGACCAGACACATTGAGGTCAGGTATCATTTCATCAGGGAGGTACTTGAGGACAAGCGCATACAGCTTGTCAAGGTTCATACAGATGATAATCCTGCAAATATGCTGACGAAGATTCTACCTAGTCACAGCGGTTTGAGTATTGTCGTGTATTGATGGGCATTGGATAGTATGCTCACTGGTTGTTCTCCCTTAAAGGCACATTGTCCTTTAAGTGGGAGGTTGTGGGGGTTAAAGGTCATTGTGCCTTTACCCCAGTTATGTACAATACTCAAACACATATATAAATGAATGAAAAAGAAGATTAGGGTGGTTCTGCACCCACCAAACCTTGTGTGGCTCTCTGTCTCTCTCTCTCCTTCTTCCGTTCTTGCTTTCATTCAGATCACTCTCACAAATAATGGGTGTCCCTTTGCATGATGCATACCTACTCTTGGGAGACACCCTATCCAGAGCACCAAGACACTGGCAGGTAGTATGAGTGCAAGTGCTTTGGTTGTAATGGTTTCAGAGATATTCTGTTCTATTTCAAAATGATTTCATTGCTTCCTCTCATGTTACTAATGTGGTGGCTTTTAACATTGTGTCAAATCCTTGTCAACAACTCCTATGATCACCCTAGCCTTGAAGGAAGGAGGTTATGATGGGAGTGGATCCAATGCCCTAGGATATCAAGAATTCTGCCAAAATAGTGGGAGATTATGATGGGTGGGATTGGAGCTAAGGCCCCAAGACATCAAGAATGCCACCAATGGAGAGGCCATTTCCCTGATCATTGGCACGACTACAAAGGGTCCTTCCAAACATTTAGCTTGCGAATACAACATTGTAAACATGGAACATCCTAAAGGATATGTACAAGATCAAGAAGATAGCTAGAATCTTTGATCTTGAGACAGGGCTTCACTTTATGCACATGGATGAGGGGGACTCAGTATGGGATCATATCACCAAGATCAACTCTAGTTGGTCAACAAATGGATTCATCACAAATTGCTAGGCTACCTAGGAGCTACAAGAGTTTTGTAAAATCCATGAAGGCTAGGGTGGCACTAGCCCCTACTCCTACAAGAAGAAGCTTGAGAGAGAAAGTTTAATGAATCTAGTGAGTGACAAAGCCTTTATCATGAAGAGGAAAACCAAGGGTAATCCAACCAAGGATAAGCCACAGTATGATAGAAGATAAGTTATGTGATTCAAAGAACTAGGTGAGAATCTAGGGTGCTTTGTGAGAGACAACCAAAAGAAGAATGTGAATCAGAAAAAGAAAAAAGTGGACAAGTCAAAGGGAGAGACCAAATTAGAAGCCGCGAAGATCATATGAAGAAACTCTTCCTAGTCAAAGGCGTTAAGAAGTGCTTATCACTTACTATGATTGATGCTTGGTACTAAGAAACTCAAAGGCACTAAGAAGTTCTTATCACTTACTATGGTTGATGGAGGAGATTCTTGGTATGTTGATAGTTGATCCTCACAACACATGCTAAAGACAAAGAAATGGGGGAGAAACGGTTTAATAGCAATGGTTCAATAACATCAATGAAGTTACTATTGGATCACCTGGATTACTATGGGGCATAGTCAAATCTATCCAATCAAAGGTATTGGGAGCATACCATTTACAACAATTATGAGTGAAGATAAGGTATTACCAAATGTCTCGTACATCCCCAATCTTTATAAAAATCTACTTTCTACAAAAGATAGTACTTCTCTCCTACTTTGGATAGGGTAAATGACCAATTTGTGTTTGAAATGTGACAGTTAACTCATTGAATGCTTTCTATATTATAGAGAGAATAACCCACAATTTCATGCTCGCTCTTTCCAAGTGGAGGGCACTTTTAATGAGAAGGTCAGAGGACATGGTCTTATGAGAAGAAATGATATTTAATGTGCTCATGGAGGACTTCAAAGCGTGCTAGATCCCACCATCAAAGAAAGGCTCCCCTAGCAAGGTACCATGCTTAGCATGCAGAACTCATCATATGCTAGAGCTATGCAATCTGATAGCCACTCATTGCTCAAAGGTACTATCAACTAAAATGAAGCAATCAGTTCCAAACATAGAGAATGGATCTCTAGGGACCTAACAAGTAGAATGGCTTTTTGGCTTAGTTTCAATGTAATTGTGGGTTCTATTCATGAAGCACAACCCCATCCTCTATCCTTGAAGGGTGTGTGTGTAAAACATAGGGCAAGAAGAATTTCAATGTGAAAACATTTATTTTTTAAGTCACAATTTTTTTGCTTTCTATTGATTGCAGCAAATTATTGAGAATAGACAGCCTCATGTTTGGAAACATTAGCACCGTCGTGAGGCCACTAAAGATGTTGATAGAAACTAGACATGGAAAAGGGAGTAATCAAGAAGAGGACCTAGACCATCTAAAATTAACCTTTGTCAATACAGATGTGGAGGGTAGAATTCACTCTAAACATGTCTCCCCCTTCACATTCCCCAAATTGGGTAGAATTCCCAAATCCCCTATTGTTTGTTTTCCTCCAAGTGGAGGCAGTTTGTGCTCCATTAGGTCTATTCCTAGGCCTAGAGTAGGAAAAGCTCGCCAGTCCTTTGGGGCCAATCCACATGTGTACTCATAGACCTCGCTATTGACCCTTTGAGTGTTGCACTCAAGTTGCTTCAGAATTTTGTACATAGTTCCCTCAAGAGGATGGGGGGACCCTACCCTCTTACAACTTAAGGCTGCACCATCAAGTGATTAGAATTCCAATGCCTTAGACTCCCCTAGCTACACATGCAATCTATATGTGTGTCTAACACAATTGCATATGTGTGATTTTGTTCTATGATTTTGTTATGTGTTTTATCTTTAGAGTCGATTTTGTTGTGTATTGTTTAGTCTAGCTAGAGTTGGTTACGTTTGGTTAAGTTTGATATGGTTAGGTTTGTTCTATGATTTTGTTACATGTTTTATGTTTAGAGTGGATTTTGTTGTAGTCTAGCTAGAGTTTTTAGGTTTGGTTAAGTTTCATATGGTTAAGTCAGGTTAAGTTGGCATATGTCAGGTTAGCGTTATGGGGTGGTGTGTTTTTCATCGTGAATTTTGTTTGGAAACTAGTAACCACTTGTATAACTTGTTTGATTGCAATTGGCATTATGTACATGTAGATAGACCAATTATCATGTAAAATAGATTAGGAGTTACAAGAAAATTACTTTAGATATCCAAGGTGTCAAAACCATTATGGTATAATACATGGATAGAAACAAGACTAAGCTAACTTATTTAAAACGTGAATGACTTCCTTAAGAAGTCAGCTTGACCAAATACAAACCAATAAGAGGGAAGGCCCTTTTGAACAACAAGGGCCAGACCACTATGGCCTTGCTTGGTTTTTCATGAAGGTAAGATGCCACATGGATGCTCAAATGAACTCTTAAAATGGCATTACTTTCTAAAGCGGATCAACTTGACCCTAGGTGCTTGTAATGGAAGTAAGAGTGGGCATAAATGCTTAAGAATGAATATTTTGGCAACTACTTTCTTAAGTGGATGAACTTGACCAAAAGCAAAGCTCAGTAATGAAAACTCACTGCACTTTGGACAGGAGCACGGGAAAAAAACCATCCCGCAATTCCATAGAATCTAGCACCTTGAAAGAAAGCATTCCAAAGGGGTTTGAAACAAGAGGAGGAAGTTAGGCTGAGTTCAAGCGTTTGGACTTCTTCTCAAAAAACATGTGTGTGTTAAGGGTGCTTTGCTCAACAGTGCTTGATCTCGCGTATAATATCTCTTCATTCACCTCCAGAAGGTTGATCAGAAGCGTACAAACCATTATCGCATCACCAATCAACTCCGATTTCACTTCGCCATACTCCACTTGCAAGAGCATGTTTGGAGCATCTTCGTCATTGCTCACATTCTCAGGATCCCTCCATGTCCCCGTTGCACCTATCTCCGTAACAGCCTCGAAGAAATTGAAAATATAAGCCTTCTTCTGTGGCGACACAAGTGACAGAAGCTCGCGTTGGTCCCTGTCCAAGCTGACGTTGGTGTCTGAATCCCCAAACAACACAGCCCATAACACGGCTTTTGAATCGAATAGGAGATCTTCACCTTCGTTTGTTCTGAACGCCGGAGAGATGACGGCGAGGCCCTGTGTCGGGGCATCCTCATGCAGGTAGCCTTTTGCAACTAGCACCTCCCGTTTACAAATTGGCCACTTTTCCTTCACCCACAGCAAGAGCTTGCTATGATCGAGCTGTGACTTTTTTAGATGCGCAATGATTTCCGGCTGGAGACTGGAGGATGCTTGCAACGAAGCAATGGACTTCTTAGAAGCCAAGCACGTTTTCTTGTGTTTGAGGATCAGAATACGATGCTTGGCTATTTTAATACCGATGCTCCTCAACAAGTCGTGGTTGAGCATCGGAATGTCTTCTTCCGTGAGCAGATTGTCGGAGAAGAGCGGGGCGTAAGAGTCTACGAGGGAAGGCTCGAGCTCGGCCTGGGAGATCCATTTGTTCCAGTCCATGGCAAGCAAGAGTTGCAAGGAGCGACCTCGATCAACGAAACGCCGTCGGTGTGCGACCTTGTAGACGGAAGAACACGGATTTGTGGTGGTTGACACCCGACTTCAGTGTTGCTTCTGCCCGACTTCTCTACTCCATCCTGCAGATCAAATCACAAAACAAAAAAGCAACGCTTATCGACTTTACAGAGGAAGAAAACCGCATCACAAATGGTGATCAATAGAATCGCTGCAGTTTGTGAGATATTACCTGATGATCGAGCATACAAAACGCAAGAGCTCGCCGCCAAATAAAACAGGAATCGAAGGAGGCATGCGGCTAGCTATCAGATTCGAGATTGGGAGTTGGCTTGTGAGTGCATTCGATTGCTCCTATTGCCTATATGAATGGGCATGTGTGTAAAAAAAAAAGGTCATGTATATGAGAATGTGCCTACTTTACATCTTCCTAAAGAGAATCTCAAAGACAATCTAAAATAGCACACTTTTTTGGGATTAAAATACATACATACATAAATACACACACACATACACATAGTACATACACCCAACTTGTTACGAGGCGCCGTAAAGCATCACCACAATCGGTATGGTAGGGATGCACGTGCATAGCATGAAAAGAATCATTTAAATTTTAAGGATGCATGTGCATGGTGTGAAAGGGATCATGTAAAGATGCTTAGTACACCTTCATAGTAATTATATAAAGCTATGTGCACTACCCAAGTGAGTTCAAGTCCCAATAGCAACAATAAGCTATGTGGACTACCCATGTGAGTTCAAGTCCCAATGGCAATTCATGTGAGTTCAAGTCCCAATGGCAATAGAATTATGGCATTGCATGGTGCCACAAATGCAAATAAGTGGAGATGCACTAGCACGTGTAGCATTGATGTAGTAAGGCCAAGTATGAACTTTGTTTTTATATTTAGGCCATTATAATGTTGATCGTCGGCAGGTACACTCAGCCCATATGTGGAGTGTCCCTCTCACCTACTCTGCAACTTTTGAATTTGAATTGCAGTTACAGCCCTCTCTATCCTCGGGGGGTCCATCTGGGAAATGTAAGTATACTATGAGAGTTCAAAATGAGGGGTATTTTAATTCTCAAGACTTACATAAATACATTTATAGCAGGGGTAATTTTATACACCATTTTTAAATTAATAGGTAGGGTGTGTTTATTCACAGATCCAAATTAAAATTGATTTTTTAAATATTGTCTCATCTAGGATGATGTATAAGAGCAATCACAATTTGTTGATGGGTAGCTCAAATTTTTAATGTGCTCACTAGCCCTCGTACTCATGATAAGTAGTTGGATTCAGCGAGACACGTGCACACACACACACACACACACACACACACACACACAGGACTCCAATTGTATCTTTTAAGCTATGCTTTGAGATAGTGGCAATTTAGTAACCTAATGTCAAGCTCTACAAAGCGGATAAAGTGTGGGGGTTAAAGGTCACTGTGCCTTAACCCCGGTAATGTACAATACTCAAACACATATATAAATGAATGTAAAAGAAGATTAGGGTGGTTCTGCACCCACCAAAACTTGTGTGGCTCTCTGTCTCTCTCTCTTCTTCTTCCGTTCTTGCTTCCGTTGAGAGCACTCTCAACTGGTATCAGAGCCCGGGTGATCTAGCTGAGCGTGCGTGAATGCTTTGAAGCTCAGTAGCTCTGTGGGAGGAAGGAGAAGCTTTGTGGGAAGCTTTGTGGGTGACTTTACTTGCATCCGAGTGTGCAGAGACCTTGGAGGAACCTTTGGAAAAGTCACTTTGGCTTTGTGAAGTGGTTTTGAGAGCCTGTTAAGAGCTTTCAAAGAAAAAGTCGTTTTTTGAGCTTTTCCCTGTTCCGTTCGATGACAGAGACTCCGTATTGACTTCTAGAGGCAACTATTGCTTGCTTTTGGTGTCCACATTACTTCAGGAGCCTAGAAACACCTTCATTCCTGAATCTGGGATCATTTCATTGGATTTCTGAGTCACTGTGTCAGTTCCTGCGTTTTTTTCCCGGGTGTTGGAACTCAAGTTTGGAGCAACCATTTGCAGATCTGTCAGTTCCGGTGGACTCAGGAGGTCCTAAAACTTCTATGTTGCTCATCATTCGCACTCCGGTGGAGTTTACAGATAGCTCTGTTTCCAAAAACGTTTTTCAGTCCGTGTGTTGGACCTAGTGATTGAGACCACGGTTTCCAAAACCGTCTGTCCCATTACGTTCCGGACGCCCAAAAACCCCTACCTATCAGTTCTTGCGTGATTCGGTGGAGGATTTTCAGAGTTATAAATCTCTGTGTATTCGATTTCGTCTCTCTGTTATGCATTTTTCATTCTAAGGTTTTGAAACCTTAGATTTATGCCACATGGCAGTGGATAAGTGTTGACTCCCATTTCTCACTCATCAGTTGGGATTTTGGAGTTCTGGCAGAAGAGAGATATTTGCAGATTTTCTTGCCGAGTCCGATTATGCAATGGCGCCCATGTTTTGAGGCATCTCAGGTTCTATTTTCAGTAGCGGTCATTACCGTGGGACCATGATTTCCTGAGCATACCTTATGCAGATCACTCTGGTTGCAGTTTGAGCAGTGTGCGCTCATTCGTGGTATGCATTGGGTTGCAGTGGATGATTTATAGGCCATTTGGATGCATTGCAGTCCTTGTTGGCTGATAGGCCCAAATTGCCTTGTGGGATGCTATTTTTTATGGACGCTTTGCACATGGATGCTATTTTATGCTGAGGGACAGCTTTGACACATTGTAGGTGATGCACTAATAGTGCTATGCTCTCTTGGATGAGATATTATTGATGCATATGCCAGTGGACAGTGTTTATGCTTGAGTCATTTGGCACTTATTGGCATTTTCTTTTGGGCCAGATTTGCTCATATGGATGCATAGTATATGCACATGAGTCAGATGCATCTTTTGATGCTTTGAGCTTTGGTGATATTTCACTCTATTGTGTCATACACATTTGGGTGCACCTGGTATTTGGTGTGATTCTCTCTTGAGGCACTAGCATTTGGGATTTTGCTTTATTTGCATCATGGCATCCTCTTCCATGTCTGAAAAGGAGTTTTTCAACATTAAAAAGTTTGATGGGACAAACTTTTCTTTGTGGAAAGAACAAATAAGGGATGTGCTTATTCAAAAGAAGCAGATTAAACCCTTGGCAAGGATTGAAGCTAAGCCTGCAAATATGTCTAAGGATGATTGGAATGAGTTGGATGCATTAGCAAAGTCTACTATTAGACTTCATCTTGCAGAGTCAGTTTATTTCACAGTAGTAAATGAGCAGACTACGGAAGATTTGTGGAAGAAACTATGTGCCACTTATGAGAAGGAAACTGCCTCTAATAAAGTTTACCTCATGAAGAGGTTATTTGAGCTGTAGATGAAGGAAGGGGTCTCCATTGCTTCTCATTTGAATGAATTCAATATTATTTTCAGCCAACTTCAGGCTCAGAAAATGAATTTTGATGCGGAGACGAAGGCAATATTTCTCTTATGTTCATTGCCATCCTCATGGGATACCTTCCGTACAGCTATCAGTAACTCTACACCTGGTGGAGTACTGAAATTTGATGATGTTGTGGGTAGCTTGTTGGCCGAGGAGATTAGACGGAAGTCTATGGATGGCAACAAGCAGGATGCAACCTTAAATGTGCAAAGGGGCAGATCACAGTTTAGGGGGAAGTCCGAAGAAGTCTCGTAGCAAATCCAGGGCACGGAACATTGAGTGTTACCACTGTGGCAAGAAGGGCCATATGAAAAAGGATTGCTACAAGCTGAAAAGAGAGCAAAAGGATAAGAAAAAGAATGCAAATTGGGGTGCAAATCAAAAGGAAGAGAGTCCAAGGGAGGACAAAGGAAAAGTGAAGATCGAGGAGATCAATGCAGTCACACATGATGGTGACAATGATGTTCTCTTCATGTCTACTTTATCTGCAGAGTTGCTTATCACTTCAGATGATGCATATTCCCAGGATTGGATTTTGGATTCTGGTGCTTCATTCCATGTTACTCCCCATAGGGAATGGTTCTCCACTTATGATAGTGGAAAGACAGGTTGTGTGCATCTTGGAAATAACTATGCATGTGACATAGTGGGAGCAGGTGACATAAAGTTTTCTTTTGCAAATGGGTCTGCATTTGTTTTGAAACATGTGAGACATGTGCCTAAGTTGACAAGAGTCTTATTTCAGTGGGTCAGCTAGATGATGCTGGTTTTCACACCACTTTTGGCTTTCAGAGTTGGAAAATTCAGAAGGGCTCTATGCTTTTGGCCAGGGGTGCCAAGTGTGGGACTTTGTATCCCTTACATGTATCAGGGGTATTTGATCATGTTGTTGCAATAACCGAGCAGCCAAGCACTTCTTTGTGGCATTGCAGGTTGGGGCACATGAGCCAGAATGGAATGAAACTCTTATGCCGTTTGGGTTATGTACCGCATTTGAGTTTCTCTGATTTTGAATTTTATGAGCATTGTCTCTATGGGAAGCAAACTAAATCAGCCCATAAAAGAAGGGGAAAGAAAGAGTTTGAAATGCTTGATTTGGTGCATTCAGATGTATGTGGTCCCATGCCTACACGGTCATTAGGCGGGGCTGAATACTATGTGACATTCATTGATGATGCAACTAGGAAAGTGTGGGCTTATGCTATAGCTCAGAAGAGTGATGTGTTCCAGGTATTTCAGAAATGGCTGGCCTTGGTTGAGAATCAGTCAGGTAGAACGCTTAAATGCCTACGGATTGACAATGGTGGAGAGTATCTCTCTCATGACTTTCAGCATTTCTGTGATACTTGTGGGATAAAGAGGGAGCTTACATCCCCTCGTACTCTAGAGCAAAATCCAGTTGCAGAAAAGATGAATCGTACCATTCAAGAAAGGTTGCAATGCATGCTTTCCAATGCAAGTCTTTCTGGTGGTTTTTGGGCTGAGGCAATGAAGACTGCAGTGCATGTGATCAATAGATCACCTAGCAAGAGTTTGGATGGTGGTATTCCTGAAGAGGCATGGAGTGGCAAGAAGCCCTCTTACTCTCATTTGCGTATATTTGGGTGTGAGGCATATGCACATGTGCCAAAAGAGCTTCGAAAGAAGCTAGATCCTAAGTCTAGGAAATGCATCTTTCTGGGTTATGGTGAAAGTGGAGAGATGGGCTATCGTCTCTGGGATCCAGAAGCAAAGAAGATCATACGCATCCATGATGTGGTCTTCAATGAGAAGAAGATGCATAAGGCACCCATGAGGGATGTGGAAATGAGGAGAATCACTTTCCAGGATGTGAATCCACTTGCATATGTTGATAGGCAGCAAGCTGTCCATGCACCAAATGTGCAAGAAATGGTACCACCAAGTACTCCCACAGGTATACAATCAAGGGTAGATGATGGATCATCTATTGGTGGAAATGATGAGCCAAATGTGGCTGATATGCAGGTGGGACAGCAAGCTGAAATGCCCTTGAGAAGATCATCTAGAGTGTCTAGACCACCTGATAGGTTTGTTCCAGGGGTAGACTATGTGATGCTTACTGATTGCGGGGAGCCTTCTTGCTACAGAGAGGCTATGATGCGTGAGGATCAACGCAAGTGGGAGTATGCTATGCAATCAGAGATGAGTTCACTTATGAAGAATAAGACTTGGGACTTGGTTTCTTTGCCACATGGAAAGAAAGCATTGCCATGTAAATGGGTCTACAAAATGAAGGTCACAGGTGATGATGTGCCTAGGTACAAGGCCCGTTTGGTTGCTAAAGGGTTCAAGCAAGAGAAGGGTGTGGACTTTGATGAGATATTCTCTCCGGTTGTGAAGATGACCACACTTAGATGCATGCTTGGACTAGTGGCAGTAGACGATATGGAGCTTATGCAAATGGATGTCAAGACAGCTTTCTTGCATGGGGATTTGCATGAGGAAATTTACATGGTCCAGCCGGAAGGATTTGAAGAAAAGGGCAAAGAGCATTTAGTTTGCAAGATAAAGAAGAGTCTCTATGGTCTTAAGCAAGCACCTAGAGAATGGTATCAGAAGTTTGATGCTTTCATTCGGTCCCAGGATTTTAGAAGGAGTGAAATCGATCACTGCCTCTACACTAAAAGGGCTAAGGATAGTAGCCTGATAATCCTGGCACTATATGTGGATGATATGCTATTGGCTAGCAAGAATACTTATGAGCTAGATGCATTAAAGGCCAAGTTGCATGAGGCCTTTGATATGAAGGATTTGGGATTTGCAGGTCATATTCTTGGTATGCGCATCACGCGTGATCGGAGTAGGAAACTCCTTTGGCTTTCACAAAAAGAGTATGTTAAAAAAGTATTGCAACGTTTCAATATGGAGGGGGGGAAGGCAGTGAGTACTCCATTGCCTCCATATGTGAAACTGAGTCATACAGATAGTCCCAAATCAGATGAGGAAAAGGCCATGATGGCCAAGGTTCCTTATGCATCAGCAGTTGGGAGTCTTATGTATGCTATGATAGCTACTAGACCAGACATTGCATTTGCAGTGGGAGTTGTTAGCCGCTATATGGCTAATCCAGGAAAGAGGCATTGGGAGGCAGTTAAGTGCATCATGAGGTACATGAAGGGTACCAAGGAGATGTGCATTTGCTTTGGTAAAGGAGACATGCATGTACTTGGGTACACAGATTCAGACTATGCAGGGCATGTGGATAGTAGGAGATCCACTTCTGGTTATGTGTTCACCTTTGCAGGTGGTGCAGTGTCGTGGATGTCTCGCACACAGAAGTGCGTTGCTTTGTCTACCACAGAGGCTGAGTATGTTGCAGCCACAGAGGGCTGCAAGGAGGCTATATGGCTTGATCGGCTAGTGGGAGATTTGGGGATTCATACAGGTGTACCGACATTGCATAGTGATTCCATGAGTGCTATTCAGCTAGCACGGAATCCGATCTTTCATGCAAAGACCAAACACATTGAGGTCAGGTACCATTTCATCAGGGAGGTACTTGAGGACAAGCGCATAGAGCTTGTCAAGGTTCATACAAATGATAACCCTGCAGATATGCTGACGAAGAGTCTACCTAGTCAGCGGTTTGAGTATTGTCGTGTATTGATGGGCATTGGATAGTATGCTCACTAGTTATTCTCCCTTAAAGGCACATTGTCCTTTAAGTGGGAGGTTGTGGGGGTTAAAGGTCACTGTGCCTTAACCCCGGTTATGTACAATACTCAAACACATATATAAATGAATGTAAAAGAAGATTAGGGTGGTTCTGCACCCACCAAAACTTGTGTGGCTCTCTGTCTCTCTCTCTTCTTCTTCCGTTCTTGCTTCCGTTGAGAGCACTCTCATAAAGTGTGTTTGAAAGAACATTTGAAAGCCTCAAGGACAATTCTACTACATGATGTTATTGCAAGCTTCTACTACATTGATCCTAAGCATGTACAGTTTGAATCTCCAAAGGTTCTCCCACTTGTGTACCTTTTGGACACAACAAAACGTGACCACTTTAAAGTGAAAAAAGAGCACCACCTTACCCTATATATAACCTTCTACATAACCTTTCCCTATATTTATAACCTTCTACATTTCAAATGATAAGAAGCACAAAAATTTGTTCATATAACATTGCTTTATGTTACACCATGAATGATTGTAATTACTTGTAAAGGAACATTGAGTTACACCATGAATGATGGCATAGCCTTCTCACTAGTAGCTTGTGTATGATTTGGAACTTTCTTAGACCTAGACATGGCAAGGGAGAGCACAATAGTGCAAGGGCCATTGTAAATAGAATGTTGACTCATAAAAATATAAAGCAAGGTGGTGCAAAGCTATAATGTGCTAGTGATGTTGTGACATTCCTACATGCTAGCATAAAATGGAGGCTAACACTTTATATCTCCTAAAAGGCAGAGATTTTGAATGCTTTTTCTAGGAAGTAAAAGAACAAAATATGAATAGAGATGTCTTATGGAGCTATGATTCCATTCCTAACACTCTTTCCCTTCATTTTGTTAATGGGTACTCTTCAACACTTAGCACCACTTAGATCATGCTACTATAATGTATGCTTTCAAGGTATGCGGAAGATGTGTTCTAACAAAGCACCCCTTTCATGTTGGGAACATATCACACCAGTTCCATCAAGTGATTGTCATGTTTATGATCCTTCAATCAAAGATGCAACATATCAAGTTCACCATGATGTGTTGAGGGATGCTCTTGAAATTTGTGATTTTGTTGTGATCCTTCAAGCGATTGTGATGTTGGTGATCCTTCAAAGTTCAAGCAAAGATGTAGCATATGAAGTTCACCATAATACATTGAGCAATGCTCTTGATATAGGAGACAAGATTTTGTGGTGAATGATGAGGTTCAAAATATTGATGAGCATGCTAGTTTTACTCCATCTAAAGTGCACTATTTTCAAGCATATGACTAATCATCCTTTAAAGAATGGATGGAATAATGTTATTGAATGAAATTCACACTTCGAGAAAGGGTTATACTAGCAAGAGCTAAGAGATTTGATGTTCAAATTGCTTGATCAAATCCTAAAGGATCTAGATACTCAAATCAATGGCATTTAATGCTACAAAGTTTCAGATGGAGGTTGTTGAAGGTGATAGTGTAGTATTCAAGATTTTTGAAATTGGGCGTGAGGCTACATGGATGAGATGGTTTGTGACAAATCTTGGAGTATACAGATTTCATGCTAGATCTTAGAGTAGTCTGAGGATGATCCCATGATGATATTTTTTTATGATCAAATTTCCATTACATTGGAAAGAACCCAAGGATTCAACATCAAAACATTATGGAATTGGGATTGTAAACTATTTCTTGGAGAACATAGTAGACGTATCCTAAAAGCCTTGCCTTGTGAGAACATTGAAACTTTTTTGTATGATATACACCATTAAGTGATGAGGGACTGTTGATGTTTGGTCTTTCATGTGTGTGAACCAGGCCTCAAATTTGAAGCCTTTGAGACCCTTGTGAGCCCATTTTGCCCTTCAGAGAAGGAGTGTAAAAAAATTTAGCTATCAAAAGAAGAGGGATCTTCAATTTAACCCTTCATGGCAAGAAGAGTGACTAAATCATGAGATTATCAAAAGAAGGGCTAAGGGTCCAATGGGCCTTCTAATAAATCGTATTATTATCCAAATTATTATCCAAGGCTGAGGGTCCAATGGACCTTCTAATAAATCGTATTATTATCCTAATTTCTCGTAACATTATCTCTTAGGACTTCCTCCTCACCTTGGATCCTCCTCAGCCCTGACTTCCGAGGCCCTCTTCCTCCCTCTTCTCACTTTTCTTCCTCCTCCTTCTCACTTTTGTGAGTTCTCTACTCTCGACTCTCTCCTGAGGTCCTCTCTCCTTTCAACTCTCCTTTCAACTTTTGTTGCTAGTGGCTGAAGCCTTCTCAGACATCTCTCCACCTCATCTTTTGACTGCCTTGCTGCATTACACCACTTGACTGTAGAAGCCGCTGTTGCTGTGATGAGGGTGGTTGCATTACACCACTTGACTATAGAAGCCACTACTGCTACTGCTGATGCTGCTGCTGTGATGAGGGTGGTTGGGTCTGTTGCAACGTTTGTTGTTGCCGCATACCCAATTGCCGGCATGGTTCGTACAGGAGCCATCTGCTGCTGTTGGAGCTGCTGCAAGCTGAGGATCTTGAAGTTGATGTTTCACAAATAGTCATCCTGGTTTGCAGTAGCACAGAATACGTCGTCCTCAAAGCGGGCAGCGATCTTCCAATGTTGATTCAAGTCGAGTTGAAAGAGTGTGGAGTGTGCTTGCAATGCAAATAAAATGGACATAGAGTTTTTTTGGTGCAACTGGTGATGTACAGCCGATCTCCAATTGCTATTGTCCATATCTAGATTGCCATGAGCTCGCAAATTCTAACTCCCTCCCTAGCTCCTCCTTCGCCTCCATCATCCTCTCCAACTCCTCCCTCAGTTCCTTACCACTTCCCTTTCCACCCATCAACGTGAAGTCTTGGGAATCGAGATCTTGAGACTTGTGGTCCATGGAGGCTTGAACTTTGAAGTGCTCCTTGGCACTTGTGGCTGTAGCTACTGGTAGATGGAGGAAGTCCAGAGTCGAGACCGGTGTAGGACAACGCTGCATGAAGGTGAAAACACCTTTGAATCTCTACCATCCAGCCTAATGTCTACCTATCTGAATTACGTGAGGGCCGCTCCTCTGTCCCTACTCCCAGTCGTTGATTGGCAAGCTTGAGCCTTGAGGCTTGAATCATATATTACAATGATTCAATCGTTTCTTGCTGCTTGCAGAGAAGCGAGTGATAGACGCTGTGCGCAGGAGGTTGAAAGATTGAAGTTGAATGGTGGAATAGTGAACTCTGGTGACTGGAGCAGTGGAGACTAGTGGTGACTCGTGAGGTAGCGGGCTTGCTTCAGAAGTCTAAGACTTGAGATTGGAGGTACTTGGTCACTATTTTTATGTCACAATAATGAAAACATCTAGCAGCCTCTCTCTTCCCTCGCAACTATGGAGATTTGGCACTTTCCATTTCCTCCTAGCCACATTTCCATGGCCTTCTTGCACAACGATGAATATTTGGCATGCAAAACCATGCATGATTTTCTTCTCTCCTTCAATTTGCTTTCATCTTACTCTCCATATGTGATAGGCCACTATAGATGTTTGCGTAGGTATTTGCAACAGCAACAATATTGAGAAGCTCAAATATATGCGGCCTTTTGGGACAATGAAATATGTTTCCTCCATGTCGGCTTTGTAAACCGTGAGTTTTTTCCCTTGAGAGCTACTCTACCTTGCCATCTTTATTCCTTTACCTCGTGTCCTACCCAATTTGTTCAGATTTTTCTTTTTCCTTTGTACCTCCATATTTGGATTTGGAGAGCTAGTAGCCCCTGAGCTCGGGTTTGTGCAGCACGTCAAAAATTGGATTCCTACATCAGAAATTGGATTAGTCAAATTAGGAAGGATGACAGGCCATGCTCAAATACAAAAGAGGTGGATTAAGGCATGCTTCCATGCTTGAAGTGCCGATCTGAGACTTCCATAGTCGCTCATCTCTGTTTAAGGCTCCTTTGAGCTCACGTTTCTGACATAGCAGATGGGAAAGAGCCTATCATACCAAGCTATACTTCTCATGTGCAAACCAAGTATAAATTTTCTTTACCTACTGTTCAACCAGCTTGCTTGGAAAGCTGCAAATTGTTGAGTGGGTTCCCCCCCTTGGTCTACCCTCTGAACATATCAGGAATTCGTCCTTTGTTCCTTAGTGCATTTGTCCTTAGATTTCTGTTGTATCCCCCCGCTTTTGAGAAGGCTAGGGATTTTGGTAAGGCCAGAGAAACTTTGGCATCGTCCGTGGGCTCTAAGAAGGCTAGCCACAACCGAAACCTCCAAAAGCTTGGAGGGCCTCCTCCAAGCCCCTCCCTCTTTTCAAATGCAATGATGACTTAAGCTACCACCTCATCTTTTGGAAGATGAGGATGATTGTTGGAGCATATAGCATGCAACAAATAATTTCATGTTTCTATATGCCTATGCTTCTTTAGTCTATGCTTCTATGCTATTTATGCTTTATGCTTTAATATTTCTATAGTCTTAGTATGTATTAAGCAATCAAGTCATGCAATGTATAGTATGTAAGCAATCTAGCCTCGGGAGCACTCCGGTCTCTTGACACGGTCTGCAATTCCCCTGGTAGAATGCTTACAGAATCAAGTCGTGCAATGTAAAGTCTGTAAGCAATCTAGCCTCGGGAGCACTCCAGTCTCTTGACACGGTCTACAATTCCCCTAGCAGAATGATTATAGAATCAAGTCGTGCAATGTATAGTATGTAAGCAATCTAGCCTCAAGAGCACTCCGGTCTCTTAACATGGTCTGCAATTCCCCTGGTAGAATGCTTATAGAATCAAGTCATGCAATGTATAGTCTGTAAGCAATCTAGCCTCGGGAGCACTCCGGACTTTTGACACGATCTGCAATTCCCCTGGTAGAATGCTTATAGAATCAAGTCATGCAATGTATAGTATGTAAGCAATCTAGTCTTGGGAGCACTCCGGTCTCTTGACATGGTCTGCAATTCCCCTGGCAAAATGCTTACAAAATCAAGTCGTGCAATGTATAGTATTTAAGCAACCTAGCCTTGGGAGCACTCCGGTCTCTTGACATGGTTTGCAATTCCCCTGGCAGAATGCTTAGAGAATCAAGTCATGCAATGTATAATATTTAAGCAATCTAGCCTCGGGAGCACTTCGGTCTCTTGACATGGTCTGCAATTCCCTTGGAAGAATGCTTAGAAAATCAAGTCAATAATTGGAAATACATCTACATGCTCACAAGAATCAAACCGTTTAGTTGTGTGTGAGAGAGAGAGGAAGCGATAGAGAGAGAGAGAGAGAGAGAGAGAGAGAGAGAGGGAGGGAGAGAGAGAGAGAGAGAGAGAGAGAGAGAGAGAGAGAGAGAGAGAGAGAAAGAGAAAGAGAGGAGAATCTTACAAAAGCAATTAATTTTGTTTTATGTGCAGAAGGTAACATGGACAAGATGAAGAGTCATAAAAAATGTGTGTTATATGAATAAAGTATTTTGACTTAGGGGAAAGAGTGATGGATAAGCGTTGTGTGGATCTTTCCTTTGATGTCATTACCATGATGAAGAATGAAGATCCATAATGGAATATGCAATATGAATTTCAAGATAACTTTTGTGTGAGTATTCACATAGAACTAGGGAGAGTTAAAAGTGTTTATGAAAAGTGGACAAGCACATTCAATCCCAGAGATACAAATAATAAAGAAGAGTTAATTGATTGGTTTTCCTTAAAGTGGAAGGCAGTTATGAGTTCAAAGAGGGAAGCATTCAATGCTAGTTCTTCAAAAGAATGTGTTAATCCCACAGGATTGAAGATGCCATGTTTGTTTTTTCTTGAGAGCAATAGATTCATGTACAAGAGAAAGATTATGTGCTGGGTGAAGGCTCATATGGAAGAGTGGTGAAAGGTAACATCATTGGCGTAGACTGCTTTGATCCAAAAGAGACCTTTGCCATTAAGAAACTTAAGGTATCTCAAAAGCCAAGTGAAAGGGAAGAGAGAAGGTCCATGCAAGAGTTAATGGCAAATATGGAAACAATGCAAGCCCAATTACCTCATAGAGGACTTGTTCGCACGATTGCTCCTGTGATAAATCCTCCAAGATTGGTATACCAGTATTGGAATGGAGAGACATTGGACAAATGGTCAAGGTTAATTGCTATGAACTCAGTCTATGTGGGAGAGGAGCTAGACCATTTATCTCGTGTCCGTACTCATGCCGTAAATCTAGCTGGTACTTTGATGGGGACGTTAAAATACATGCATGGAAAAGATCTTTTGCATAATGACTTGCGTCCTTCGAACATTATGCTTCACTTTGATAGTGAGTCTGATAAGGTCTTCATAGGAATTATCGATTGGGGATTAAACAAGAGTGATAAATATGTCAATGATGGCAAGGATTGATGTGACCCTCAATTCAAAGAGCGATGCATGCGAAGAAAGTGGTTGGCTCCTGAGTTGTATACTTTTCCATATGCAAAGTTCAGCAAGGAAACTGATATTTATGCTGCAGCCTTTTCATTAGAAAAGTTGTATCGGCTAGCTTACAAGTACTTTGTTCACATCCAAGATGCAACTAAGTTGGATCACTTAAAGCGTTGGTGGAAGAGAATTGGTGGAAGAGAATAGAGGAAATGAGAAATCCTATTCCTAAAGCTAGACCTACTGCAACAGATGTTACTCATACATTTGAAGTTATATTCAAAGTCACATGTGAAAGTGCATTACGACATGATGCATTGCAACCTTTTGTAGCACTACAATTTCTAAATAATATTCCAAAGATTGATGGTTTTCTTTCTAGTACATGATCTATTTATGTATATAAAAAACATGTCAACTTTTTTAATTTATTCTTTCAAATGACTCGTTAATACTATTTATGTAATATTTGTGTTGATACAAGCAAGAATTAGAAGGTCTATAGTTATTGTTTTGATATAGTGTTTGTGAAATACTTTATTTTTCTCTCCTCTTGAGCTAGAATATTGATCTTCAATAAATGCAATTAGCTCATTAATTTGTTTGGCCATGGTTTTGACGTAGTGGGCACTCAATATCCATCTCTTTTTTTGTTAGTGATTTAGACTATGGCATACCATTTAGAATTTAAAAGTTATGAGTTTATTTATATTTTTCTCTTATTTTGATTAGGTATACTATTGATCATATCATGGCTTCAAAGACTCACATAAAGGTGTTTGACTATGGATCATTTGAGAAGAAGCTTTTGGGATATGTTAGAGTGCTTGGCGACTCTACTTGTAGAATGATACATAAGGAGATTATGCAAGATGGAATCATTAATGTTCCTTTTCATTTTGTTATCAAAGATGACAATGATGATGAAGGTTGCATACTAAATACAACACAAGAAGAACATTGGAATGTTGAAGAGGATAGGGGTGTTGGTATAAAGAGGGCTCTAAGTACGATTGTCGATGAGATCACACCATCAAAACGTGTTTGCAAAACATCAAATAATATTCATAAAGAAGTTGATATTGTAAATCTTGATGAAGGAGGTGAGCATGTTTCTTGTAATCATGGTTTAAACATGCATTAAAAAAAACTTTAACAACGTCTATTCTTGAAGATTGGGCTATGTCATTGTGAAAAAGTTCGCAAAAAATTGAGGCAGCGTAAGACACCTAGAGGTGATAAATTTGAGCTCCTCATAGAGGATCTTAATGGAAAGCCTAAAGTTCGAATTTGGTGTGAAGAATGTGGAATGCCATATGGATCAGGGTCCATTGAAGGCAAGCAATCAGCTTACACTTGCTTGTCTAATTTTCTAAGAACCCATATTCTAGAAAGCCAGAAACATCAAAAAAGATATGCTGCCAATCAAGGATTTATCACTGAAGAAGCATCTCTTCGAAAAGATAGCATGAAGGACACTCAAGATGATGTTGATGATGCAATAATAATTCTTGATGCTATTGAGGAAATGCACACTTTCAATAATTCTCATGAAGGTAATCTCCACTAGAAGCATTTAGAGATGACAAGAGTCTTTCTTTTGTTAGAACTTTCATAAATAGGGTCGAAAAAATATTCTTATGAAATTTTTCATTATCGAGTATGTTGCAGGAGCAAAGTTTGAGATAGTTGAAGCAACTTTAAATGACTACAAGGATAAAAATGCTGTAAGAGTGGCATGTGGATATGATGGAAAATGGTTGTTTTTGTGCCCTGGAGGTTCAGATTTACAAACAATTTTATCAGAACATATCAAACGAAAAGCTCACATCCCTTCTTCCAGCAAGAAATCAATGGAACCATGTCCAGTATTATCAAGGGTTGTTGGCCAACCTAGGAAGCATTTTGACAAAGATCCACGACAAACATCATTGGGAAGGTTCCTTGTACAATCAAAGGAGTTTAAAGTGTTGCAACCAAAATGTGGTGAGATAGAATCTATTTCTGATTCCTTAGTTGAGTCATTCTTATCTTCATCATCAAATATAAATTTGTTATGTTGGGGATTATGGCAAGCTAATGTTCATGTCAATGGTTGTGAAATTAATATTAAGTCATTTTTGATGGATCAAAAGATGGGGCATGAATGGTTTTGTGAACCATATACAAAGGCCACTTTACATGATGGGAATATGGAATACAAGACAGATGGATGCTTCAGGAACATAAATTGTCTTCGTATATCAATCATTGGAGATCCATTTCAAGGTTTCTCATGTGAGCACTGTAAGAAAATTTCAGTTTGTTCTGATTTTTGTGTGAGATTATATAGGCAGAATCTTGCCGTTCAGAAGAGAGGACCCAGGAAAAGAGGCAGAGGAAGGCAGGTAGACTACCTGACAATTGAAGAGCTAAAAAATGCCACTTTTGAGTGTAGGAAAAGTCTGAATGAAGAAAAAAGAAGGCTGTGGTGGGCAACATAAAAAATTGTAATGCTGTCAGTCAGAGTCCAAACTTTGAAAGAATCAAGTTTTGAATGTATAAATAGGAAAGATGTTCGACACTTTTGTAACAACATAATTAAAGCTCATAGACAAGGAAAGTTTGGTGGAAAATCAGCCTTGTGGGAGTTTTTTCAAGAAGTGGCACAAAACATGTTACAGTCAAAGCAAGGACACAGGTTTAGTGACTCTACAAAAGCCATATATGAAGTTATTAAGCTATGGGGTGGTCCACGTCTACATGACTTCTTGAGTATAAACCTTGGAGGTCCATCTTTGTCTACCACCAAAAGGCAAGGAAGAAAAGCAATTGAATTTATTTGTGGTGAGCATGAATACATATTCGATGCTATTGGGAAGATCTATATGGATGCAAAATAAAGATATGGAGTCATTTCTATAGTTCCAATTATCAGAGTGGAAGATGAGACAACCATTAAGCATCGAATAAGGTAATTTTAGCTCTCTATGCATTCTACTTTTATCTATATCATCAAGATATTTATAATTGCTATGTTTGGAAATCTCTCAAAAAGATGAGGAAGTTATTAAACTCTATAATCGTGTTGTGTAGATGGAATGCAAAAGATGACACTCTTATTGGGTTTTGTGGAAAGAAAGGAGAATATCATCAATGCTCATCAAATGACTCCATTGTTGTTGGTGAAGGCTCACAAGGATACTCGAATATTATAGATGCCTTTCAAAATCATATCATAGGTAATTATGCTAGACTTTTGATTGTTAATCCTCTTCATGATCTTCTTCCACATTGGCTTTGATTGTGCATTGCACATGCAATCGTTTTGATAGTGATTTTGTAAGGAACCAATGGAATCTTTTGGAGACCATGTGGAATGCAAACCTGAAAGATAAAGTTGGACCCATAATTGGACATGCTTCAGATGGAGATAGTAGAAGACAAAAGTTGATGCTTGAAGACTATTTGGAGAAAAGCGAACAACCTTTTGCTATCAATTGGTGTGGATGGAATTTGAGAGCAAAAATTGTAGGAGGAAATGTGTATGGCCTTCATGATCAAGACTTTGTACACTGTGGAAAGAAACTTACAAGCCCACTTGATAGTCCTACTCGACAACCAGCAATTGGATGTGTTTGGATCACACTAAATCATGTATCTATTATTTACAATTCTTTTTCAATTGAGGAGCACAAGCTACGAGATGGAGATATTCAAAGAAATGATCGACAAAATTGGGGAGCAACTCAAAGGATTGCAAGTAGACAAGTACATAAATGTTTGAGAAAACTTCAAAAAAAAGAAAGAAGTATGAAGGGGACTGAGGCCTATTTGATGATTGTTGCTGATTATATTGATATTTTCTTGTCACCATATTTGATCTTGAAGGAGCATGTGGTGCTTGCAGCCAAGGTAGTTTTCTTTTTCAAAATTTGGCGGCTATGGATTCATCACCATCCAACCTACACCTTGAAGAAAATTTTCATCAGTAAGGAGGCTTATACGGAATGCATACTTTCTTGTCATTTTGTTGTTTTGCTCATAAAGATGTTTCGAGATTTTTATCCTAATCTGAAGTGTCCACTACATCTTACTGGTTCTGATGCTGCTGAAATATATTTTAGTAAAGTTGGAGGCATGATTGGGCAAGAAAGAGCATTTGATCTTGGAGATCTTCTACATAGCATTGGTAGCTTGAATAAAATTGCCATGCATGAGTGTGCTCAAAATGGTCTAACTTTCTCTAGGGCTCATAAAAAGCAAGAGCATATATGGAAACATTTGAACAAACAAGAAGGGATGATTGAAGAAAATCTAGGTGATTATGTGAGTGTTTCTTCTGATGAAAAGATGATTGATGCATTGAAGGAGGGCTTACAACAAGCTCACATACTATGCGAGTCTTTGGATTTGACACCTAACAAGGATGAAGACTTGAAATGGTGGTTTCAACCTTGGCTGGATGCAGGGTCTACATGGTGTAAGCTAGATGCTGAAATGGGAGAAGCTGATGAGAATGATGACTTTGTGGAGCCATGTGGTGAAGAAGAATCTATGGACGAGAATAGCAATGAAAGTGAAGAGGTTATTGCACTTAGTGAGATTAGACATGAAATTGATGACATTTTGAAGGAAACAAGAAACACGCCCCCTAAGAAAAACATTAGCCCCATTGTAGAGGTGGACGGAAAGTTTATTTTCAAGTCAACATTGGTGAGCCAACTCAATGGATGTCCAACCTTGTCAAAAGATAGACTCACAAGGGTAAAGCAAGGTGTTTACTTCAACCATGAAGCAAAAGCACAATCATCAAATGGAAATTTATTTGGCATAGGTTGTGACTGTGCTGTATACTTTCATGATGACACAAAAGGACAAGGAAATCAACACATGAAAAGAAATGGCAAAGCTACAATCACAAGGAAGATGGATGCAACTCATGGTACATGGTACTTAGGAAGGGTTCAAAAGATGAGGAAGAAAGTCAGAGGGAGGTACGTGGATTATAGCAGATAGGCCCCAAGGTTTGGAAGTTCAGCTTGGATGGTATCAAAGGGCAAAAGGAGCACAAATGTTTACTTATGATTTGATAGACTTAAACATGGTGGACATTGAAACAATTATTGCATTAGCAAATTTGACATATATTGTAGGAACAGACAAGTACCAGCTAGATGAGAATGACTACAAAGTTTTTAATGACTTCTTGAAAAGGCTAGGTAAGTTTACTTTGCATTTTTCATGCAAGGTGAAACTTTCCAAAATGTCTTATAATGAGCTAGATCATCTAAGGATCATCCTTGGCTAATTTTGGTTTCAGATAATGATACGTCACATGTATCGCATAAGGAGTTGGGCTAGTTCTTGAGGCAAAATTCTACATTTTTTGTAAGTCAAATACCATAAGATAAACTAGAATACAAACTTTTTTTGAGATATAATTCTATATTTTTTGTAAGTCAAGTAATTTAGATAAACTTGAGTGCAAACGTTTTCTAGCTTTATCTAACATTAATCATGCAAAATTCTTGATTCTTATTGGTGAATAAATAGGGAAATACTACTAGCTGAGGTCATTCAAGGATCCATCAATGAGGAGGAGAAGTCTGTGTAACAACCTTTAGTCTAGCTATCTCTAGCTGATTTTTTGCCACGTCTAAGTCTAAGGTTTTGATTAAACTCTTGATGACAAGTCTTGGTTGTAACTTGTATCTATTTTTAGATATCAATATGCTTGTACTTTGGATTCGACTCTACCTTTTCATTTGGTACTTTTGATGAAATTTGGCTATAGCTTGTGACCCTCGGTTGTGTGCTAGAATCTAAATATCAAATTGAGCATCTACAAAATAGAATTTATCTACCAAATTGTGCAATCAATGCAAGTGTGATATGGATCTCATCAAAGCTTGAAACATCCCAAATCTCTAACTAAACCTTCATGTCAAATTTCATATTGTGCAACAAAAGATGGATTATAAAACTCTAAAGGACTACTAAACGAAGAATAGACTATATCCAAAAAACTATGCATCCAATGTACAGATGGTCTATGGGTGGTCTATGGCTTCCCTTAAAGATCCACGCATTCCAATTCTATCTGCCAAAACAGCTCATTATTTTATTTACATATGGTCTCAAAATTTTGAGGGGAAGCATGGGTCCTTCAAAAATTTGAATTGAAATATAGTAGAAATGGAATAAAGGGTGCTTTCCAAACTGAAAAATTGTCAGATGCATTAATAATTAAGATCAAATTTCAATAAAAAAGCTATAATATTTCATCATTCTACAAATTTTTCTTTTATATCATATGCATCTAGCATATGGTTTGGAAGTTAGGATATTCAAAAATTTAGAAAAAAGTGATGCAAATACATAAATATGAAAGCATGTAACTTAAAGAAAAGTAAAGCGACATAAATTGAGAAAAAGATACGGATTGAGTGCTAATAAGCTTAATAACTTTGTGCACTTAACATAATTAAGTTGCATGCCTTCATGATGAGATGATAAACACTATCTTTTCCTAATATAGAGAGTGGCATATAGGCAACATGATGCTAGTGCATGCATCATATTGAATATAAACACTTGCACTACATCAACATATTGCTACTACATGCATCAAATTTAATATAAAAACTCCCATTAGATTAACACAAGGTTAAAGTTCAAGCCATCTTCTTATAAGTTTGTGCCACTTTATTCATAGTTCAATTCAAGTTACTTCATGCAAATCTCTAGTAGGTAGTGACAGTTTGGGAGCATGCAAGGGAAACAAAATTGGATGAGGTGGAGTAAATACATGAGAATTTGAGAATTGAAAAGATCAAAAGTTGAAAATACGTTCTATTAGGTACTAGTATGGATGTAAAGCATGCATCTCGGCAACATACAATTTAAATGGTTTTATTCAATTATACAATACAATTTCTCAAAAGTAGCGTCTGTTTCAACTTACACTAAAATGTACAAGAGGAGGACAAAAAATATAGGCTTCTCAAATTTTAAATTTATCGAAGGATATAATTATTGATCTAAAAATTCATAGTATGGGTATATAAATAGATAAAATGTGGTTACAGAGGGGTTTTTTAAATACCTTTCAAACGCACGTTGTATAGCTGGCTTATGTAACGTGGACCCCTCGAGTCTCTCTCTCTCTCTCTCTCTCTCTCTCTCTCTCTCTCTCTCTCTTGCTCTCTCTCTCACACACACTCAAACACAAACACACACACACACACACACACACACACACACACACACACACACACACACACACACACACACACACACACACACACACACGCACACACACACACACACACACACACACACACACACACGTGTGTATATAGAGGTGCAGTCTTCCTCCTGCCTACTCCATCACTAGCTCTCTCTCTCACAGAGGTGTGGTCTTCCTTTTTCCTATTCCATCGCCAAGAATTGTTGTCCTCCCTCTCACTCACTCTATTGATGTTGCAAGTGACATTGTAGTGCCTAGATTGTCTCTCTCTCTCACTCACTCACACACAGGCGCAGGCTTCTTCCTTCCTACTACATCACCAAGCATCCTTGTTGAGGCTCAGTATTCTCTGGTGTGGACTCTCTCTCTCTCTCTCTCTCTCTCTCTAATGACACATTGTTTTTTACTACATTGAAGTTGCCACCTGATTTTACATTTGGTCTTAACATAAAGAATATAATACTGAAAAAAATGTATTCTTGTCACATCTCCTCGCAATCAAGCTTTCTTGAAGCTTTGGTAAGTATGTTTTTTACCACAATCATGAGATCTTGACGCTTCCACTTGCTATTTTCGTTTTAGACTTCGCATTATGGAGCTGATGCAGAGAATTGTATTGATTCTTGGTTTATATTTGTTCATCATTCAGAGCATTGCAAGTAGTTGTAGCTCGCACTGAATTGCAGGTTTGGGGTTTGCATTTGGGCTACCAATGAGGTGAGCCAATGCAGGGCAATATGGGAAGATCCATTGAACCAATAGTACGGGATAATGTCATAAGGGATTAGGAAGCTAGAAAGAAAAGAGAGCAGAATGCAAGAGAAAAATGCAAGAGGGAGGCCACTATACATGGACTTGATGACTTGCAAAAGCAGAGGATTGTTAACAAAACTGTGAAACTTTTTGATAGCATGACAGTTGGCATGGGTGCAGAACTAAGGGCTAAACTTTTCAATTCAAGCATGCCTCATTGACAATGTTCACTGTACACTGGCCATTGTAAAGCAACCAACTTCCAAAGATGAGTTGTTTTTTAAGAGAAGTGCATTGACTATGTTGATGAACTCCAATCAGTGCATACTCCTAGTAAAGGTCTCAAGAGTCCTTCAAGCTCCTAGGCATAGCTTGTATGAGGCAAGATCTAGAGTCTATGTGCAAGCTGATGATGATAATGGACTATTCTCATTAGCTGTATGTTGGAGGCAACACCGCACTAGCCCAATCCACTGACGAAACAAAGGAACTTGTACAATCATTTCGAAAGTACGAGACGTGTGTTCCCCCAACAAAAGTACATGTGCCAAGAAAGAGTTGGCAGAAATATTTGTATCAAGCACCCGTTGCACCTTTTTAGGAGCCTCAAGTACAACCTACTCAAGTGCATGATTGATAACGCTTATTTTGCAAGTTACCACTGACATAATAGTTACTGTATGATATGTTGATTTCCATTGTCATGTGCTATTAACTAAAATCATGGGATGGTTTCCACTCACCTTTGGTCATTTCCATATGCTAGTTATAATTGTCATATTCTTATTAGCACTCTCTTCTACCAATGTCATAGGTTGCTTGGCACATACAATGCTTGCTACCACAATCGATGCTTGGTAGCACCTGCAATGCTTGTAAGCACTACCAATCTTGGCTAGCGCTTGTAATTAGCACTCTCATCTAGCACTGCCATATGCTAGTTATTAGCACATGCAATTCTTTCCAGCAACACTTGCAATTGCTAGCACATGTAATCCTTGTTAGCACCTACAATACTCATTAGCACTTGCAATGCTTATTAGCACTCTCATCTACCACAATTGCCAGATGCTAGTTAGCACATGCAATTCCTATAATTGCATGTGCTAACATTGTTAGCACATGCAATAACAGACATGTGCTAGCAAGAAATGCTTGTGCATGTTAGCATACGCCATTCTTGCTAGCACCACCTATATTTACTAGCACCTACAATGCTTGTTAAGACCTTCAATCCTTGTTAGCACTTGTAATGCTTATTAGCACTATCATCCACCACTACCATATGCTAGTTAGCACCTGTAGTTCTTGCTAGCACCTACGTAATGCTTATTAGCACTCTTATCTACCACTACCAGATGCTAGTTTTAGCACGTGCAGTGCTTGTTATTGCATGTTCTAACTACAATTGCATGTGCTTGTTAGCATGTGCTAGCACATACACTTCTTGCGGGAACCTTTGGGGGGTTCACTATATATAAATCTTGTATATCACATGCATTTAAGGCCTAATTTTAAAGTCTGTTATCTATGAATTTTTCATGAAAGAAACACACCTTTTTTCTATTCAACCTATGAGCAACCCCTTTAAATGGCACCCTTTTGTATATAAAAAGTGGGCAAAAAACGTATTTTGAAAATGCCTTCTGTTGAAACCACGTGCTATGCTTACATTTTTGTGAGTAAACCCCCCGAGCTAGCACCACCTGTAGTTGCTAGTACTTGCAATGCTTGTTAGCACCTACAATCCTTATTAGCACTTGCAATGCTTATCAGCACTCTCATCTACCACTTTCATGTGCTAGTTAACACCTACAGTGCTTGTTATAGCACCTATCATTAGGGGAGAAATGGGGTCTCAAAAGGACCTCCAATTAGTGTTTCCTAATTTCAAGGGATTAGAGAGTGATTTGAGGTGTACCAATGAGAGTGCTAGAAGGTGTGGGGCGATGGTATGTTGAGGTGGAGGGTGGGCAAGCCTGTAAAGAGCCCCTATTATTTGCTCCCCTTACACTAGGGACCAACCCAAACCATCCCCCCCTCTTAACCCATGTTTGACCCTCCTACTAGGTGCACCTCCCCCAAATGAGCCCAAAACTTCCTTCAATAAGATGGTAGGGCCCTTTTGGCAAATTCTCCTTCTCCCTTCCGTCTTTCTAGGGCCTCTGCCCCCCACTGTTTTGGTCCAACCTGCCAAATCACTCCATTTGAACCAAATCCCATGCATTTTCCCTCTTCCCCCTCTTTCTCTCCTCCCTCTTGCTCTGGCCTACTTGTGCTGCTACAGCTCCCCTCTCTCTCTCTCTCTCTCTCTCTCTCTCTCTCTCTCTCTCTCTCCCCCTCTCTCTCTCTCTCTCTCTCCCCTCTCCCTCTCTTGTGCCTCTATTGGAGCTGCTCTATCCCTCTCCTTCTCCCTCTCCTATGCCTCTGTTTTGCTGCTACTCTATCCCTCTCCTTCTCCCTCTTTTGTTCCTCTATTGGAGCTGCTCTGCTGTCCCTCTCCTTCTCCCTCTCCTGTGCCTCTGTTGTTGCTGTTACTCTGTCCCTCTCCTTCTCCCTCTTTTGTGCCTCTGTTGGAGCTACATTGCCTTGTGTAGGAGTCCCATTCTTGCTATTGCAACCTCTGCAAGCATGGTGAGGAGCAAGGCTACAAGACCACATAATGCTATGACCTCTTCTGCCTTCCACAACACCAGAAAATGCATTGGATGAGTGGATCCCTTGCACCTACAGCTTAGATGACTGGATAGTGATGCAAGGATCGGCCAAAGATCCACATAAGCTTCCCAAGAGCAAGAGAGGTGACATCTTGCATGAGTGGAAGGGGCACATCTTGAAGTTCAAGTTTGGGAAGAAAGGATGGCTCGCAAAAGTGCAACATGTTTACGTGGGAAAAGATATGTGGCTTCCTCCATCATTCAATCAATCTAGGATACCATCACACTATGAGCCTTTCTATCATGTACCTTTTTCTTCTATAAGTGTAATGAGTCCATTTGGAAATTTTGTATTTGGTTTCTAAGAGCTCTTATTCATGGTGGCAGATGTTTTCCCTTTGGACTTCGAGGAGTGGGAACCAATTGAATCATTCATTGGCAAGTTCACTGCGATTCATGAGGATTTAGGTAAGCAAATGCATGCTGGGGAGAAGTTGTCCTCCTTGAAAATGAAGAATGTCTATTGGTATAATGCAACATATATCACTCCAACGACATCATTAAGCTATGGCCATCTGCAAACCATTGCACCACCACAACTTCAAGACATGGATTGTAGCAATGTGGACTCGAGGACATCGCAATCGTACAAGGACAAGATTGTAAGGGATGTGGGCATGGCCATGAAGTTTACATTTGGATCCAAATAGGAAAGGTTATCTTGGTTTATGCCTCTGCACATTTTCGCTTATTTATTTCAGAATATACATATGCATAGAACAAAAACTCTGTGGTCCTGCAAGCATGTAGATGAAAATGCTCTTGAAGATTTACTTGGGAACCAGGTAAGGCGACCAAAAGGGTGATGTGTTTCAATGTCATGCATGAAAATACAATGTGGTTATTAGATACCATTTGTCATGCCAAATTTTGTATGTAGCTTTTTAGTACAGGCGCTAAAAGAAAACAAATGGCTGGTGGCTTCCCCTAGACTCTAATGATGAAGACAATATGGGGGTAAATTTGTTTATTGATGTTGAAGAGGGAGATGTCAAGAATGTGAATATGCGAGAACACTTATTGGTCATGGAGGACAGCATGTCAAAGTCCTTCTACTTTACCTTAAATGGGGGTGGTAAGATTGGTTGCCTATGGAGAAGTGTATGCATAGTGGAGTTATTGCTTCAAAAGATGATGGACAATTAAATTAAAATGTTAGTTCTTTTAATGTTTTCTTCTTTCAGTTCATGGTGAATGTTTTTTAAAAAATTTGGGGTTTTGATATATATTAAGGGTAAGAGCCCTTTTTACATCACATTCTCATTTTCACATTTAGAGAGCCATAGAAACTCCCATCCTCAAAAGTTACTCCCTCCATCAGCTGCTATTTGCCATGGATTCAGCTAGAACTACGTTCCATGACTTCATCTCATGAACTGCATTTGCAGATCCTGAGGATGAGCTATTTTTAGTGTTTGATACAACTTTAGATGTCCTAGGCACATATATGTGAGCCAAGGATGACTTCTCAGATCTCATCCTTTACATGCAAGATAATTTCTCAAATGTTGCTTATACACTTGACCACTCTTCAAGGAGATGGGTTCCCATAGATTACAT
This sequence comes from Dipteris shenzhenensis, assembly GCF_047967505.1. NCBI lineage: Eukaryota > Viridiplantae > Streptophyta > Polypodiopsida > Gleicheniales > Dipteridaceae > Dipteris > Dipteris shenzhenensis. Next base: position 43,499,609 of record NC_141620.1, on the reverse strand, counting down.
AAAGTATCTATTCGTAGAGGAACCCAAGTTTGTAAAGCACTTGGCCCACTTTTGTGACAACCTTACAGACAAAGGATTTAGGACAGTTGAAGTTTAAGACATCCTAGATGCGGGGATCACAGGAAATATAGGCACCAAATTCCTTTCATGGGAGATGACATTTATCTTCCTTCTCCAAGAAGGAAATTTAGAGGAAGAAGCCTCATCGTCTAGCACCCCCTCACGGAGAACTGCTTATCTGGTCATCCCTAGACTAGACTCGGACATGTACATGTACAAGGAAGAGAGTGTTGATGATGCAATAGAGGAGATGGAAGTAGCTCAAGCATTGAGCCTACTTCAAAAGCACCCAGTAGAGCAAGAATCTGCATCAGAGGCTGCTGACCCATAATCAGAATTATGGTCCTTGTCCCCCCTCATCATCGAGGGAGAAGAGTACGTATTCCTCCATGACATAGAGGTTCTTTTTGGACTACAAGAGGATGAGGCACTCAGAGTCCTATCGCAGTTCGATGTTGACACAAGTGTCAAAGATCTTGGGGTTCTAGGTTTCGAAGACCAGACAATGGAAGACTTTCTCTTGACAACGCTGGTTTCAATGAGGGATTCAGACATGTCTGTATACGATGCACAACCCTCTCATGTAGAAGCTTCCACCTCCAACATAGGTCAGGAGAAAGTGTCCACCTCCCAAATGGAACATCACACAACACCTGGTTCCATCAACATTGCAAATGAGGAAGGGATAGAAGCTGACGATGCTGTAGTGGTAAGTTCGAACAAAAATTTTTAGTTTGATGTTCTTTCAGTATAATGTGTTTTGTCAGTCTTCTAATTTTTTTGAATTACTGCACGGCATGTTTGAGCTTGATGAATTCTCATCTTGACGGGGTAATGTTCGCAGCGCATTTGGGCGAGATCATTTTTTGGCCCATTACCTTGGCAAAGTCATAGAGCATATCATGGTCTTTGCGATAATGTAGAGAATGTGGATACATTATATTAAAAAAGATCAGCCCTTAGGCCTTAGATATAAGATAACACCTTCAAGGGCAGGGGGTGGTCTAAGTCCCACCCTAAGAGTGGGCTGCAAGAGAATCTAGGGCTTCAAGCTTGGGTCACTCTGTAGCTACTTCGCCAAAGCCATGTCCTTGTCCATGACCATGACACGCTTTGTGTGGATGGCACACAAGTTGGCTTCCTCGAATAGAGCAATGGTCACTTGCTCTACAGCTTCGTGGAGCACCCCCATAGCACCCGTGCTGAATCATGTGTCATCCTTGTATCCCTGTGCTATCTCCCATACCACACGTTGGAAGGGAGCACATGAGATCAGGTTGTCGGTGGTCTTCTGCATTTGTTTGATCTCCCTTAGGGCCTACGCTCCCGGCTTTGCTCTATATGGCTTCCTGACTCTTGGTGGAGGCTTTACAGGTACTCGAACACGATCCCACTGCCTCATGTCTGCCTTGAATTTCTTCTATTGCTCTTGTGTGCATTGATCCTCCTATGAATCCTCCTCTTGCGGATGTCTTGAGCTTTGTCCTTCTTTAGGATGGGGCTTCCTCAGCTATGCTTTACCCTCTTCATGGGCACAGGTACCATTTCTATGATGGGTTGTATCACTGGGAGAGGGAACATTGTGCTCTTCCTAGCAGTCTACTGGCCCTCAAGAAGCCTTTCTATGTCCGAGAGGTTATCGAATACATTTTGTTCATACGGGGATTCCTCTCATGGGGAGGGGAAGGGAGGTCTTGAAAGATATGTTGCTCGATCAAGGGAGTGCTCTCATGGGGAGGGGAAGGCCGAGAGGAAGGTTGAGGGGAAGGCTGAGGGGAAGGTTGAGGGTTAGGCTGCTGAGGCTGAGGCTGAGGAGAAGGCTGAGGCTAAGGGGAAGGTTGAGCTCATGTTGTTGGGGCTTGGGAGTGGGCTCACAAGATTGGGGAGTGGGCTCATGGGACTTGGGAGGAGGAGAAGGCTCATGAGACTGGGGAGTGGGCTCACGGGACTTGGGAGAGGGCTTATGAGAGGGCTCATGAGAGTCCTAGGAGACCTCATGAGAGTTGGGAGAGGCCTCATGAGAGTCGGTGGAGGCACCACCAGACCTAGATAGATTCGTGTGCATAGATGCCATGGAGGTGGTGGAGCTAGCGGAGGAAGGGTGGAGGCAGCATCCCATGGGTCTAGCAGTGTTCTTCACTCTTGCCATTGAATAATGAGAGTTAGGGTTTTTTTTTAAGTTTTATATAGGCCCATCATGTTTTGACACCCCTTTTAATTATGTTTAGGGTTTCATCATGCCCCCGCCCTCTAACCCCTCCACCCCCCCACCCTCGTCGCCCTCCCCCCCCATCGCCCTCCCCCGCCCACACTCGTTGCCCTCTCCCATACTCCCCATCCCCCCCTCCCCCCACCCTTACTACCACTCCACCCCTCCCCTTGCCCTGCCCCGTGCCCCTCCCTTCTCTCCCCCCTCCTTCACCATGTCCCCACTTTCCCCAACATCATGTGGGTACAAAATTTGTGGTCAAAATAATGAAGATATGAAAGAGTGAGTACACAAATTGTGGTCAAAATAAGCAATATATTTATTTCATATTTGTCTACAATTACACCATAGCTTCTGTTGGTGTTTGGGCCCATCTTCTCCCTTCTCTCACTCTAGCCTTGCAACCAATGTGCGACTCCTCGACTCCCTATGGATGCTTTCCAAGCACTATGCCTTCTATTCTTTGATACAATTTGAACTACTTTTGCAAGCTCTGATGCCTTTGCCTTTTCTGACTTCAAAGTCCTTCCTAGTAAACATCTAAAAAACCAGTTGAACATCTCATGCAATGCATTGCTGTGAGTGACACCACCACCATGCCTTGAGTTCATAACCATGCAAGCACTTCAGGGTTTTCAAATCACCAGCAAGATGCCATTCAACTCGAAATATTCCATGGCCATCGACTGTCAATGTTTGCCCTTCCTCTTGTCTTTGGATCGTCGATGGGATTCATGTTCTATCTAGAACCCACTTCAATGTCTCATGGCACTCTTTCGGAGTCTCAAATGCTGCAAGCCACCATATATCTTTCTCTGATTGCACTGAGAAATCGTCCTCTACTTCTTCATTCCCTTGAACAAAGGCTAAGGCTTTATTCATAATAAAGATGCTCACTCTCTCTAACTTGTGTTCTTTCACCAATTGGGCTTCATTCATTTTGATGACAAATATGAGCTTTTCATTGCAATCTGTACAAAAAAAGAGAGAAATTGTTAGGATAAACTTGATATAGGAAATGTACTACTAAGTAAAGTGCAATGTTATAATGGATTTCCCCTTACCATCTTCTCTCATGCCATAGAATTTGACCATTGCTTGTTGCAATTTCTCAACATCTAAGTAGACATTGTTGGAAGCATTCATCTCAAAGGTTTGCAAGCCAGATTTCTTTTTACTCTTCCAAGTCATTGTGCCCCTTATGCAATGGTACCCTCCAAGCATTTCTCTTGCACATTGGTTTGTTTCTCGCCGTGCACGTCTCACATACCAAGGTGTGGGTAGGGGCACTGTAGACTTCTTATGCTTTCCCAAAATAGCAGACTTGAAAATTTTGAAAATAGATGTGTAAGCTTCACGACTTACACCGGCAGCATTACAAGCTACAAGCATCTCCTTTGCATCCACAATATCCTTGAAATCCTTCATCACCTCTTCAGCAACTTGCACATGTAGGTGCTTGTGTCTTGGGCCCCTTAGTATCCCAATGACATCGCTTGACTTCAATAAACTAGCTAGAGCATATGAACAGTCAATATCATCCCCGTCCGTTCTTCCTATCACATCTTCCATGAAGTTCCTAAAGAAGAACACAAGAAAAACTTAGTCACAAATAGTGTAGCACAAAATAGTGTAATTTCATTGGAACATTTGATAACCAACCTTGTAACCCAGACTCTCCTCTTTTTAGAACCACCAGTGGGTGCCAATGCATCCCATGTTATGTAAGTACCTTCTTTTCCTCTCCTTCAATCCCAAAGGTGTTTCTTTCATCTTTTGCACTCGTTCTTCTGCCTTCTCTCATTCCTTCTCTACAGCTCATCGAACTTGATTGTATATAGATCTTTCCAAGCCTTTTTTGGACTCAGCTAGCTTACAGAGTGACTCTTCTAATTTATGTCGCTCCAAGTTCAATGCTTTGGCTTTATCATGAAGATCTTGGTTCTTCCTTTGAAGATCCTACATAGAGTTATGCATTGCAACAATGGTGCTATTTCCTAAATGTGCTAGCATCTATGTTTGGACTTTGCACATCTCTGCTTGGGCTCTGTGCATCTCGCTTGCTTGCATAGCCATTGGCATTGTTTAATTGATTGCAATAACCAAGCAACCCCGCATGTCCATTTCCAAAACAACAAACCAAACTAGCTCATGCATTGTATGGAAAGGAGGGCTCTTTTGGTTGGCAGGATCTAAAGGATACAAGGATCCTTCTACCCAAAGGTTGAGATGCTTCTTTCCTTGTTGCGAACGAAGACTATGGATTTTGGAAGCTCCCCTCAATCCCAGACTATGTGTGCTTGCATATTCAGCCTCCAACTCTAAGTGAACCTGGTACTTGTTGGAGACATCCTCGAATGGTGCCATGAGTAAAGGAGTGTAGAGAAGGAGAAGGTGTGGAGATGCAAGCTTGAAGGAGCAGCATGCAAGAAGAGGTAGGGGAGGGTGAGGAGGAGGAGGGATGGGGGAGGGAGGACTAGTAGTTGAAGAAGAGGAAAGGGGGGCAGACCAGCAGGTTTGGAGGGTGAGGAGGAGTAGGCATGGAGGAGGAGGGAGGGAGGAGCAAGAGGGAGGGGGGAGGAGGAGCAGCGGGGTGGTGGAGGAGGAGGGAGGGGGAGGGGAGGAGGAGCAGGTGTGGAGGAGGGAGGAGGAGCAACGCGGTGGAGGAGGAGGGAGGGGGAGGGGAGGAGGAGTAGGCGTGGAGGAGGGAGGGAGGGAGGGGGAGGAGGGAGGGAGGGAGGGAGGGGTAGGAGGAGGGAGGGGAAGGAGGGAGTGAGGAGGGGGAGGGAGGGAGGGGGAGGGGAGGGAGGGAGGGAGGAGAGAGAAGAAGGGAGGGAATTCAAAATTCAAATTTTGAATTTTGAATTTTTTTGGTTTCCAACTAGGAGTAAGAGTTGTGTAAGAGGTGTAAGAGGTGTAAGAGGTGGGGTCACTTTTGGGTTTAACCCACCTAGGTGAGGGGGGGTTAGGACTTTTTGTGGCCTACCTTGGCCCTTTCATTAGCACTAATCCATTCCTTATGAGGCCCTTTTGAGACCCCAATTCTCCCCTAATGATTTTGTACCAGCACCACTTGTGGTTGCTAGCACCTGTAATGCTTGTTGGCACCTGCAATCCTTGTTAGCTCAAGTGCAATGCTTATTAGCACTTTTATCTACCATTTCCTGAATCTTCTAGTTAGCACATGCAATGCCTATTATTGCACTTACTAATTGTGTTAATTAGCACCTGATATACTTATTATCACCTAGAATGCCTATTAGCACCTAGAATGCTTGTTGTTGCACCTACTAGCTATGTTAATTCGCACTTGCACTACATATTAGCACCTGCACTACCTGTTAGCATTGGCAATGCTAGTTGGTACATGCAATGCTTATTAGTCAACTCCTACAATTGGTCGTTAGCACCTACAATTGCTAACAAGTAGCTGTGCATTCCTTTTGATGGCAAGTGGAGCTCTTTCTCTTATTTAAATAGAAAAATCTAGAGTTTGTGATTTAATTGTGGTCATTTGAAGCCTCTTTTTGTGTGCAAGTTAAAGGACCGCTACACATGTTGTTGCAAATACCATGTGCATATGTCCTTTTTGAAAGATGCATTGAAAGCGATGCGCAATCAAAAGCTTGCCATCCATTTCAATTGTCAAGGAAAATGCACTGTCTATACTAGGTATGACACGAGAAAATGTTCATCTACTCTACACACTCACAAAAGTCTCCCTCAGTTGTGGGAGTAATTCATCTGCTAAACACAGAATGATGCAACCTTCCCTCATATGAAGAGTTTAATAGGTGAATGCAAGGATTGTGGCATAAAGAAGTTGGCCTGCTACCCCTTAGAGACAATGAAGGAAGTGAAAACCATCATTGAGAAAGTATTTGAATATGTGGATGCTGCAAACAATCATGGAAATTAAAATAAGAGGAAAGATCTCATGAACAAAGACATGTAGTGTTGGGAGTTTTTGTAGTTCTTGAAAAGTAAAATGAAGCCCTTTATCAAACACAAATACATAGACTAATGATAGGGGCTTCAATTCAAGGTATGTATTCTCAAATTCCCTAATGATGTGGTTTTCTCAGTTGTAGACTTCGCAATTATGCTTTCAAAGAACAGAATGAGATTCATTAAATGCACTGGCATTCAGTATAGGTCTCAATTTTTATGCATATAACTTACTACCATAAGGTACGAAAAATTATCAAAACAATTCACTGCTTCATTTTTTATGATAGGCAGAATGACACATTATTTGTACAACGTATTTTCATGTTACACTAGGCGTGGTTAAAAGAACAAGGAGTTGCAGTGAAACGGCATTGGGTTTGGTCTGATGGGGCTTCCTCCCAAAGTTCAAGGTTGGTAGGACCTTCTATTTTGTTGCTAGGTATGGCAGAATGACATTCATGGAAATGAGTTAGAACTTCTTTACAAGTGGGCATGGCAAAGGAGAGCATGATGGAACAGCAGGGGCTGAAATTTTAAAACAGCCTTAACACATGACCAACTAAAGAAAGATAGTGCTACTTGAAAGTGTGTAAGCAAGAGTGCTCATAATTTTGGGAGATAAAGATAGCAGACATGAACAGGGAAAATAAGTGGAACTATGAAGTTGTTCCCAATTCACGTTCTTTACATGTTTTTCATGATCACAACCCACAAGATCTATTAGGCCTTGCTACTAAACATTTGTCATGATTTTGTGATGCATGCATGCATGGGCTTTGGAACACATGTAGCAACAAAGAACATGTGCAACCTTGGGGTTTTTACACATTGGTGCCTTTGCCAGATCTAGAGCTTATTGTAGATGAGGAAGATGCATACATATCTACAACTTTGAAGGCCATCATGATGTGTTAAGCAATGCTTTGCATGTTGGTGACACTTTTATAGTCAATGTTGAGACCAATAATGTTGAGTGTGCATATTTTTACCTACTTAAATGCACTATAGAAAAATAGAAATCTGATCAGGACTATAGGGAAATGTCATAGCGAGGGGTTCTTATGTCATTAAGGGTCTCTTCTATGAACAAATATATCATTATTCCTTTAAACTCATCATGACTCAACCGATAGTCCACATACTCACACCTTGTGCGTTGCATTGATACCTATGGAGAGTCTCCCAAAACAAAGAAACCTTTTCTCAATCACTTCAAAGACTATGAGGTCATATATAATAGCATGCCCTTTGATGTTGACATGTAACAATATATTCTTTGAGGAATAGTTGCAATATGAAGTGTTTGGACTTTTTGCAATATGAAGCATTTGGAAACATTCAAAAGGTAATCTATGTCAACACATATGCTAACATAAGTATGCTAGCAAGTATGTTAACATCAGTATCCTAATATAAGTATGCTAACAAATGTGCTAACAAGTGTGCTAACATAAGTATTCTAACATATATATTCTAACAAGTATGCTAACAAATGTATGCTAACAAGTGTGCTAACAAGTATGCTAGCAAGGTATCAAAATGCAACCTTGTATTTTAGATAAATTGTGATGTTAGTTATGAATAGAAGTGAAAGCATCCATCTGGTGCTCCATTTATGCCTAGTTTGAAGAATTCCTATAGCCTCATCCTTTCCTTTTTGTCAACCACTATAATTGTGAAACCTTCCACTTCCCTGTTTAGCAAAACTTTGGCATCCTTGTTTACCCTACTTGCCTAGCTTGATTTATGCAAGAGGATCCACATAATATTTTTTTGTTTTGCATACTTGGAAATCAATACCAATGTCCTTTCCTATCCTAGCAAAGTAGGAGCACATCCTTTGCAATCATAGATTTCAAAGCTAGGTCCTCTTGAATTCAAAGATGTGGATTAAATTCACAATTTTACACTGAATGATGGTCAGCCAATAACTAGCCAACTGGCTATCCATTTCCCTATCTAGCATAGCACAATTATATGTTTAGTAGCATAGTTTATGGCAACTAATGTTGAACAAATGCAAGATAATTAAAAATATAATCCAATAACAAATGCAAGATAGTTCAAGAACAAATGACAGATAATCCATGTGGAGATGCAAGTTTTTTGTTTGAAAGATAATACAAAATATTACATAGAATAATCTTATGTTTGTAGAAAAGACCTTATGTTTGTAGGTTTTGTACAACACATACACCACAATTACAACATCTTGTTCCTCTACAGCCATTTTATGTTCCTTTGCATCCTTTTCCTTTGTCTTAATGATAAATTCCAAAATTTTATAGACTTCTCTTCATTGAACAGGTTTGCTTGAATTGGGGTGTGTACGGGCCTGGCAGTCCTGGCATTGAAGCCAAACAAATAGCCATGGTTGTACATCCTCCATCAAATATGACTACATTTCTTCATAACCCTGTAACTCAAACTTGGGAAGTATGAACCATGTAACGGGTGGATTTTGGTGAACCTTGTACAAAGAATCGTCCAAAATAATGGTTTTGTGATTGCATTTAAGTGCATGTGCCAATCCCATATTATCTGTAGGTATTTGAAGAAAATTGGCTTGTTGTCCAGTGCAAACTCTGCTTGATGGCACTATTCTTGAGACTATTTTAGTTTCCTTGTGGCATGCAAAACAAGCACAAAGAATGCTATCAACTTTAATTCTTCGGGAGGTGCTCCAAACAAAAACTTTGAACCAAGTAAGACAAAAATATAAAAAAGCAGGAGCATCTTTCCTAATATATACAACCCATTCCTCGGACTTGTGACAATGATCCATGAGGGGTGCATATGGTGGGGGCGATTCTCCATGAAAGGAATCTATTATCTTCACCAAAAGACCATTCAAATCCAACATAATTTCTCTCTAATCTTCATGGAGAGGTGTTGGGACAATCTTCGCAGGGGGTGTAGGTAGGCATAATAGTTGAGCGTGATCCATCAATGGGATGGCTACCAGATGGATGTGGCTGAAGTCTCGATAAAATACTCATTGCCCTTCTATGAATTCGGTCCCATCTATTGTACTCTTCCCTCAATTGCCTCGACCAATTAGTCATGAACACTTTTGGTCGAGCATGAGAGGCACTAACATCAAGTGGACCTGCACCAAAAGGTTGGTTTAACAGTGTTTAAAATAAAGCTTCATGTACATCATCAAGAGCCATACAGACATATAAAATCAGGATGAGCCATATAGATTCATAATGAGCCATATAAAACCAAAACAAGCCATATAAAATCGTAATGAAACATATAAAATCAATCATATAACATCAAACATATAAAATCAAAATAAGCCATATAAAACATGAATGAGACATATAAACTCATACAATAACAACCACAGTGAGCCTTATAAAACTGAATGAGCCATTTTAAATCAGAATGAGTCCAAGTATCTAGTGTTTCTTTAGTCTTCCTCGAGGCATTTACCATAGGCGAGGGCAGCATATTGAGCTATAAATAGCCCAAAATGAGACATATAAACTAGAGATATAAAATTAAAAATATAACATCGGATATATAAATTCATACATTGAAAAAATCAAAATGAGCCATATAAAATCAACATAAAAACCTATAAATATCCCTTTATTACTCAGCTTAAATGGTTTCGATACAACTGTTAAGGGCAAAAGCAGCAACAGCAAAGAGGAACTAGGGGGGGAGTCCTTAGATCATTATCATTAATACGTTGTATCTAGTTTATAGTGAGATATGAAAAGACGGAAGTTCTAGGACCAGGCGGAGAACTGAAGAGGCACGGCAACCATCACGGCAACCGTCACGGCAACCGTGAAGGAGTTATGTGTGCCGGTTAGATAAAAGAGAAGAGAGCGATCATTCGGGGCTCATTGATGAGGATCGGAGCAAGGATCAGTGTGATCAGAAGAGGAACATTGTTATGTATCAGAGAGTACGGTGTTGTACTGCTCGGAGAAGTGTAATACAGATATTCTATTGCATCTACCTTATTGTTTTATCATGAATGATTCTGTCGATCACTGTTCTACTCTATGAATTTTCATACGCAGTTCTGAAGTTCGATTACGCATGTAAATCTGTCGCAGTAGTGCGTTTCGAGTTAGTCTTCAGAGTAGAGAGGGCTAACACTTTGGCGACCACGGAAGATTTCCATGTTCGTCGCGGTGGATACCCCGGAGAGGTTGGATGCTCCCCATCTGTAATACTCTGATTCCTCGGTGCGTGGACTAGCGCATGAATGACGCTGGGAGTGAGCCAGGGGGAACATCGCGCTCTCCGGAACGGCCTCGGGAGCCTGCAACTCCAGTATCGGCACGTACAACCCGCGAGGAACGGCATGACAGATATGTGGCTCAACGTGATCTTCTCTTCGGCTTCTTCACGGATAGTGAGAGTAGTAGCCGCTCTGACACACCTCCGCTGATCCCAGGAGAGGAAGGTCCAGTCGTTTCCGGTGTTCAGGAGGAAGGCGAATCCTCCGGACGCAGTAGCCCGTTCGATTTAACAAGTACTCCTCCGGAAGACGAAGCGTCACCGTTGCGGAATTCCCCACCACCGAGTCCCAGGAGACGGAGGGGTGGTGTGCCTGCAGGAAGCGGAGCCCCAGGTCCGTCACCAGATCCCGGTAGGGGAGGTGGAGGCGGTGGAGGCGGAGGCGGGGGTGGAGTTCCGGCGGTAAGTAGCGCGGCTATTCCACCACTGGTACCCAGGATGACGGTGAAGTACCCCAAGTTTTCGGGACGGGATAAGGAGGATGCGGATGCACATATACTGTCATTTGAGATGGCATGGATGGTGAATACAGCTCCACCAGTGCAGGCGACAGATCTTATGAAGATGGCGACTTTCATCCCGACACTGCAGAAGCAGGCGGCAGTATGGATCGCGCAATATGGAGCTACCCATTTCGCCACGTTTGATCTACTGCGGGATGCCTTTTTGCTCCGGTTTCGGGAGGACAAGACCCGTGTTCATGTCCTGGCCAAACTGGGGAGACTGGAACAGAAGAACCAAGAAGTGGAGGCGTATGCGGCCAGGTTTCGGTCGTTGATCCGCCGCCTCGATGCAGCAACTACCCCGGCAGTCCCCATCCAAAATGCTTACTTCATGGAGGGGCTGATTAAAGGATTGAAAAGGTCCCTGGCATCGTTGGATCTGGAAGCTCTTTCATTGGAAGAAGTCGTCCAAGCAGCGGTGAGGGCGGAACAAGTTCTGTTTACTTCCAAGGGAAGGAAAGGAAAAGTGAAGTATGAGGAGGCTGAGGGAGACTCCGATACCGATAATGAGGAGGAGTCGGATCAGTCGGATGAGGAGGAGGACAAACGTTCCATGAGGCGGAAGGCTGGAAAAGCGGCAGGGAAGTTATTTCCGGAAGGATCTGCTGCCGGAGCCAAAAGCCGGGATAGTGGAATAGGGTCCTCTTCAAAAGTTCGCAAGGATACTTGGTGTAATCGGTGCCGGAATGCAGGACACTTAGCAGAGGAATGTGGTTTGAATGAGCGGTGGTGTGCGATTTGCCAAACAGCGACGCATACCACGGAGATCTGCCGCTATAACGCACGAATAGCCCCGACACCAGCGGTGGCGGCGGTAGTTGCGGCACCAGCCGCGGTACCAGCCGCACCGGCGAGAAGACCTTGGCGGCCGAGAACGGCTGGAACAAGTGCAGATGAACCAGCAGGGGAACGGACGTTCCTATGTTTTTATTGCAATCAACCCGGACATCGAAAGGTAGATTGCGAATTATTCAAGCGCCACAAGGCGGAAAAGGAAGCAACCCGGGGATCCGGAGAAGGCAAGTCCGCACCAGCAGTGAATGCGGTTCTGATTATCGAATGCGATGATGCCAGTCAGCAACAGGATAGCAAGGAGCCTAGTCCGAAGTCCGAAGAAGTACCGGAAGTACCGGCGGGTGTCCCTGTTGAAGGCAAAGTGGGAGGAAGTGCGAGCGGAGATGTGCTCGTGGTCACACGATCCCAGGAAAAGGTACGGGAATACAAGGCCCAGCAAGAGAAGGGGAGACCTACGGCGTTGGACTGGCAGGCACAACAAAAGGTGCGGTCGACGGTCGGTGAATGGGTCCAGAAAACCCCAACGGTGTTACCTAGGCCGAGCGCGGAAAAGGCAGTCTCGGTGACGGAGAATGGTGCGAAGGTGGCAAGGCGCCTGCAAGGAGAGCAGCCAGAAGCGACTTGTCTACCTACCAGTCAGAAGGACAGCCTGATGACCGGCGAGGAGGGTGTTGAACCACATGATTTATGGCAGGATTTGCGGAAACAGCAAATACACATGACAATGGAGCAATTGTTAGCATTGGTACCCAATTTCCGGAGTTCTCTCATCAAACAATTGACGGAACCAGTCAGGGCGATGGAGTCGGAGATGGAAGCGGTAACAATGGAAGTGTCGTCAGACGAATCTGCAAAGCCTGCAGCGGAAGTACAGCCTCCTGTTTTTGACGAAGCGGTCCCGGTAATTTCCGTAACACTGGAGAACAGCCGTGTGGGAGGGGTGTTGCTGGACGGCGGGTCTGGGGTCAACATCCTGTCCGAACAAATGCTGGTGCCATTGGGTATCACAAAATGGGAATCAGCACCCTTCGCCGTTCGGATGGCAGACCAACGGAGAGTGCAGCCGTTAAAATTGCTCCGTGGATTGAAAATGGAGGTTTGCGGCGTGAAGTTCGAAATCGCTGCGGTGATTCTCCGGATGGAGGATATTAGCGGGTCATACCCGTTATTGCTCGGAAGACCGTGGTTGCGGCAGGCCCGTGTGAAACAAGACTGGCAATCAGACCGCATCACCATTCGAAAAGGAAAAAAGAAGCTGAAGCTCTCGGTACATACCAAACAAGGGCTGAGGACACCATTCCGACCGACGATGGCGGAAGGTATCCATATGATGGACGGAATGGGGGTCGAAGAGGAGGATGATTACTTCAGTAGGAATACGGAGCTGGTAAGCTTGTTCGAGGTCGATGTGGTTGCCGTTTTAAAGCAATATCAGCATCAGATTCCCTCGGCTACGCAGGAGTCATCCAGTTCCACGAAAGAACCAGTCGAAGGGAGTCTACCGGAAGGCACAGGAGACATGCCGGACGAAGCAGGAGTGGCGGAGGCGGAAAGAGTTTTCGAGCAGGAACTCCGTCGCTCGCGGAGGGTCAAAGAAGACGAGCTGCTGGATCTTAACCTCGGGACGGAGGAGGAGCCAAAGAACGTCCGTGTCAGTGCGAAGCTCGATAAAGGATTTCGGGGAAAATTGGAGACATTGCTGAAATCCTTCAAAGACGTGTTCGCCTGGGACTACACAGATTTGCTCGGCATCGATCCCAAATTCTATCAGCACAGGATCAATCTGCAGAAGGATGCGATACCGGTTCGGCAACAACGGTATAGAATGAACCCGAACTATGCCCAGAGGGTGAAGGAGGAGCTGGACAGGCTGCTAAAGGTCGGGTTTATCTATCCGGTTGACCGTGCAACGTGGCTTTCGCCAATAGTGATTGTTCCGAAAAAGAATTTGAAGTTGCGGGTCTGTGTTGACTATAGAAAGCTTAACGCGGCGACAATCACGGATCCGTTTCCCTTGCCGTTTAATGATACTATGCTGGATACAGTGGCAGGTCACGAGATGTATTCTTTTCTGGATGGCTTCAGTGGGTATAACCAGGTGCAGATGGCACCAGAAGATCGAGAGAAAACAGCCTTCATCACGGAGTGGGGAGCATTTGCTTTCCTGGTGATGGCATTTGGGCTAAAGAATGCTCCGGCAACATTTCAACGCATGGTCCAAGAAATATTTGATGATTATTTACTAATCTTTATGCAGGTATTTCTGGACGATTTCAGTGTTTTCGGGAGTCGCGAGCAGCACCTTGAGCATCTGAAGAAATGCTTAACCCGGTGTAGGGAGGCACGGTTGTGTCTGAACCCTATGAAATGTGCATTCGCCGTGGGCAGCGGTATGCTGCTGGGTTGCATTGTCTCGGCGGAAGGCATTGCGGTAGATCCGGCGAAGGTCGAAGCGATTCGGCAGGCAAAGGTTCCTGGCAACGGTAAGCAGCTCGGGAGATTCCTAGGGCAGGTTAAATGGCACAGCCGAATGCTGCGGTATCTGGTGGATGTGGCGACACCACTGTATGACCAACTCAACAAAGTACCGGTAGTCTGGTCTCCTGCTTGTGACTTAGCTTTTCGACGGCTCAAACTGATGTTGGCGACAGCACCGGTGGTTCAGCCGCCAGATTGGACGAAGATGTTTCATGTCTTCGTGGATGCCTCGGACGTGGCTATTGGCAGTGTCCTCATGCAGGAAGCGACAAGCAAGTGGTTCCGACCGGTGTATTATGCAAGTCGCAGGTTGTCAAAAGCCGAACGGAATTACTCTACGACGGAGCGGGAAGCATTGGGGATGATTTATTCCGTAACAAAGTTTCGTCACTACCTGTTGGGGAATCGGTTCACGTTTCATGTGGATCATTCCGCCTTGTTGTATTTGGTACACAAGCCCGAGCTCACTGGAAAGTTGGCCCGGTGGATGCTGCTTTTACAGGAGTTCGACGTCACGGTGGTCCATCGACCAGGAAGTACACATGCCGTAGCGGATTACCTTTCGCGGTTGGAATCTGGCGAAGACCCGATGGGTGTGGAAGACGATTTTCCGGATGCCCAGCTGTTCGAACTGGAGGCGGTGGTACCGGCAGCTCCAAAGACGTGGTACGACGACATGTTTCACTTCGTCGACACGGGCCAGATGCGCGACAGAATGTCGCGAGACCAGCGGAAACGGCTCGCGCTCAAGAGCAGAGACTTCCGGATCATTGCTGACCAATTGTATAAGCAGGGGCTAGATGGTGTGTTGCGACGGTGTGTGTACCCACATGAGCAGGAGGTCATCCTGGAAGAGGCTCACTAAGGAATCAGCGGTGGACACTTCGCAGGAGAAGTAACCGGACGGAAGGTACTCCAAGGAGGTCTGTGGTGGCCAACATTAATGGGGGATGCGCATAGGTTCGTCAAAAGATGCGATGTGTGCCAGAGGTTGGGCCAGCCATCAGGTCGGGACCGGATGCCGCATAATCCCATACTGGCCCTCGAACCGTTCATGAAGTGGGGGCTGGACTTTGTAGGTCCGTTTTCGCCGCCGGCGAGGAGGACAGGTAACCGGTATATCCTGGTGGCGACGGATTACTGTACCAAATGGGTGGAGGCCAGAGCACTGAAGGATAATTCGGCAAAGGCTGTGGCCAGATTCCTTTATGAAGCCATTATGACACGGTACGGATGTCCGGTTGAGCTCGTCATGGATCAAGGTGGGCATTTTAGTCTTCAATGAGAAGAAGATGCATAAGGCACCCATGAGGGATGTGTAAATGAGGAGAATCACTTTCCAGGATGTGAATCCACCTGCATATGTTGATAGACAGCAAGCTGTCCCTTCATGTATATGTATATACAAGCACTTTTTGGGCTATGAATTAATATACACACCTTATTTTTTTGGAATTCAATTTCCTTGTGCAATGTTCTATCAATGAATGCTTTGTGATCTAAATGTTTTGGAGTTGTAATGTTTTATTCGAAATTATAATTGTCGAACATAGACGTGCATGGAATTAATGCGGTGTTACGGGAACTGGTTACCCGGCACCTAATCATTCATAAGAAGTCCACAGTGTATTACCCTCAGGCAAACGGACAGGCGGAGTCCTCGAATAAGGTGTTGCTAGTCATTCTGAAAAAGCTGGTCAATGAAAATCGGACAGATTGGGATGAAAAACTTTACTCCGCATTATGGGCGTTCCGGACTTCCTATAAGGTTGCGACGGGGTTCACGCCATTCAAGTTGGTTTACGGAGTTGAAGCAGTGGTCCCCATGGAATTCCTAGTACCGAGTCTGCGGATTGCAGCGGCAGAGAAATTGGGCTGGGACGAGTCCGTAGACCGGAGGATTGAACAGCTGGATCGGCTGGGTGAGGAGCGGTTCAACAGTGCGTATCTTGCACAGGTAGTCCAGGACAGACGGAAGGTCTGGGTGGACCGTCATTCAAAGAAGAAGACCTTCAAACGGAGAGATGCCGTGATATTGTTTAACACTCAGATGGGTCCGCATCCGGGTAAGCTGAAGTTATGGTGGGGAGGTCCGTATTGGGTGGTGGAGCGTTATGGTGACGGCACGTTCCGATTAGGAACAGTACAGGGGGAGCTGTTGCAGAAGCCGGTAAATGGATTTCGTCTCCGACCATATACAGGGCCCATGCCACCTTACCCATTTCCGGAGATACCACCTGAGATGATCATTTCCAATGCATTTATAGCCATTTCGGTGGAGAAACCGATGATGGGGGCTATTAGTACGCACGTGTGGTATCACTCACTTTATTCCGAGAAACGGTGGGAGCAAAGCTTCGTGTCGCGGAGCGAGGACGCCGCCATGCAATCTACTGAATCTTCGAAGTGGGGCTTTTATCAGGATGATGGGACACTTGATCGTTGCATGCAAACAAGGAGTTCACCAGGGCATCCAAAAGGCAATTTGGAAGCAAAAGGGGGCTTATTTCCAACTCTTTGTTTTCCAGAACTCTTCTCCCTCGCATCCCAGCTTCTCGCCGCTATGGTGGTCTTCCATCTGATCAATCCGTTACCTGTTGGGGATGAGGCTGTGCAGTCTTGGCTGACACGAACTCGTCTGGTGGAGTTCGCGGGTTTGCCATGGGCTACGACACCAGTTCATCCATTGGCGCAAGATATCTTGGCGCAGCTTGCACGCGGGCGCAAGGTCGTGGTGTATGGAAAGACTTTCACCTTGTGCAAGGAGCTGGTAGCGGCCAGGTTGCACTTGCCGGTGGATGGTCCATGCAAAGTCACGAAGCTTACCAGCAGTGCCATGGAGGCAGCTCTCGGCGCAGGTTGCAAGGGGGAGTACAACATGAAGAAGCTGGATGCTTCGAAGAAGACATGCTACAAGTTTATTGCGGAGGCACTCTGGCAGAAGGTGAAAGCAGAGCTACTGGGACAGGCCCAGTTTACCTATTTCCAGAGGGCGGAGCAAGGGAAACCGGTTCCCTGGGCGAAGCTGATGGCGGACAGAATTCTGGAGGTGGCCAAGAAGCTCTTGAAGCCCACGGCAACATCCCGGATGGGGCAAGTCTTATTTCTTTTGTTCGGACCAGATGCGGAACCGGTAGTCCCAGGGTCGTATGTGGAGGTGGAGGAGTCCACAGACGATGCTTCGGACAAGGAGTCCAAGGAGGTGGAACCAGCAAGATCAACAACGGAGGGAGCTCTGACGCCAAGGAACCAGGTGACTCCGGTAGTACCTGCGGTGGTGGTTCCGGCAGAAGTTCCACAGGGCAGCCAGAGGAGTAGGCCAGCGGTCTCAGCAACATCGAGCCGCATGGCCAGTTTATTGAAAAGAAAGTTGGCTCTTGTGCCGGAAGGAGCAATGTTGAAGAAAACCCGCCCGGAAGCGGAGGCCTTGCAAGGGGAAAGCTCAGTCCACACTCGGGAGGACAGTTCGGGGAGACAGGCATGTCAGGAGGAAACCCGTGTAGTCCCAAGGGGGAGTGGTGAGCTGCAGCTATCTCCGCCGGTGGAGACATATGATCTGGTCACGGCACGACGGTTGGCGGAGCGCTTGCTCCAATGTTTTCAGAAGGGGCAGCTGGAGGAGAATGAGGCGAAGTTGCGCTAGGAAAATGCCAGGCTGCTCGAACGCAATCAACAGCTGCAGGAGCAGTTGTTACAATTCCAACAGATGGATGCACGGCGACAGCAGGATATGGAGGAAGCAAGGACGGCGATTGTCGCCCAAACTCAAGAACACCTGCGGTTGACGGAACAATTGACGGAGAAGGCTACAACTGCGACCGCCAGGGTGCAGTTGTTGGAAGCGGAAGTGATGGGGTACCGGCAACCCTCTAGCTCTACACGCATGCTGGACGAGGCACTTTTGTTGGATTTATCGGAAGCCTTCGTCGCAGAGATGCAGGGTATTTTTCTTGATCATCAACGTCAATTGCGAGTAGAGCTGGAGCGGGCTTGCAGGCCTCTCGATCGACGGTTGGCCCGGAGGGATGAGGATGATCCGGCGGGAGGGGGCGCAGGAACAGCATTTTTACCACCAGTACCGGTGACGGAAACTGCGGCACAACTGGAGGGTGGAAGTTCTACATCGGCAAATACTCTCGGGAAGCAGACAGCGGCGGGACCGGTGGATTCTTCCGAAGGCTATGTCAAACGGATCGCCGAACTGGAAGAAGCCCTCCGAAGAGCGAAGGCCAGAGGAAAAAGACCCGAGATCGCACAGGTTCCCGCAATGAAGCCACGACCCCAAGCGGACGCAGCAGCCGCTTTTGTGGCGGCTTTTCCGGAGCCAGCGGACGGGGAATCCTTTGACGCAAGGCAATTTTTGCAGCTGCAAGAACACGTCGCGGTGGTGCAACAGCAGTGTGACGATGCCAGATCTCAGCTGTTGGCACTCAAGCTCGCCCGGAAAGAAGAGCACCATCAACATGAAGTTGAGGTGAAGAGCCTCATGGCAGATTTGCTGAAGATCAGAGCTACTACGGCAGAACAATCAACAGGTGCCCAAACCAAGGAATTGGGGCGGGTAATGAAACGAATGGATGGTGTGGCGAAGAAAGCAGATCGCAGTATGCGGGTAACCGATCTCGAACTCGCTCTATCTGCGAAGACCCGACTGCATGAAGAGGAGCTACAACAGCTGCGGAGAACGAGTCATGTTGAGAGAGCAGCTATGTTGGTCGACCTGCGGACAGCATGCCGCTATATTCATCGGATGGCGGCAGTAGCTCAGCAGGCGGGGGCGGCGGCACCACCTTTCTATGGACAGCTCCAAATTTTTGTGGATGCCCATGCTCTCAACCCGCAGCGGCTACCTTTACTTCGACCGGCGCAAGCGGCTCCGGCAGTACAAGTACCGGCGCCGGCGGCTCCAGCAGTTCCGGCGGCGGCAGCGGCAGCAGCGGCGGCGGCGGACGATGACGGTGGCGACGTCGAGGATGAACCGTAGCGGAGAACCGGTGGGTTCGGATGCGGATCCGGAATCCGATTCACCGGGAGTGCCAAGTGTTAAGGGCAAAAGCAGCAACAGCAAAGAGGAACTAGGGGGGGAGTCCTTAGATCATTATCATTAATACGTTGTATCTAGTTTATAGTGAGATATGAAAAGACAGAAGTTCTAGGACCAGGCGGAGAACTGAAGAGGCACGGCAACCATCACGGCAACCGTCACGGCAACCGTGAAGGAGTTATGTGTGCCGGTTAGATAAAAGAGAAGAGAGCGATCATTCGGGGCTCATTGATGAGGATCGGAGCAAGGATCAGTGTGATCAGAAGAGGAACATTGTTATGTATCAGAGAGTACGGTGTTGTACTGCTCGGAGAAGTGTAATACAGATATTCTATTGCATCTACCTTATTGTTTTATCATGAATGATTCTGTCGATCACTGTTCTACTCTATGAATTTTCATACGCAGTTCTGAAGTTCGATTACGCATGTAAATCTGTCGCAGTAGTGCGTTTCGAGTTAGTCTTCAGAGTAGAGAGGGCTAACAACAACATCTCTGTGTTTTACTCTACACACCCCAATATACAGCCCAAATTGCTTGGATACACTCCCTAGTATACTATTTTGTGGGAACGACCCCAGAACCTCTTAGATATCTGCAGTCGCAATATCTTCTGGGTCATAACCTGCATCTATAAGATCTCTCACGATGTTACTGTGACATCAAGTTGGGGGTAATAAACTTCATGCACCTCTTCACTTCCTACTGCTTTTGAATTGAGTGACAAAGATATTTATCATTGAGAAAGAGACATTAAAAAGAAGCTTTTATGCCAAGATACCACACCATGCTTTCCTGCTTTAGATGAGAATGAAGATGGTAACATCCCAAGTGATGTTGTACTCAAGCATACGGAGAAGGAAAGGATCAGCGAAGGCCATAATCTCAACAAGCCAGTCTGTGCCAAAGAGGAGAGCGATATGTTGTTGAAAGAAGATCTTGCGGCTCAACATGACATAAACTGATATATATCGAGGAGTTTGAAGGGGCTGATTGGGTCAAATGGGTAGGTTCCGAGGAAACATTGCACCTCCTTCATAGATACCTTTACACTTAGCTCAAAACAATCTGCAAACTATCATTAGACACAAAGGCCTATAACTTTCAGTAGAGACATGATACCAATGATTCCAACACATATAGAGGTGCACTTGAGATGAGCTTCATGCTGATATACATTTCGTAAGAAACAAAGAAGCGGCTTGAAAGTTATGGGCGGTTTACTAGACGAGGGTAAAATCTATTATGAAAATAGACTGTCAAACACAGAGACTCGTAACTTTTTGATGTAGTATTTGATTCTAGGTCTAATAATACAGAGACATGCGCTTAAAGAGAACTTTGCGCTGATATAAGTTTCATCAAAATCGAACTAACGAGCGAAAAGTTATGAGCAAAACACTAATAGGGGGTCAAACTGTCATGAAAACT
The DNA here is from genome assembly GCF_047967505.1 of Dipteris shenzhenensis. Classification (NCBI taxonomy): domain Eukaryota; kingdom Viridiplantae; phylum Streptophyta; class Polypodiopsida; order Gleicheniales; family Dipteridaceae; genus Dipteris; species Dipteris shenzhenensis. Next base: position 43,478,872 of record NC_141620.1, on the reverse strand, counting down.
CATGCTAATTTCGCCTGAGCAGGATGTTCCCTCAAGACTCCACCTTCATCAATGATCCATCACTCATAGATTTTTCCTGGAATAGGGTAAGTAACTCCCTTGGTGGCTCAAGAAATGGATGGACCATGTGTGTGCAATGAGCGGCCGAATAGAAAGAACTTTTAAGGCTTTGAAAGAAAGAAAAGGGAAGAGAGACTCAAGAGAGGGAATACGAAGTGATCTTCATTGTCAATAGAGTGAGGCTCCACTCCAATGCAACTCAAAATACTACAACCACAAGGGAGAAGAAGAGGTTTTATACATACAAGAGGGAGTGGAAGCTCCAAGACTACTCATAGAGAGAGAATGAACTAGAGAGAGATGGACTCAAGAGTCTACATAAGAGAATATCTACAAGAGGGAGAGAAGGCTCATGGAAGAGGCTTGAGGAGACTAGAACTACAGCAACATGAGGCCTAATGGTGGAAGAGATGATGAACAAGGGAGAGGAGGGCTCCTTTTATAGAGATTTTATCACCCTCATTTACAATTGCTGCCTGTAGATTCTTTTCTCCATCAATCACATAAGCCCGTATGTCACCATCCATGTCCTTTTTGGCTACTCTTGCCATATGTCCCATCAAAAGATGCTCAAGACTCTTAAAATATTAAGAAAGTCAAGAGTCTCCCCACATGGAGCCCATAGGGACCCTCTCTTTTCCATATGTCCACATCCTCCTTATTCCACATGGGAATTCTAGAAGGATTCCTCTAAAAACCCCATAATATCCCATACACAAATAACTCTCACCCCATACCAAGGTATTTATAATTCATACCTATGGTATTTACAATGATCCATTCCACTCATCCTCTCAATCCCATACAATATCTCAAAAAATAGAATTAAGTGAGAGCCGCTAGGCTATCACTTGATACTAAAACTCTTATCAAACATAGAATAAAACAATACCAATGCCAAATAAAAAATATCAATTTTTGGCGTCACATCTTTCCCGCCCAAAGCAGATCCTCTCTAGTGACAGAGAGGGTCTGCTTGCCCTCAAGGTGGTCGAGCATAGTAGAATTTAAGGTGATACTCATTGGTGCGTCTGGGTATCACCACACCATTAACATCCTCAAGCTAATAGGTTCCATTGGTGACATTCATATACATCCTTATGGAGGTGTGGCCAAAAGTAACCACAATCTCTACTTCTGTTGTGGAGTTAACCCTCAAGGAAACATGCCTTCTTTCACATATTATTGAACATCTTGCAGTTCTGGCCATCCAGTGTCTACCAAAGAAACCATCCCCCAGTCTTTTACTACAATGGCTTAAGTAGCCAACTCATCTGCCCTTTGATTTTCTTTTCTGTTTATATGAACAAACTTGGAAAAATCAAATTGACTACATAGTGCCATAGCCTTTTGATTAAGCTCCTTCAAATGAGGACTTCTTGTCTTGTAATACCCTTGCATTTGCTTTAGAATAAGTTGAGAATCTCCTCTTACTTCCAATTCTTTAACTTGACTTTGAAGACAACCCTCCAAACCAAGAGTCAAAGCATTATACTCAGCTGCATTGTTAGTTGCGATACTTGGAAGCTCTTGTCCTCTTGCCCACACCTTTTGACCTTCAGAATTCATTAAGACTATCCCCCCAGCTCCTTTTTGGTGTGAAGGACTAAAAGCCCCATCAAAATACAAGATAAAAGCTCTTGGTCATGTCTCCCTTTCATCATTAATGTCCTCCTTATATTTCTTTTCTTCCCTTAGATCCTACCTTCCTATGAGCAACAAATCTACCATAAAAGACCTAGTGGTATTTTTAGTGACAAAAGAGAAAGAGAACTCTTGAAGCTCTGACAACCATTTTGCAAATCTCCCCCTACGATTAGGCTTGTGAACTACATATGCTAATACAAACTGAGAGGTAAGAAAGAAAAATGGTCGAGGTAATAAATAGGAGCGAAACTTTTTGATTGAAAACACCAAAGAGAGAGCTTGTTGCTCCATTTCTTCATACCTTGTTTCCACCTCTGTAAGCTATTGACTGGCATAATAGATGGGTTGCATTCTACCTGCCTCTCCTTTTTGTAGCAATATAGCACCAATTGAATGCAAAGATACACTTAGACTTACATAAAAGTCTTGAGACCAATCAGGGGGCTTCAATATTGGGCCCTTACTCATGGCCTCCTTAAGTTGTTGAAAAGACTCTTGTTGCTCCACACCCCATTGGAAAGAAACTCCTTTTCTTGTCATCAAGTTCATGGGATGCACTATCTCTCTGAAATCATCACAAAAGCATTGATAATACTTGCTCTTTCCTAGAATTCTGCTAACACTAGTGACACTCTCAGGACTTGGCAATGCCATGATTGCTTGAGAACCTTGTCAGGATCCATTTGCAAGCCTTCTTCATACATAATATTCCCAAACAAGGCTACTTTTATTTGAGCCAAATGACACTTGCTAGGATTTAGACACCGTTATGCTTCATCAATCCTAGCTAAGACCATCTTTATCTTCTCCATGTGATCTATGCACCGAGAATAAATGCAAAAATCATCCAAAAACACCCTTATGAACTTTCCCAAGTAAGGCTCGAGCACTGGACTCGTGAACCTTTGAAATGTAGCTGGTGCATTAGTCAACCCAAAAGGCATCACTCTGTAAGCAAAAACTCCCCAAGGTGTGACAGATGATTTTTTCTTTTGATCTTTCTCCCAAATACGAATGTGAAAGTACCAGAATTCCCATCACATACAGAAAACATATCATGCCCTACCACTTAGTCTAGTATTTCATCTTGGAATGGCAAAGGAAAATGATCCCTCTTAGTGCATGCATTCAAAGAACGAAAGTCCACACAAACCCACCACTTATTTCCTTTCTTTGGTGTGGCAACTAGAGGAGATATCCATTTTGAATCATCAATAGGAAAGATGAATCCTGCCTCAAGTAGTTGTGTTACGTCTTTCTTTAGTGCCTTAGCTTGGATCAACCCCAATCGCCTTAAGCGTTGCACAACTGGCTTGCTTTTTGGCTTCAACTCAATCTTGTGCTCCACAAGAGAGACTGGTCAAACCTGTGAATAGCTTGGTGCAAAGAGACATGGAAAATCATCTAACATATCCAAGTACTAGAGCTTCTCACTACCTGTGATAGAGAATCACCAAGAAGCTCTTCATTGTGTTGGCGTCGTTTAGTGTGCTCCACATCCTCCACATGAAGTGTCTCTATAGGATCTTCTTGTACGTCCACCTTGTTCCCTCTTGACTCATCATCCCAATCAGCACCGAGATAAAGACCAAAGGCCACTCTTTCCACCTCACCCTCTGAGCTGGACTCCTCTGAACAAGGGAGAGGAGGGCTCCTCTTATAGAGATTTTGTCGCCCTCCTTCACCCATTTACAATTGTTGCCTATAAATTCTTTTCCCCGTCAATCACATAAGCCCATATGTCACCATCCATGTCCTTTTTGGCTACTCTTGCCATATGTCCCATCAAAAGATGCTCAAGTCTCTTAAAATATTGAGAAAGTCAAGAGTCTCCCCACATGGAGCCCATAGGGACCCTCTCTTTTCCATATGTCCACATCCTCCTTATTCCACATGGGAATTCTAGAAGGATTCCTCTTAACTCCACACTCCTCCACATGCCTTCCACATGCTTGGCATGTGGCCTCTCTTATATTATTGGACAACATGGACATGAGCCCACCTCTTTATATGACTCACTCTTCCTATTTTCTAAAAACCCCATAATATCCCATACACAAATAACTCCTTCATGTCACATCTTGTGGTGGAGACGCCGGGTATGTTTGGTATTGGATTCATCCCACCTTACTAAATGGTCTCACCCCATACCAAGGTATTTATAATTCATACCTATGGTATTTACAATGATCTGTAAGAAAACAATACAACTTTTGTGCTCAACAGATAATAGGAGCTCGTATGCAAGAGAGAAAAGCAGATAGTATGGAGAATCAAAAATTTAATTACTATAAAACTGCTACAATAGATGGCGCTGCCTCCCAGCCATGCACTCCTATGTAAGAAGCTTCAAAGGCATGCTGGAGACAGTAGAGGACAGAGGCTAGATGCTAAGGAATCAGGGTTGATGTACCAGTGATGATATGGGCTTCACGGTCTTGCTCTTATATAGCCACCAGTCGTAGTCGGTTAGACCTAATTCGAAGATCGACCCAGTTGGCCCAAAATGGTTGACTGGAGGTCGGTAGGCCACCGACCACACGTTAGAACCGTGGCACAGAATAGAGCAACCATCAGGGATCATCTTGGGCTCCAAACGGGCCCCGTAGCCTGAGAATGTGCTACCCCGAGAAATTCTCTGTCTACCCTCAGTGCGGTCAATCATGGGATGCCTTCTCGCACTTGCATGTAGCCTAGTTGGTAGTGTGCCAACTCTATCTGAAGCCATCCAGCCATCAGGCCACACATGGCCCCCATCTGGTGTCCAAACCAGGACCTATTGGATAACCAAGCTACTCAAATGCCTTCTCCTCATATAGCCATCAGGCCACACATGGCCCCCATCTGGTGTCCAAACCAGGACCTATTGGGTAACCAAGCTACTCAAATGCCTTCTCCTCATATGGGGGCTTATAAGTAGAGTTAGCAGGTTCCCGCGTAGAGAGTGGAGCATTGATATCTAACACCCCCCCTCAATGTCCACCTGCAAGTGAACTTACTTTTTCGGCCCAATGCCAAGTCGATGAAGATGCCTCTTTAGCAAGTCTCTTCTAAGAGCCTTCATGAAGATGTCCGCATCATTATCTGTAGTCGGACAGTACACCAAGTCGACCTCTCCATCCATGATGAGCTCACGTACAAAGTGATATTGAATCTCAATGTGTTTTGTGCGAGCGTGGAACACAGGGTTCTTTGCAATTGCCATGCAACTCTAATTGTCACATGATAACTATGTAGGCTTGTTCTGCACTGCACCCATGTCCCCTAAAATCCTCCTCAACCTTACTGCCTCACAAGAGGCAAAACATGCTGATTTGTACTCAGCCTTGGTAGAAGAAAGAGCAACCGTGGGTTGCTTCTTGCTGACCCATGACACAGCTCCAGATCTAAGTGAGAAACAGTAACCTGTCATTGATCTCCTACTGTCTACATCTCCTGCCCAATCTGAGTCATAGAATCTGGTCAAGGTGTTGCCCTTGGTATAGATGATGCCATAATCAAGTGTGCCTTTGATGTATTTCAGCACCTGCATCCCTGCCCTCCAATGGTTCTCTCGGGGCTTATTGGAAAACCTGCTTAGTACACCAGTCGCAAAACTGATGTCCGACCGTGTGTCGCACAAGTAAATCAAACAGCCCACAAGCTTTTTGTACTTCGCTTCATCCAGCAGTGGTGATGAATCCTCATTTAAGAGTTTCACGTCAACCTTCATAGGGGTGGCAACTGTCTTGTACTCAGCCATGCCAAATGCCTTCAGTATCTCTGCAGCATACTTCAGCTCTGAGATGATCTGTTTTGGCTCTTTCCAAACTTCAATCCCCAAATAGAAATACATCCGAGGTCTATCATTTCAAACTCTCTTCCTAGCAAATGCTTTGTCTGTGAGATCTTCTCTTCATGATTCCCTGTTATGACAAGGTCGTCCACATAAAGGACCACGATCATACACCTGCCTCCTTCTCTATAGCTATACAAATTTGCATCAGATGGGTTCCTCCTGAACCCATTTTGCAAAATGTAGGCATCAATCTGTTGGTACCATGCTAGTGGGGCCTGTTTCAGACTGTAAAGTGCCTACTTTAGTTTACAAACTTTACCTTCTGAACCGGGGATCACAAAACCTAGTGGTTGTTCCACGTATACCTCCTCCTTGAGATCTCCATTCAAAAAGGTGGATTCTGCATCCATCTGAAACAGGGGCCAACTTTGATGTGCTGCTAAAGCCAAAACACTGCAAATTGTGGTTAGTCAAGCTGTGGGAGCAAAAGTATCCTGATAATCAAAACCATGTACCTGTGTGAATCCTTTTGCCACGATCCGAGCCTTGTACTTATCCAACGTGCCGTCGGACTTGTACTTGGTCTTGTACACCCACTTGGTGCCGATTACCTTGTGTTTTGGTAGTCGATCCACAAGGTCCCAAGTGTTGTTCTTCATTATGGAGCCATACTCCGACTGCATAGCCTCCATCCACCTATCATCACCCTGTGCCTCTTCAAGACACTTGGGTTCTTCAGCACGGATCACCTCTATCATCAAAGCGTAGTTGACCAAGTGTTCTTGCGCCCTTCTTTGCTCCTCTAATCTCTTGGACGGGTGGTGTTTAGATGGTTCCTCCTCAATGGCTGGAGGTTCTCTACCGTCCAAAAGCTACTTTACCCACTTCGGGAATGGCCATTGCCATTGTGGTCCTGCAGGCTCTTCTTCCTCTTCTTTATCTTGAATCCTCCCAAACACCATTGGGGGAGTTTGGTCTGCTGTTGGTGGTTGTACTGGATGGATATCCTGGTCCTGGTTGTCTAGGAAGAAAGCATCCTCCTCCAATTGATGCGGCTGTCTGAGAAGACCACATCGCGACTTACTATTACCTTCTTGTTAACAGGATTATAGAGACAGTAACCCTTCGCCTCTTCACTATAGCCCAAGAAAATACACTTCCGGCTCTTCGGTTCCCATTTGGTCCTGCTAGCATCAGGGACATGCACGACAGTCACATCCAAAAACTTTGAAATGTGCAGCTGAAGGTTTCTTAAAGGCCTGCAATGGAGTCATCCTATTCACAGCCTTCTTGTAGCTACGATTCAGAATGTAAACTACCGTGTTACATGCTTCAGCCCAAAAAGTATTTTACAAATCTTTCCCTTTCATCATACCCGTGCCCATTTCATAGATGACGCACATCTTGCGCTCTGCTACTCCATTTTGCTGTGATGTATGTGGCAAGGGTTTCTGCCTCTTGATCTTGTGACTTTTGCAGCAACTTTCGAATTCACCTGATGTGAACTCACCACCTCTGTCTGATCTCAACTTCTTCACCTTCTTCCCCGTTTCTTTCTCGACCATTACATGCCATTCTTTGAACTTACTAAAAGCCTCATCTTTAGTCTTCAGGAAGCATATCCATATCCTTCTACTATAGTCGTCAATCAGCGTCATGAAGTAGTAGGAACCATCCAAAGCTTTCGTCTCCATCTTTCCGTAGAGGTCCGTGTGAACGAGCTCTAGAGGAGCCTTTGCCCTACTGGCCTCTTTAGGAAAGGGCTGTTGATGCTACTTGCCCATCATGCAAGCTTCACATACATCAGGTAGATCTGTAATTTCTGGTAGGTCTGCAATCATTCCTCTTTTATGCATCTCCTTTAAAGAACTAAGGTTTAGATGACCAAACCTCTCATGCCACAGCTTAGTGTTGCTCACATCGGCTCGAGCACTGAAAACTGAGAGTTCGTAGATGTTGTTGCGCCGTGTACCTTTACCAATGACCTTCCCTTCAAGATCCAAAATCTGCGCGCCACTCTTATCGAAGTGAATTTTGAGGTCCTGATCCATGATCGCAGAAACGGACAACAAGTTCCTCTTGATATCTGGCACATAAAGCACATCAGACAACTGTTTTACAACTCCTTCTGATTTGAGAGCAATCGTACCTTTTCCTTTTGCTGGACATTTTGCGTCATTGCCGACTGCTACCAAGATGTCATTCCCTATTGCATGTAGAGAGGTATACCAATCCTTCCGACTGGTCATGTGGCGTGATGCACCACTGTTAATAATCCAAGGTTCATCAACAGGTACATGAACTGTCTCTGTGCAAATCTCCTCAATTGCTATGAACAGCTCTACTGGTGTTGCTTGCACGCAATTGCTAGACTCTTTCTTTACTCCGTTCTTCTCATTTGCAATCTTCTTTCGGCACTCATTCTACTTGTGCCCTGCCTTGTTGCAATAGAAGCACTTGATCTTCTTGTTTCTCTTTTTATCATCAGAAGAAGATGGGTTACCAGAGTCCTTACCCTTATCTTTCTTTGATCCAGTCGAGAGAGCCGAATCTTCTCCAATCCTCGTCTTTTGACGCATCTCCTCCTCCACAAGCATCGCACTGAAATCCTCAAAGTTGAGGGGCAGATTTCTATTCTATGTATTCAGCACCATAACAAGATCGTCGTACTTTGGTGGGAGAATCCGTATGCACCTTCGTGCTAGATTCTCACTAGTGATGGTGATGCTAATCGCAGTCATCTGATCGCGCAGATTCTTCACCCTGGTGATGAACTTCTCTACCGTTTCAGACTCAAACAGTTTCTCATTCGCAAGTTGAGTTTCCAGATTTTGAATCCGCGTCTGATTCGTGGTCTCGTACTGATTTTTCAAGACCATCCATGCCTCCTCCACTGTGGTGACATGTTGAATTAATGCCATGACAGAATCACTTACAATACAGACAATAGAACACAGCGCATCTGCATTTCTTCTTGTCCACTCGAGAATCTCATCCGCAATTGGTACTATCTGTTGTCCTGCATTGGCTGGATTTGGTCTCGCAACCAGCTTCACGTCCACCCTAGTAGCAGTATCCCAAAGCTTGTATGCGCTTAGGATGGTCTTCATCTTGAACTTCCAGAGTGGATAGTTAGTGCCATCCAACTTTTCGCTTTCGCCGAACGGTGGGATTCGCAGTCTTGCGAGCTGGCCCATCTTTCACAATATGCTCGCAAATAGAAACACACAACCAAATCTTCTTGCTAGACCCCAAGCTCTGATACCATGTAAGAAAACAATACAACGTCTGTGCTAAACAGATAACAGGATCTCGTATGCAAGAGAGAAAAGCAGATAGTATGGAGAATAAAAAATTTGATTACTATAAAACTGATACAATAGATGGCGCTACCTCCCAGCCATGCGCTCCTATGTGAGAAGCTTCGATGGCATGCTAGAAATAGTAGAGGACGGAGGCTAGATGCTAAGGAATCAGGGTTGCTGTAGCCAGTGATGATATGGGCTTCACGGGCTTGCTCTTATATAGCCACCAGTCATAGTCGGTTAGACCCAATTGGGAAACCGACCCAGTTGGCCCAAAACGGCCGACTGGAGGTCGGTCTCGAAATAGGCCACCGACCACACGTTCGAACCGTGGTGCAGAATAGAGCAACTCACCTATGGTGTCCGTTCGGCCCAGAGCCATCCGGGATCATCTGGGGCTCCAAACGGCGGGCCCCGCAGCCCAAGAGTGGACTGCCTTAGGAAATGCTCCATCTACCCTCAGTGCGGTCAGTCATGGGATGCCTTCCCACACTTGCATGTAGCCAGTTGGCAGTGTGCCAACTCTATCTGAAGCCGTTCAACCATTAGGCACACATGGCCCCCATCTGGTGTCCAAACCAGGACCTACCGGATAACCGAGCTACTCAAATACCTTCTCCTCATATGGGGGGTTTACAAGTAGAGTTAGCTGGTTCCCGCGTAGTTACACGAGAGTGGAGCATTGATATCTAACACACTCATCCTCTCAATCCCATACAAAATCTTAGAAAATAGAAATAAGTGAGAGCCACTAGGCTATCACTTGATACTCAAACTCTTATCAAACATAGAAGAAAACAATACCAATGCCAAATAAAAAATATCAATTTTTGGCATCACATTACCAATATTTTTTGCAATTCCATCCTGCATATCTAGAGTTGAAAAGTGTACAACACTGTTATACATTGATGGATCTACAAGAAATGACAATCCAACAATGAAAGCTAAAATAAGTGGAGTACCTCTCACTACTATGTTTCTATCAATTAAACATTAGCTTCCAGCTCTGCTATCTAACCAATACATGTCTAGAAGTCTAGTAGGTTAGTACTCTCTACATGAATGCTAACTAACATAGGGCAGTTGGGACCATAAGTATACCAATGTGCACCCAATAGCATAGCTTGCGCACCGAGTGGAATATCTAGTATGCTAAGTAAAGTATAATAGAACATAAGGATAAAATTTAAAAGCAAAGTTTAGTGAACACGCTAAATATTTGCTAAGCTTTCGTAAATACTTCCTATGATGAATATTTTGCTAATGATGAATAGTTTGCCAATGAGAATATTTAAGATAACTTTAAATATAAAAATGTGGCAGGATAACCAAATACTTGTTAGAATTATTAAAATACTTACTATGTTTTAATCACTCAATCAACCATTTCTACAACCATGATGTACACACTCTTCCTCTCACGACTCAGTTATGGTCCACTTTACCCCAACGTGCTATGTGCAAGAGCTATGAATTACAATCTTTCTAAATGAAGGGTGCTCATGATGCTTGGAAGCCTTTTATGAGGGAAAATTTGGTGGGAAGCCCAATAAATATTATCAGTGGTACATGCCATAATATCATAGCATTTATCATAATATTGATGGAATATACATTACTCTACCACTAGTATTTCCTAATGAACCACTAGTATCATAGCTATTACCATTAGTATCTTGTTTATTACTGTTGATATAATGGTTAATATCATAGCTATTACCACCAATACCTTGCCTACTACCAGTAGTATTATTAATGACTCACCAATATCATAGACATGACCACAAGTACTTGCCTACTACCACCGGTGTCACTTAATGATCTACCAATGTCATAGCTATTACCCTTGGTATCTTGCCTGTTACCACAAGTACTGCTAAATGACCCACCAGTATCATAGCTATTACCACTGATATCCTGCTTACTATCGTTGGTATAATGGCTATAATGTTGATGGCGAGAGTCATGGAGTTAATGCATTTGCTAGGGCCTTCGACCACCTTATCTAGGAATTCATGTGGGGGTAGTTGCAATCAGTTTCTTTGTCCCTCATCTATACTCCTTCATCCTTCATTATGCATCCTAGCTATGCATTCATTTGCCCCAAGGGGTACAATAGTGGTGAAACCTGGGAGGTCTTCCTAAAAGATGAAACACCAGTAATGCAATATCAACATTATTCATTTAATACTAAATCAAAACTTGAAGAAATTGAGATAGATTCCTCCCAAGAACCTAGCTCCCAAGTGGGCCACTATTAAGGAGATAAGCGATCAAGAAAAGATTGAAATAGATGGTATGCTTGCTTTTACTACAGACAAACAAGAAATGATTTATAAATCCATGTTGGCAGATTCACAACACACACATATTGGAAAACCTAAAAATTAATAGAGTATCTCAAAATGGCATAGCAAGAGGATTACCAAAAAGCGAGCGAAGAAAAGCGAGCGAGGCCAAATAAGCGAGCGTGGACAAACAACAATGCAAGGTGTTATCTGTTTAATAACAGCCACATCATATTCATCCAGGACAGCCAATTACCACAATTTATGCTCTAAGAAAGCTTAACCACTCGCCTGCATCTTGGCTAGCATGTTTCCAGAAGTACATGTTCAAATCATGTTTCCTTTGTTGTGAAAAAGTAATGATAAAATAAAACATTGAATGCTTTCAATAATGAGAATAGTAACATATTACATTAACTGCTCTTCATGTTGTCAGAAGTCACCTTTTTTCTAAAAGTTATTAACTCCATAGCACAAAAAGCATATGTCATACAAAAAAAAGTTGATAGAAAAATTTGATGCTTTAAAATATCTTCCAACCAACCCTTGGAATGATTGTACAAAATGTTTTTTTGTGCATTGCCAAAACATGGAAGCACACCTATATATATCATCCGCTTCCAAAGGAAATATAAAAAAGGCATCTAGGCTGCCTACTAAATGCTTCATGGGTTTCTTCCACCTTCAAAAAATACAACTTAGTGTAGCATCATGCAAGGAAGCACACCTACATATATTATCCGATTCTGAAGGAATTGAAAAAAAAGGGCATCCAAGCCATACACTACATACTTGATGGGTTTCTTCTACCACCCAGAGCTTGAAACAATTCAACTTTTGTCAATGCAGCCTGATGCATAAACTGATGCACCATTTCAGTTAAGCCCAAGACAACAATAAACACGAAGTATATGTGCTTGCAAGGCATGTAGGGACTTTTTCTTGCTTCCCTTTCTGTGAAATCAAGGCATGTGCAACGTGGAAACTCTGAAATCAAGACACTATATGTTAGCCCCTTAGACATTGATCCTGTTGTACGAACATGGAATACATGCACCTCATGTGGAATAATGATGTTCTCTCTCACCACCTCCCCATTTTCTGTAACTGCCTTGTGTATCCTTTCGTTGAAATCTTTATTCAACTTACTTCTCCATGAAACAAGCTTTCCATCACGATGAGAAGGGCGCACATGGCTAGGTGTATGGATCTGCTGTGCATAAGGAGGTCCCATCACACCAATAGAATCATCACTATTAAATACGAAACCTGCCCTTACAAGGGCACCCCTCTCGTCTACAGTCATTGATGTCCCACTTGCAACCTTCCATACACCTGGAGAGACCCCAGGAACACCTTGAATGGATTTATCCACATTCCATGTATGGGTGACAGAAGTATTACAAAACCATACAAACTGCTCTGTCACTCCATGAGAATGTTGCCTTCTTCCCTTAAAACAAGGGGCTGGCACACCATAACTTGCACTTCTACCAAGTGCATTGATTAGTGCCCCACATCGTCTCCGACTCTCTGCCAAGTAGCCAAAGCATGTGACAACGCTATGTGGTTCAGTTCTCCTGATCGCCCAATTGGCTTCATGAATATCTATCTCTCTACAAACCACGTCCTGTGATGGACTTTTAAAATCAATTTGTCTTCTTTTTCCTATCACTCTCCTTGTTGTCACTGTCATGTATTCTGGTCGATGACTATCACTCTCCTTGTTGTCACCTACATATATTATCCGATTCTGAAGGAATTGAAAAAAAAGGGCATCCAAGCCATACACTACATACTTGATGGGTTTCTTCTACCACCCAGAGCTTGAAACAATTCAACTTTTGTCAATGCAGCCTGATGCATAAACTGATGCACCATTTCAGTTAAGCCCAAGACAACAATAAACACGAAGTATATGTGCTTGCAAGGCATGTAGGGACTTTTTCTTGCTTCCCTTTCTGTGAAATCAAGGCATGTGCAACGTGGAAACTCTGAAATCAAGACACTATATGTTAGCCCCTTAGACATTGATCCTGTTGTACGAACATGGAATACATGCACCTCATGTGGAATAATGATGTTCTCTCTCACCACCTCCCCATTTTCTGTAACTGCCTTGTGTATCCTTTCGTTGAAATCTTTATTCAACTTACTTCTCCATGAAACAAGCTTTCCATCACGATGAGAAGGGCGCACATGGCTAGGTGTATGGATCTGCTGTGCATAAGGAGGTCCCATCACACCAATAGAATCATCACTATTAAATACGAAACCTGCCCTTACAAGGGCACCCCTCTCGTCTACAGTCATTGATGTCCCACTTGCAACCTTCCATACACCTGGAGAGACCCCAGGAACACCTTGAATGGATTTATCCACATTCCATGTATGGGTGACAGAAGTATTACAAAACCATACAAACTGCTCTGTCACTCCATGAGAATGTTGCCTTCTTCCCTTAAAACAAGGGGCTGGCACACCATAACTTGCACTTCTACCAAGTGCATTGATTAGTGCCCCACATCGTCTCCGACTCTCTGCCAAGTAGCCAAAGCATGTGACAACGCTATGTGGTTCAGTTCTCCTGATCGCCCAATTGGCTTCATGAATATCTATCTCTCTACAAACCACGTCCTGTGATGGACTTTTAAAATCAATTTGTCTTCTTTTTCCTATCACTCTCCTTGTTGTCACTGTCATGTATTCTGGTCGATGACTATCATTTGCATGGACCGATGTTGAACATTTTGAACCCCTCTTTCTTCTTATGCTCACCGATTCTGTTATTGGCCTATTCATCTCAGGAGATTGTATCCCACCCTCTTCAATCACTATGTGTGATAAATCCACAAGCCTATTTCTATCCCCTTTACCAGACCCACTACCATCAAGTATTCTTCGCCGGAGAGCATCCAAATTTGGTCCTGTACCCAAGTGTCTTCCATTCATAAAGGCATTGTAGTGGGCACTCTGAAGGACACTCATTGCAAGATCTGCTGCACAAGCATCATACAATGTTATGTGTTTTGCATATCCATGTGCTGCTCTCATGCTAGAATGTTTTGTCTCTGAAAGGTTCACTGTAGGAACAAATCCAGAGTGCTCTTCTTGCTGCAAGAACATTCCCCCCCACTGGTTGACTCTAACATCCCACCAAGCAAGCCACATATGCAATGTTGGTAGCTCACCCTCCTTCACATGAATTGGGGACCAATACAAATTCAATGTTTGTTTGCATTGGTCTGCAGAAGTTGAAGTTGTTGCCTCTCTCCACTTCCGACATAGAAGTTTATGCTCCTCCTGAAATTGCGGCTTAATGCATCGTCTGGTGTGCTCAACCATGCTCATCTCCCAATGGAAAACACAAGTTCTTTCTCTACCATCCATCACATTTTCCGGTCCCCCATTGTAAACAGTGCGGACAGCCAGCCAATTTGCTCCTGCTCCATCTGCCATGAATCCACGGAATTCAGGTTTTTTAAAACCATTCTTCTCCATTGTATTGTTCAGTAGCTCCCAGAATCGAACTTGAGCATGGTTATCCTCCACCTTGAATTCACATATTGCTATAGTTAATAGTTCCCTTATGAATGGGTCATACACATGAGCACCCATTGTTGACCATCCCCTCACTCGATGCACATGGTCAAAATGAACCCATTGTGATCCCAAGCTCCCACCAGGCCGCATGCGATTCACTAGATCAACTCCAGATCCTGGACCAATGGTCGACATTTTGAAGATATGTGGTTGTTGTTCATCTTGCAATTGTTCAGGAAATAGGATACTTTGTAGGTATGGATATTTGCATCTCCTCTTTAAATCAAGTATTGAATCCATTCCACCATCCCCTCCTCTAGCCTCACTTCTTGCGCTCTGCACCACTCTCTGAAGCCTCCTTCTCTGGGTCATTGGTGTAATGGTTTCAAGCACTTCTTCGAACTTTTGATCATCTAGCGGCTCCACAACCACCCCATCCTTTGCTAGCATCATCTCCATCACAAGGTCTTGTGCCACAGACACCTCGATTTTTTTGCAAGAGGAATTTCCATTCAACCTTGCACGCATTGAAATGAGATCATCTACTTGCATTTCCTTTGCTCGACTTCTACCTTTTTCAACTGGATGGTCATGGAAACCCACATGCACTGCACATCTCGTTGTCTTCACTCGTTCATGGGGAAAGCAATAATATATAATAGCACTGCATAGGTAAACACACTCTGGTATTGCATCACAATGCTTGCACACAAGTGACCCCAAGGCTGGATCAATGGGACCAGGTAGAGGAGGTCTCCTAAGCTTTCCTTTCCATTGTGTATCATTTAAAACTCCCATTCGTTCAAGGAAAGGACAATCCAAATTACAACATCTCAAATAACCTGAACATCTACTCATTCTCACAACACCATTGAAGTAGTCTTGCGAACATGTGGAATATTTTGTCCAAACATGACCATCAGTATTCTGTTCCATTCCAGACATTGGTGAACCCTTAGGCATAGGTGGAAGTTCGAAGACAATATATCCATCATAAGTTAGAGGAAGCTCAGTAACTTTCTCCACTCGAACTGCAGATTTGAGCGCAACATGAAGAGAACTATTCAAAGGCATCCTCTCTATCAGTGAAACCACACTATTTAGTTCATGATTCATAAAGTCACCATGAGAACCTCTTTTATAGGGCATGTGAACTCTTAAGGTTGATTGTTGGCTACCACTAATCTTGAACCCTTTCTGACCATCCTCTAAGTTTACCACTGGAAGTACAATGGCAAGCTCATCTATTCCGATTTCTTGATGCAGCTCAATGTCCTCGTTCTCAATGTGAAAGTGTTCCTTGAGCTCCACCAATGAAACCTCCAGGAAAGGAGTGTCAAAACGAATGGTCAATGATTCGTGTTCTCCAAAGCGAATGAAAACTGAGAAAGGCATGATTCAAATGCTAGAGCCAAGATGTAGCACCAGACGACACCAACCAAAGAACAAGAGAAAAGCTAGCTACACAAAGGGTCCGGAAGCAGGGAGGCAAAAGAAGAAATGGCATAGATGTGTTGGAGACCGAAGAGAATGGAGCAAAGAGAAGTGTTGAAAGAGCCACTGAGAGGGATTATGGGAGAGAAGAGAAGAAGCAAGTTCGTCTCTGTAAGTGTCAAATGCAAATGGATGTCACTATTAGCATCCAAGGTGGTCGTTTAACTGCAAGTCTTTATTGAACAAGATGTGTTTATTTGTTTAGAATAATGGTAATCTTTGAACAAGATGCCTTCATGCATATAGTAACTTGAATGACGCCTACATGCATTTCATTCAGTAAGGGTGTACATTTAATATAAATGAATAAAAAGAGAAGTAACTTTCAAATTTATATAATTGAAAGACTAAAATATTAAGAAAAAATTAAAGATTTATAATTACTATATTTTACTAGTAATAGTTAGAATGAGTAGTATCTTCAAATCCATATCTAAAATGAAAACTATCAAAACGTGTTAGTTTACTTCACATTTGCATGAACGAGCAATATTACTATTTCCATCATGAGTCATTACAAGGTGTTCTCCTCACTATTACAAGGGTTATGCGGTTTCTGGCGTTACCCATACCCACGTCTTCTCTTACCGTCTAATAATGACCAGGCCTGCAAAATCTGATAAAATCGTTTCTCTAAAGGCTAGGCCTGCCATTGACTGAGCGTTGGGCGGGGTGACAGGTCCATTGGAATTCGAGTGGAGTAAATGCTGATGAAATTGATGGAAAACATTGGCTCATAAAAGAAGAGGAAGATCTCAAGAAGCGAATCCTTTCGGGAAACTAAGCGTCGACGTCCAAGGTCCACACGAGTCTTCGACTGTGGAAAGAGGGCTTTGTCCGGACTAGAGGTCGAAGACTCCCCTCTGGCAGAAAGAACATTTCTCGACGAGGCCGCGCAAAGTAACAAGCTCGAACAGAAGGTAGAGAAACTTCAGGACTTCTGTTCGAAGCTTCAGGAAGAGATGGAGATTCTGAAAAACCGAAATAGTGTATTATATGATCAGCTTTTGTGTACTCGGGAAACGAACTGCCTACAACCTCAACACGCATCTCAACCAGGCGAACAGATTGCGCAACAAAAAGTCTAAAAACGAATTTTACAAGATGTTTGATGTCTGCCGGGACGAGGAGGTGCTGCGCTACAGAAGTCACAGTTATATTCGTCTTGTGAGGGCATTGAAAAAAGCAAACGAAAGTTTCCTGGAAACATATCAACACGAAGGGATACACTTCGGACGACATCCTAAACGGCATCAGCGTTTACGTCAAGAGAATTCGTTCGTAACACACGCTCAAGTATGGCTAAGAGAATTCGTTCGTAACACACGTTCAAGTATTGAGAATTCGTATGGACTCGTGCACTGTAGCTTCCTTCGCCTTCCTTCGCCTCTAGACTCGCCTTCGCCTCTAGACTTCGCCTTCGCCTCTAGCTAACATCTGAAACGGTCGGAAGACGTCCTTGCAAAGCTTTCAGTTTCGTGCATGGCTGCTGAGCAGAAAGGATGGTGAGGAGATTCAAGCAAAGCTCTAGCAGAAGCAGGTGGGAGCAGTCAAGAGGGATCGCGCATCAAGTAAGAGCCTCTAGACTCGCCTTCGCCTTCGCCTCTAGACTCGCCTTCGCCTTCCTTTGCCTGCCTTCGCCTTCGTCGCCTTCGCCTTCGCCTTCCTTCGCCTGCCTTCGCCTCGCTTCGCTCATTCTCTTTTAACCTCGCTTCGCTTTGGTTCTCGTCACGATCGTCGTCGTCGTCGTCACGATCGTTGTCGTCGTCACCTTCTTCCATCTCTATCGCTCCAATATCTCCATAGCTCCTTCTCCAATATCTCCTCCTCCTCCTCCACCTTCACTCTCACTCCCCACTCCTCTCATTCCATTCCTCCTCCCCCTTCGCTCCCTCCGTCCCCTCCACGTCTGCCTCCTTCATCACCCTCGCCTGCTTCAGAGCTCCACCTCCATTCTCGACCTCCATACCTTCAACCCTCCCTTCCTGCCGCTTTTGGAATTCTTCCATCTCCCTTCGCCCATTATTAGTCTTCGTTTCTACTCATACCTTCGCCGCTGCACTCGCCCTCTCCCTTTTGTTGCTCCGCTTCCAGTCTTCCTCGGCGTCACCATCGCTACCGACCTCAGCCCAGGCAGCTCGACCATCTTCTTCGTCGCCAACAACTGCTAGCCAGCAGTGCTCCAAATGGCCAAACGACTCCTCAACCGGTAGCATGGCTTTTTTGCTCAGCGGCAGTGATGCTCTAACGCCGCTCTACACAATGCGCATGCAACGGACTCTAGCGCCTTACTGCACCTTCTCCAAAGCTCCCCAACTCAGCTTGTCTACCTCAACTCAGAGAGCCTCCGTAGCCTTCCGGGACTAGTAGACGCCAACGACCTGCAAGGTGCCTCCACAAGGCAACCAATGCTCATGCTATAGCCTTCCCCAATAGCTCGGCTGACTACCACCAAGAGCTCCAACGGGCATGCCTTCTTTAATGGTTTCTAGCGCATGAAAACGCCTCCAACATAGACGACAATTGGACCTTTAACGTCCGTGCCTTCATCGCCCACCCCCCCTCCATCGTCAACCTCCTCGCTTCCTATTTCCCTCCCCAGGCCTCCTTCTTCATCACCTACGTCGCACTCAGGTATCCTTCCTGCCCTCTCTTGGATGTGGTGTACCTTCCTGCCCTCTCTTGGATGTGGTGGCAGTTGGACTGCCTGGGGCAGCAAAAGAGGCAGCGCGTTAACGCGTTGCCTCTTTTGCTGCCCCAGGCAGTCCAACTGACCTTCCTGCCCTCTCTTGGATGTGGTGGCAGTTGGACTGCCTGGGGCAGCAAAAGAGGCAGCGCGTTAACGCGCTGCCTCTTTTGCTGCCCCAGGCAGTCCAACTGCCACCACAGCATTTCAACTGTGGGAAGTGTGGGAAGGCATACACACCATAGCCTGGGGCAGCAAAAGAGGCAGCGCGTTAACGCGCTGCCTCTTTTGCTGCCCCAGGCTATGGGATGTACGCCTTTCTGTATACTCTTATTAGTCTGCATTTTGGCGTCGGATTTTATCTCCTCGGGCTCTTCACGACTTTTGCTTGCTCCATTTTGTTTCGTTACTCCATTTTGCTTGCATTGCTCGGTGGTTGTTGCTTAGGACTCGATGGTGTTCACAGGTTTTTTGTTGACTTGGTTGTGTAGCAGCCCGAGGTATCATTTCATTTTATAGGACTTGCCGTCAAAAATTTGTGCCCATATTCTACAAACGATATATACGAGGCATGTATGTGGTTGCTAGAGTTACCCAGAGTCATGCAAGGGAGGGGAACTTGGACTGTGGAGGGCTGTAAAAGAGGCAGCGCGTTAACGCGCTGCCTCTTTTGTTGCCCCAGACAGTCCAAGACCCTCTCCCATGAGAGGCATTCAAGTGATATTCAACTCTTGAACGGATGAAAGAAGCTCACAAAACAAATGAGCGAGTGCAAGTCCCCAATGTTCAAGTGTAGAGATAAGAGGAAAATTTTCAGAAAACCTTGTAGACCATCGGCATCTAGGTAGCATTTCGAAGACAGTCCTATTTATGCTCTAGAATTGCATGAGAGACCAAAAGAGACAGCGCGTTAACGCGTTGCCTATTTTGGTCCCTCGGGCAGTCCAATAGTCCCCTCCTTGCATAGCGATCAAAAGACCATGTGACCTATCCCTCCAAGAGTCCAATAGCATTCCAAAGACCATAAGACCTGTATACCAAAGCATACTTGGAGACAAAAGATGAAATAGTCGAAGCAACCTCTTGTGAGTATTGATACATGGAGGATTGAGTAGAAAAGCCTTGCTGAAAAGCGTTCATGAGAGACAGCTTGAGATGCCAAAAAGGACAGCACGTTAACGCGCTGTCCTTTTTCGCTTCTCAAGGTGTCTTTTCATCAGGGTAAGGGGTAGGCATAGAAGTGCATATTTGCCACTGCAATTCCATATATCTAAGTGTATAGATACCACTGCAAGTTGATATACTATGTGCAGTGGAGATGAAACTTTGTCTTTTAGGACACAAGTGGGTGAATGTTCCCTAAACTGGAAATCAATTGCATTGGTAGATACATGTATTTTTGTCTAGATATGTAAAATGATATTTATTCATAAGTGCGAGTTTACACACCTTTGCATTCATATATGTCAGCAGTTTGAGATATTTGTTTGAAGCTTTTTCCTTATGAGGTGTACACACTTCATTATCTATTTGGGGCTTTGCCCTCGTGATATGTATTGCATATGTTTTCATAAACAAACCCTTTATCATATATACATGTGAAAAAGCTCTCATGTTTTTTTGAGCATATGGAAAGATTTGAGAAGACCTTTGAACCTGCCGTAGGTTATACTCTATCTGTTGTTACATGTTGTTTCTTGTTTTTAGTTTTGGTTTTTATTGAAAAGGTTTTGAGAACTATGATTGGAAAAATGCCTTGTTTTTTGTCTTTTCAGGATGACAGGAAAAAAAGGCAGAAAAGTTCAAGTGGCACATTCTACAAAGGTGACAAGAGGAACAAAAGTAGATCACAATGTTGAATCATCAGTAGGTGGAACCGAAGAGCAAGAAAGTGTGGTGGGTCTAGAGGTTGAAGTATCATCAACTCAAAGAGATAAAGGTCCAAGAGTGGAGGAGGATGAGTTGGATGATAGTGAAGTTCAGGTGGAAGGAGGAGGTGATGTGATTGGCAAATGTAGGATGCTTGATTCAAACCAGTGTCCTCGCATTCCCTTGTGTAGGTTGATACCTTATGCAAGAGTGAGAGGACTTCGTGATGATGTATCTTCACTCAAAAGTACATTTCAAGTGGAGGGCTATCTCCCAGAGAAAGGGTCTTTCATTGTATCTGTCTGCAAGAGTGATGGAGGGGAGATAGTTGTGACAGATGATATGAGGAAGAGTTGGTCTCCCACCTGGAGAGAGGTGGATGAGGAGTTTGAGAAAGATGTGATGTCTAACACTGACTTTCATTTTATGTCGCAAAAGATGTTATTTGTTTGGGAGGGCAATCATAGGACCACTGCATGGATGAGTGTTATCAAGGAAATCTTTCCTACAAACAAGAAAAGACATGTACGAGTGGTATGCACAATAATTGACCCAAGGAAAATTAGTGAGATTGCTCTCTTGGCAGGGCTACAACGAATGAATTCGTAAGTACATGGACTCTTTGAATCTTCTCCACATTTGTGTTTTATGCTACTTTGCATTTATAATTGATTGGGTTGTGTACTTTACTGTTTGTTTTCTAGCATGAATGAACATGCCATTATCAAACCCAGTCTAAGGGACATACTCATAAATGCACACAACATTTGTGAGTGTGACTCTATGATGTTTATGAAAACATTGTCTTTGAGTGAGATCAAATCAATAGAGAATTGGAGGGCTCAAGAGAGTAAAGGGAAGAAGCCATGGTTTCCATTGACAAGAGGTTATCTGGCAAGGCTTGTCTTCCAGGTAGAATGTTGCATTTGTATTGATGCTTACTTCTTTATCACTCCTTTGCTTTCTCTAATTGGAACTCATGTATGTAGGTTGAGTACAATACAGAGCTTAAAAAAGCAATGGACAAAATATCTACAAAGCTACCTTTAGATCAAAGGGGAGAGGCAGAAGGAAAGCAGCGTACCATAATTCAAAAGAGAATTGCTGATAGGATGGGAAAGGTGTGAATTGAATTTTCTATACTTTGTTGCATTTATTTTGAAGTTAAGTGACTGACATGTCATCTTTGGATAGGTGTTGAATTGTATAGATCCTGGTCTTGGAGAGGCTTGGTTGGAAAAGTTGTTTGCCTTGCGCTTTGATGGTGCGGACTCTTGCGTGACATTGGAGAAGCTCCAACTCATTGCAAAGTCTGATTTGAGATTAGAAAAAAAAAATATTTTCCTTTCTTTGTTAGAAGCCACTAAATCTATGCGAGACATGTACTTCATGCCTGTGGGCGACCTTGAGTACAGAGGGTGTGTTTCTTCTACCAATACGAATCATCTTTCATGGTGTTTGTTTGTTTCTTGCCAATAACATGACTCTTATTTTTTTATTATAAAATTGCGTCAACTTTTACTGTTTAGGTGGATTAGTAGAGAGATATTTTTGGAGAAGGTGGAGAGACAGTCATTGAAAGTGCTTGAAGATTTGAGGGTGATCACAACAATGGGCATGCCTTTGGATACCCCTAAGGATTACACATTGCAGCAATACATGGAGGATATAAAACTGGAGGGGAGAAAACATATGTTTGTGGTGCTAAGATCAAAGGAAACAAAGATGGAGAGCAAGGGTGGAAAAAAAGGAGATGGACTATCTGAGTTGGACATGGCTGCCCATAGGGTGGTTTATAGGTATGTTGTCAATTCATTCGAAGGTTCATTTTTCATTTGTCTATTTTTGTGCTATTGATTCATGTAATTACACAATCATTGATGGTTGTTCCACTTGATTTTTTGACCTTTTGATGGTTTGGGACATCCAATTTTTTTGTGTTTCTTGGTTGATAGATATCTCTCCCACTTGGCAATAGAGAAAAGGATCTCTGACATTCCAAATTTGTGCAAGAGTTGGGTGGAGATTGGTCATGCTGCATGCATGTATCCACCTGGCATGCACCGTCTCTCTCAATGGGAATTAGCACATTGTCCCTGGTGGATAGATTTTCCTAAAGGACAAGTACTGGTGCGAGAAAGAGACTTGTACAATACTTATGCTTCACAAAAATCCAATGAAGCAAGTAAGGACAAAGTGGAGGGAAGCTCAAGGAGAGATAAGAAAGAGAAAGAGAAACAAGAACATCCTCCAACAAAAGGTAAGGAAGATACAATATGATTGTTTGTTGATGCTGTCTTCAATTTGTTTTGACATTGCATTAATAAGTTTATGATTGTTCTCTTTCTAGATGAGGGACCATCTAGTCCTATGCGGCATGAAATGGATCACATAGAGAGTGCAGGTAAGGGTGTTGTTGTGTTCTGCATATGTAGTTGTTCCTTTAACACTAGTTTTACTTGTAATTAATTTGCTTTTGCATATAGGTGGAGAATCAATCTCGGGACTTGTGAAGCAATACGTGTTCCATCGATCACAGTCACCTGACATTTCCTTGGCCCGTGGCATCACACCTTTGTTTGCTTGTACAGTTGGAGATTACATTGCAATGGGCAAAGACTTTGCTGACTCTAAAAGAAATGATAAGTATGCTATTTTGCATGAGTTTTTTATTACAGTGGCTAGTCGAGATCAGGACTACAAGAGGATGGGTAAGAAGGTGAAGTGGGCTTCAGATTTTATATTGCTCGATTTTCCATCTGGCTATCCACTTGATGAGAGAGGATCCACTCCTACTTGGAATGTCTTGCTCGAGGACCATGTGCGGCATGGGCTTGCAGTTGCATCAGCTTCTTTGTCTGATAGTGGTTGGTTGGCATGCATATGTCCTTTGGCAGGTAAGGCACAATACCACAATTGACATTTCACATTTTTGTTTCCATTCTACTAGTTTTAAATAAAATTAATTGCTTGTAGGACAATGTATTGGTTGGATGGAACGGTTTGCATATGTCCAGGGCTTGGAGGTTGTCAGACGTGTGATCATTCATGACAAGTTTCCATATGGATTTTGTAGAGAACATGATAAAAGTGTTAAGGTAAGCTACCATTCCATGCATTCTATGTTTGCATTCCATGATAAAAGTGTCTTTGACAAATGTCTCCTCGTTAGTCCTATGCATGCTATGTTTGGAAGGATAAGTCCTATGCATGCTATCTTTGCCATCTTTCATGCTATAATGCTTGCTAGTTGAAGTCAATATACTATACATGTTTTTCTCCATGTGGTTTCCAGATGCAATCTTCAGTATTAGCTCTAATACGTAGAGCAAAGAAGAATCCAATAGTTTTTTGGGAGGAGAGCTTTCCACTTTTCCAAGAGCTTTTGATTGATCCACGTGAAGATGTCTGGACTCATTACATACCTCCCTCTGCAAGGACAATCGTGCCTATGTCTTCTCAGCTAGCACGAGGTGGACTAGAGAGGAGTAGTTTTTTTGTAGGTTGCATTATGTCTCTTCTCTGTGTTCCTGGAGGGCTGGTTCTAGAGATGGGTTGTGGTACATCCCCTCTTATGCGTGCTTGTCAGGCCATTGGCAGGCCTTATTTTTCATTTGATTCAGACAACAGTATTATGGCTAGCATTGTTGAGCCACTTGTGGCAGATCGTTCTGGAAAACGGATCAGGTCAGAGCATGATGGAGAGGGGGAAGAAGAGAGAGTGGAACCTGTCACAAACCCCTTTGATGACTAGTATGCTACTGGCCCTGAGTTTTTTTGTTATATATTTTGAATGCTAAAATTGAGGACTTTGAAAGTGTTATTTAGCATCTTTATAATATGGTAGATAGTGAACATTTACGGGTGCCTTTGAATCAAGAAAGTACAAATTTTGATGCTTTGGATAGTGTTTGTAAGGCCTTGATCTAGCAATTGATTTTTTTTGCTTTTTGTTGGTAGCGAATTGTCTTTTGTATAACACATAAGGATGGCAAGACTTTCTTCTTGTTGGAAATTATTTTCATTGTTCCACTTTGACTTACTTTCCTTTGAAATGTATGTTTTGTTGTAGTTTGTTGCCATGCTATGCAAAAAAAATGGCAAGATTCATGACAGCCGACAAGAGATATGATGAGTGGCAATTAGATAAACCACATGCGCGCAACTACTTTCTTGATGATGAATGTCACGAGGATTAGAACATGGTTTAAAACACCATTTTGTTCATAGACTGATAATTGTTGTGGTGAACCATGGATACATTTGGAAAGTTTGGTCTAGTGCATGTTGCGGGTGAAGTGGTATTTCAATAGTCATCTATGTTATGAGTTTGGTAATTAGTTTATGTTCTTCAAGTGAAAGATAGGGTGGATTGTAAGTCTGATTATTGGTATGCTTATTATGACAACATCTTGCTATAGTAAGTTTGGTTTCAAATTTGGTCTCATCGGAGGAATTGTAAAAAAACTCGCTCGCTTCATTGGGCCCGCTCGCTTTTTCTCGCTCGCTCTATTGACTACCTCGCATAGCAAGATAATGATGAAATGCATTCCCCTCTAGCCAAGTGTTAGCAATGTTGAACACCTAAACTCTTATGCAAATTTGATTTTGATTCTTTTCTTCCACAAATTTTTTAGGTAAGTAATAAATGCAAAAAACAATTTGTTTCTAAAATAGACATACAAATCAATGATTTTGTTGTAGTCTAATCACCCAATGATGAATATGAAAACGTAAAGTTTTCGGTTTCCAAGGTAATATATGTAAGAAAGGGTGAAGAAGAAAGCTAGTAGCCTTCAAGGCACTGTGATGCCAAAAATTGATATTTTTAACTTGGCATTGATATTGTTTTTCTCTATGTTTGATAAGAGTTTGAGTATCAAGTGATAGCCTAGCGGCTCTCACTTATTTCTATTTTCTATGATATTGTATGGGATTGAGAGGATGAGTGGAATGGCTCATTGTAAATACCATAGGTATGAATTATAAATACCTTGGTATGGGGTGAGAGTTATTTGTGTATGGGATATTATGAGTTTTTTAGAAGATAGAAAGAGTGAGTCATATAAAGAGGTGGGCTCATGTCCATGTGTTCCAATAATATAAGAGAGGCCACATGCCAAGCGTGTGGAAGGCATGTGGAGGAGTGTGAAGTCAAGAGGAATCCTTCTAGAACTCCTATGTGGAATAAGGAGGATGTGGACATGTGGAAAAGAGAGGGTCCCTATGGGCTCCATGTGGGGAGACTCTTGACTTTCTCAATATTTTAAGAGTCTTGAGCATCTTTTGATGGGACACATGGCAAGAGTAGCCAAAAAGGACATGGATGGTGACATACGTGCTTATGTGATTGATGGGGAAAGGAATCTACAGGCAGCAATTGTAAATGGGTGAAGGAGGGTGACAAAATCTCTATAAAAGGAGCCCTCCTCTCCCTTGTTCATCAATCTCTTCCACCATTGGGCCTTATGTTGCTCTAGTTCTAGTCTCCCCAAGCCTCTTCCATGAGCCTTCTCTTCCTCTTGTAGATATTCTCTTATGTAGACTCTTGAGTCCTTCTCTCTCTAGTTTATTCTCTCTCTATGAGTAGTCTTGGAGCTTCCGCTCCCTCTTGTATGTATGAAACCTCTTCTTCTCCCTTGTGTTTGTAGTGTTGAGGTGGATTCTCACTCTATTTGTAATGGTCACTTCAGGTTCTCTCTCTCTCTTGAGTGTCTCTTCCCTTTTCTTTCTTTCAGAGCCTTAAAAGTTCTTTCTATTCGGCTGCTCACTGTGCACACATGGTCCATTTGTTTCCCGAGCCACTATGCAAACTTCTTCTCCTCTTCTAGGCAAAATCTATGAGGGGTGGATCGTTGATGAAGGTGGAGTCTTGAGGGAGCATCCTGCTCAGGCGAAATTAGCCTGGGTGGAGGGTAGTTTTCATGACAGTTTGACCCCCTGTTAGTTTTTTTCTCATAACTTTCTGCTCGATAGTCCGATTGTAATGAAATTTATATCAGCGCGAAGCTCTCTTCAAGGCGCATGTTCCTATTTAATCAAATCTTGAATCAGATACTGCTGCAAAAAGTTATGAGTCTCTGTGTTTGACAGTCTATTTTCATGACAGTTTTTACCCCCTTCCAGTAAACTGTCCATATCTCTTCAACCGTCTGTCTGTTTTCAATGAAACTTATATCAGCGTGAATCCCATCTCAAGACGCATCTCTTTGTGTGCTTGAATCTCTAATATCATGTCTCTACTGAAAGTTATAGGCCTCTATGTCTAATGACAGTTCATAGAGTGTTTTGAGCTAAGTGTAAAGGTGTCTATGAAGGAGGCGCAATGTTTCCTCGGAATCTACCCATCCGACCCAATCAGCCCCTTCAAACTCCTCGATATATATCAGTTCATGTCATGTTGAGCTGCAAGATCTTCTTTCAATAACGTATCGCTCTTCTTTTCGGCGCAAACCGGCTCGCTGAGATTATGGCCTCTGCTGATCCTTTCCTTCTCCCTATGCTTGATTATAACATCACTTGGGATGTACCATCTTCATTCTCATCTGAGGGAGGAAAGTATGGTGTGGTATCTTGGCATAAAAGTTTGTTTTCTAATGTCCCATTCTCAATGATAAATATCTTTGGCTGTCAGTTCGAAAGCAGCAGGAAGTGAAGAGGTGCGTGAAGTTTATTACCCCCAACTTCATGTCACATCTTTTGGTGGAGACGCGGGGTACGTTTGGTATTGGATTCATCCCACCTTACTAAACGGTCTCCGGTGTACTTGATTGCATGTTATGCCTAGAAGAGGCATGTGTTTGTATGAGATAAAGAAGATGCCTGGAAGAACTCCGTTAGAAGAGATTGCAACCCGTTTAAGAGAACTTGAAGATTGTGAAGGTGATGCTCAAGCTATTCGCACAGTCACCATGATCATATCCTTTATGTTTGCATTGTTGAATATGTTGGTGAATCGACAACGCGGCAGCAGGCACAATGATAAATTGGGGATTGATCCATGCACTGGCAGCTTGGTGTGAAGAAGAGTTGAGTCTTTGGGTAGTTTTCGACTATAACAGTGGAGTGGTGATTCTTAATGCTTTCAACTTCTTTTGCTATGCAAATGATGAAGAGTACAATATCTTGAAGCTTTTATGTGCACTTCCTATTGTGAGAAGGGTGATTCTAGAATGCATGTATACACAATGTTTTCATGGTGCTGGTTGGTCACTTATTTTTGAAGATTTTGTTGAGGATCACATTGTGGAGGGTTTTCAACAAGTGGTTATGCATAATAAGTTGGTCTTGGTATACTAAGGCTCTGTGGGATCTTGTTCGGATCTTGTTTGGCATATTATTTAGATCTTGGTGTTTCTTTTTTGTGTTTCATCATGGTGAAGATTCCAACGTTTCGAGGGACCCAAGGGGAAGACCCGGAGTCTTATCTTCGGGATTTTGTTGGAGGATACCGGCTTTCTAGATGGTCCATGAAGGATCGGGCGGAGATTTTGCCTGATTTTCTTGAAGGTGTAGCCTTGAGTTGGCATGAGACCTTGCCGGGGACTCTACCAAGGAGGATTGGGACCAAGTGGTGGCAGCAATGAAGTAGAGATTTGGGGCAGTGGAGTCGCCAAATGCTTTAATGTTGCAGTTGGACCGGTTCTATCAAGGAGAGGGTGAGTTGGTCTCTGCGTTGGCAATCCGATATGAAACTTTATGGACAAAGTATGAAAGGGCAGCTTTGCGAGCTGTGGCATCGGCATCATCGGCCCCTCAAAGTCTCTCAGGGATGGAGCACTTAAAGATGAGCAAATTTGTTATGGCTTTGGAGCCTTCGCTCAAAAGTAATGAGTAAAGATCCAACAACATACATGGAGGCGCTTTACATTGCAACCAAGAAAGAAGCTTCTCTAAAGATCGAATCCTCTTTTGTGTCTTCAACAGCTTCAACTTCTAAGGTGGAGGTAATGGGCACTCCTCAGGTACCAAAGTCCTCTGAGTTAGATCATAATATCTCCCAATTGATGGCAGAGTTTGCTGATTTGAAATTGCATTTGGTTAATGCACGACAACCTAGAGCACCAAAGAGTGAAGATAGGCCTCGAGATAGGAGTGGGGTCACTTGCTATGAATGTAATGAAAAAGGTCACTATCACCCCGAGTGTCCTAGATTGAGAAAGAAAGAAGAAAAACAAGTATCCTTGTTAGAAGCTTCTTCAGGGGATGAGGAAAGAGAGGTAATGATGGCTAAACGGGGGCGTGGTAGAGCAAAAGAAGAAGAAGAAAGCAAGGAAGAAGTAGATGAGGAACATCAGGAAGAGGAACACCGTGGTAAGAAAAAGAAGGCATCTAGAAGGAGAATTAGCCAGTCAGACTTTCCTTTAGGACAAGGAATTGGAAGCTATGACTTGTTGTCCGACCTTAAAGAAAAGGAAGCTCATATCACCTTTGGTCAATTACTTGCTTTGTCTCCAAAACTATGGAAGGAATGGGGAAAACTAGCAAGCACAAGGGTGTCAAAGAAGAAAAAGAAGAAAAGTGCCAATCCTGTTGTTCAAAAGGTAGATATAGATGTTGGTGATGATGTACCTATGGTTGATGTGATCATTGATGGTCAAGTGATTTCTAATGTGTTCATTGATGGAGGTGCATCGATTAATGTCATGAGTGAGAAGACCATGATTGATGCTGATTTAAAATACTCTAGTACTACCTCTCCTTATCGCATCAAATTGGCTGACAACACTAGGGTTAAGACCTTGGGAGTTGTGAAGAATCTAGAAGTGGATGTATGTGGAATTTCTGTGCCGACTACTTTTCAGGTGATCCCTACCAAGCCAGATGCACGAGCCTATCCATTGATTTTGGGAAGGCCTTGGCTACGCAAGGTGAAGGCTGTTCAAAAGTGGGATACTGGAGAATTGATTTTGCAGGGAAATGATAAGAAGGTACGCTACAACATCAGAAGCCGCAAAAAGGAAGTTGTCAAGGAGGAGTCTTCAACATCAGAGAGTTCAAGCTCTGACTTAACCGATGAAGAAGAAGAGACAGGGTGTAGCTCCGAGGAGTCCAACTCAGAGGGTGAGGTGGAAGGAGTGGCCTTTGGTCTTTGTCTTGGTGCTGATCGGGATGAGTCAGGAAGGAACAAGGTGGTGGTGCAAGAAGATCCTGTAGAGACACTTCATGTGGAGGATGTGGAGCACATTAAACGACGCCAATGCAATGAAGAGCTTCTTGGTGATTCTCTATCAGGTAGTGAGAAGCTCCAGTACTTAGATATGCTAGATGATTTTCCATGTCTCTTTGCAACAAGCTATTCACAGGTTCGGCCAGTCTCTCTTGTGGAGCACAAGATTGAGTTGAAGCCAGAAAGCAAGCCAATTGTGCAACGCTTAAGGCGATTGGGGGTGATCCAAGCTGAGGCACTAAAGAAAGAGGTAACACAACTACTTGAGGTGGGATTTATCTTTCCTATTGATGATTCAGAATGGATATCTCCTGTAGTTGTCACACCAAATAAAGGAAATAAGTGGCGAGTTTGTGTGGATTTTCGTCCTTTGAATGCATGCACTAAGAGGGATCATTTTCCTTTGCCATTTCAAGATGAAATACTAGACCAAGTAGCAGGGCATGAGATGTATTCTGTATGTGATGGGTATTCTGGATACTTTCAAATTCGTATTCGGGAGGAAGATCAAAAGAAAACATCATTTGTCACACCTTGGGGAGTTTTTGCTTACAGAGTGATGCCTTTTGGGCTGACCAATGCACCAGCTACATTTCAAAGGTTCATGAGTCAAGTCCTGGAGCCTTACTTGGGAAAGTTCATACGAGTGTTTTTGGATGATTTTTGCATTCATTCTCGGCGCAAAGATCACATGGAGAAGTTAAAGATGGCCTTAGCTAGGATTGATGAAGCAAAAGGGTGTCTAAATCCTAGCAAGTGTCATTTGGCTCAAACAAAAGTAGTCTTGTTAGGGCATATTGTGTCTCAAGAAGGCCTGCAAATGGATCCTGACAAGGTTCAAGCAATCATGGCATTGCCAAAGTCCTGAGAGTGTCACTGGTGTTCGCAGAATTCTAGGAAAGAGCAAGTATTATCAACGCTTTTGTGATGATTTCACAGAGATAGTGCATCCCATGAACTTGTTGACAAGAAAAGGAGTTTCTTTCCAATGGGGTATGGAGCAACAAGAGTCTTTCAGCAACTTAAGGAGGCCATGAGTAAGGGCCCAATATTGAAGCCCCCTGATTGGTATCAAGACTTTTATGTAAATCCAAGTGTATCTTTGCATTCAGTTGGTGCGATATTGCTACAAAAAGGAGAGGCAGGTAGAATGCAACCCATCTATTATGCTAGCCGACAGCTTACAGATGTGGAAACAAGGTATGAAGAAATGGAGCAGCAAGCTCTCTCTTTGGTGTTTTCAGTCAGAAAGTTTCGCTCCTATTTATTACCTCGACCATTTTTCTTCCTTACCTCTCAGTCTGTATTAGCATATCTAGTTCGCAAGCCTAATCCTGGGGGGAGATTTGCAAAATGGTTGTCAGAGCTTCAAACTCTTTTGTCACTGAAAATACCACTAGGTCCACTATGGCAGATTTGCTCATAGGACGGGAGGATCTAGGAGAAGAAAAGAAATGTAAGGAGAACATTAAAGATGAAAGGGATACACCACCAACAGCTTTTGTTTTGTATTTTGATGGGGCTTTTAGTCCTTCATGCCAACAAGGAGCCGGGGGGATAGTCTTGATGAATCCTGAAGGTCAAGAGGTATGGGCAAGAGGACAAGAGCTTCCAGGTATCACAACTAACAATGCAGCTGAGTATAATGCTTTGATTCTTGGTTTGGAGGGTTGTCTTCAAAGTCAAGTTAAAGAATTGGAAGTAAGAGGAGATTCTCAGCTTATTATAAAGCAAATGCAAGGGCATTACAAGACAAGAAGTCCTCATTTGAAGGAGCTTAATCAAAAGGCTATGGCACTATGTAGTCAGTTTGATTTTTGCAAGTTTGTTCATATAAACGAAAAAGAAAATCAAAGGACATATGAGTTAGCTAAAGCCATTGTAGTGCCAGACCGGGGGGTGGTTTCTTGGGTAGACACTAGATGGCCAGAACTACAAGATAATCAGAAATATGTGGAAGAAGGCATGTTGCCTCAAGGGTTAACTCCACAACAGAAGCAGAGATTGGTTACTTTTGGCCACGCCTTCATAAGGATGTATATGAATGTCACAAATGGAACCTATCAACTTGAGGATGTTGATGGCATGGTGATACCCGGATGCACCAATGAGTATTGCCTTAAATTCTTCTATACTCGACCACCTTGAGGGCCAGCAGACCCTCTCTGTACTAGAGAGGATCTGCTGGGGGGGGAAAGATGTGATGCCAAAAATTGATATTTTTAACTTGGCATTGATATTGTTTTTCTCTATGTTTGATAAGAGTTTGAGTATCAAGTGATAGCCTAGCGGCTCTCACTTATTTCTATTTTCTATGATATTGTATGGGATTGAGAGGATGAGTGGAATGGCTCATTGTAAATACCATAGGTATGAATTATAAATACCTTGGTATGGGGTGAGAGTTATTTGTGTATGGGATATTATGAGTTTTTTAGAAGATAGAAAGAGTGAGTCATATAAAGAGGTGGGCTCATGTCCATGTGTTCCAATAATATAAGAGAGGCCACATGCCAAGCATGTGGAAGGCATGTGGAGGAGTGTGAAGTCAAGAGGAATCTTTCTAGAACTCCTATGTGGAATAAGGAGGATGTGGACATGTGGAAAAGAGAGGGTCCCTATGGGCTCCATGTGGGGAGACTCTTGACTTCCTCAATATTTTAAGAGTCTTGAGCATCTTTTGATGGGACACATGGCAAGAGTAGCCAAAAAGGACATGGATGGTGACATACGTGCTTATGTGATTGATGGGGAAAGGAATCTACAGGCAGCAATTGTAAATGGGTGAAGGAGGGTGACAAAATCTCTATAAAAGGAGCCCTCCTCTCCCTTGTTCATCAATCTCTTCCACCATTGGGCCTTATGTTGCTCTAGTTCTAGTCTCCCCAAGCCTCTTCCATGAGCCTTCTCTTCCTCTTGTAGATATTCTCTTATGTAGACTCTTGAGTCCTTCTCTCTCTAGTTTATTCTCTCTCTATGAGTAGTCTTGGAGCTTCCGCTCCCTCTTGTATGTATGAAACCTCTTCTTCTCCCTTGTGTTTGTAGTGTTGAGGTGGATTCTCACTCTATTTGTAATGAAGGTCACTTCAGGTTCTCTCTCTCTCTTGAGTGTCTCTTCCCTTTTCTTTCTTTCAAAGCCTTAAAAGTTCTTTCTATTCGGCTGCTCACTGTGCACACATGGTCCATTTGTTTTCCGAGCCACTATGCAAACTTCTTCCCCTCTTCTAGGCGAAATCTATGAGGGGTGGATCGTTGATGAAGGTGGAGTCTTGAGGGAGCATCCTGCTCAGGCGAAATTAGCCTGGGTGGAGGGTAGTTTTCATGACAGTTTGACCCCCTGTTAGTGTTTTGCTCATAACTTTCTGCTCGATAGTCCAATTGTAATGAAATTTATATCAGCGCGAAGCTCTCTTCAAGGCGCATGTTCCTATATAATCAGATCTTGAATCAGATACTGCTGCAAAAGGTTATGAGTCTCTGTGTTTGACGGTCTATTTTCATGACAGTTTTTACCCCCTTCCAGTAAACTGTCCATATCTCTTCAACCGTCTGTCTGTTTTCAATGAAACTTATATCAGCGCGAAGTCGTAGAGTGTTTTGAGCTAAGTGTAAAGGTGTCTATGAAGGAGGTGCAATGTTTCCTCGGAATCTACCCATCCGACCCAATCAGCCCCTTCAAACTCCTCGATATATATCAGTTCATGTCATGTTGAGCTGCAAGATCTTCTTTCAATAACGTATCGCTCTTCTTTTCGGCGCAGACCGGCTCGCTGAGATTATGGCCTCTGCTGATCCTTTCCTTCTCCCTATGCTTGATTACAACATCACTTGGGATGTACCATCTTCATTCTCATCTGAGGGAGGAAAGTATGGTGTGGTATCTTGGCATAAAAGTTTGTTTTCTAATGTCCCATTCTCAATGATAAATATCTTTGGCTGTCAGTTCGAAAGCAGCAGGAAGTGAAGAGGTGCATGAAGTTTATTACCCCCAACTTCATGTCATAGCACTATGGTAGAGCCAAAAGGAGGAACAACACACTATTCAAGAATCAAGATTTTGGATTTGTGTAAAGTCCAAATTCCAAAATGGACTTTAAAAAAGTCCAAAAACTACGATAACATTGGTAATTTCACTGTCCCCCATTGCCCTAATGATTTGATTCTATTTATTAAAATATTTATCTTTTATAAAATGTTTATCCTAATCTTTCATATGCTTATGAAACCTTTAACAACCTTGAAACGTTGATTTGAATGGATATTGGAATGTCAAGTTAGTTTTGATGCCTTGATTAGCTCTGTGTATGGTAGTAGTTCTTGAGATGCTCGTACATGTCAACAATGACTAATTGTTAGGCAAGCAACTTTTATAGAATATACTTTCATGCAACCAGGTCCCCACTGTTAGTGTAGTGGGTTAGAGTTTAGCCCTGCACACCACACTTATAATACCATGTAGTTTCCTTTAGGCTATTATAAAAACATTGTAGTTCTTTACAAGGACCATGTAGTTCCATGTGGTTCATTTTGCCATAGAGGCCTTTACAGGCCATGTGTGTCCATGTAAGTTCTTACAAGGACCAGTAGTTCCTTATGAGGACCATGTAGGTCCATCAAGCTCGTTAGAGGATCAATCCTAACTCTCAACATGTATCTACACATTGATGTATAGGATCCCTTTATAATGAGTGGCCATTGGTGCACATGATTTTTGTGGGAACACCAAACCAAAGGGGTCATTTCTATGTCCATTGATGTGGCTAAAAGATGGGTCGTGAAGGCAGAGAGGTATTCAAAGTTATGATGTATGCTAAAGATGTTAGGACTAAACAACTTGTATAGTGGTAGGTGAGCCATGTTGCTGCAATCAAATTTATGGGCAATTGCAGAGCAGTTTATTATTGTAGTTATAAGCACCATGTATGTCCTTATAAGGACATCTAGTTTTTTATAATGCCGTGTATGTCCTTATAATTAGATGTGGATCCTTATAAAACATGTAGTTTTGTACAAGGAAATGTAGGTTTTCTATGCCAACAACTACGCTTCATGGATACATTTTTATCAAGGTTTTCTATGCCAATTGTGTTGTCGCATTGTCTCATGCCTCATACCTTAGTTGAGGTATGTAGACGCCATATCTACTGTCACATATGCAACTCCTTTCACACGCACTTTCCACCTCATGTTCTTGATTCCTTGATCGACGTATATAGATTCCACCTCTAGCCCTTTTTGCACACATGTGCCACCTTGTGTGCCATATAGAACAACCAAATCACATTTCATACCTTTGTATGGAATGAATTGACGTGTTGTGTGGTCACCTAGCCCCATACCTTGATTGAGGTATTTTTTCCACCTAGGATGCCATAGTGGACATTTGAGCCTAGAGAAGCTACCATGTGTTGCCCTCTAATTCATTGAAATACCTCCATTGAGGTTCTACTACTCACTACTCATTCTTGCAATTCCTTTGCATTTGGAGTGTCCCATCTTACTCGATCAAGTGATGAACTATGGGCTTAGTTCACTAAATTACCATTGGGGTAACTTTGGAGTAGGATTAATAAAAGATTAAAAAATAGCGGTATGTAGAGCTTAGGTCCTAGTTTGGGACATCTAGGATGTTATGTCATGGAAAAGTGTTAGAGATTTTCAAGGGGCCACATGATGTGGCAAGACCCCACATACATCCATCTCGTGGATGAAGGGAATGGTTGCCACATGGCACCATTCCATTATTCTCTCTCGTGGCCTTGCCATGTATTACATAGACATTCACCCACCACCTCCCTCACTCTAGGCCAACCAGTTAGATGAGGGTATTGCATTTAGTGCATGTGTGGTGTATTTTGATTGGTGACACTGTGTCAGTGTGCCAAATAGATGGGGTTGAAGCCCTAGCTTCTATGAGAAGCCACTAGAAAGCCTCTCTACTCATCTCCACACCTTCTCGATTAGGATTTGCTATATTTGGGGCTCAATGTGTGTATTTGTAGTTCATTTGCTGCACATTTAGTTGTGTGCTTTCATTCTAGCTGGCATTTCCATTCCAATAATTCACATGTGTGCATCTATCCCTACCTGTGTGTGGATGGAACTATAGCCTAGCATGCCTTGGGAGACCTATGAATATTTTCTTTCATGTTATTACAGCAAGCCTTGGGAGACCTATGAATATGCCTAGAGGGTAGTCCTCTTCCAAGAAGATGCACACACAATTGAGCTTGACTATTTGAGCCCTTAAG
The DNA here is from genome assembly GCF_047967505.1 of Dipteris shenzhenensis. Taxonomy (NCBI): domain Eukaryota; kingdom Viridiplantae; phylum Streptophyta; class Polypodiopsida; order Gleicheniales; family Dipteridaceae; genus Dipteris; species Dipteris shenzhenensis. The sequence goes on along the minus strand of NC_141620.1, from coordinate 43,442,779 downwards.
GCTCCTTTGTAACCCTCAACAAGAAGGAGATCTTTCAAAGCATTAGCTTGTGAAGAATTGAAAAAAGGCCTATAAAGTCTATGCAAAAGTTCAAAAAGACCAGTAAAACCTATTTGCGATTGAGAGCAAATCCTATGCGACACAGAAGAAGACCAATAGCATCAACAACATCTATTTATTCATTGATGATGAAATAAACAATCGATGAATTGGATTGATAATATGCACAACCTGATGATGAAGGCGAGAAGGTGAGAATACTCTACCTAGGCGAGAAGGTGAGAATACTCTAGCTTCTATACCAAAGAAGTAGCTCAAACAAGGTGTTTGCATTCCATGAAATGGGAGATAAGAGATAGACAATGCTATTATGAAGAATCACACATGGCAAGTCTATGCATTGCCAAAAGAAAAAAGTCATTAGCACCAATGGGTTTACAAAATCAAGTATGGTGTAGAAGATCAATACAAAGTTAGGCTAGTAAACAAAGGGATGTAGTCAAGTGGAAACAATTGGCTTCTCAGATACATTTGTTGAAGATAAAGAGAAAGAATGTAAACCTAGAACTAATTGCACAACTTGTTTTGGCATTAGTAATTGCATCAGGACCACTAGTAATTGGCTTCTAATATACATTTGCACCACCTATGGCAAGTAGAGTACTATTAGATCTTGCCTATTGTTGATGCGGAATATGGTTGGATTGTCTTTTAGATGTAAATCTTTTTTCTTGAATAGCCGAGTATCTAAAATAGCTAGCTCTGTCCAACAACGGCATGAACATTTAGTATGCAAGTTAAAAGAGACATCGTAAGACCAGATGCAACCCCATGGCATAGTATGCTAAGATAGGGCAACGTTTTCTCAAAAAAGGTTTTAGAAAGAGTGAGAGAGAGGCATTAACCACCCAAGAGTATAAATTTACATTTTAGAAGAGAATGGTGTGCGCGCGCACGTGCGTGCGTGCGTGTGTGTGTGTGTGTGTGTGTGTGTGACCCCAAAAAAAAAGTGTGTTTGATAGAGAATATCATTCCAAAGAGAGAGAGAGAGAGAGAGAGAGAGAGAGAAGCATTAACCACCCAAGAGTACAAATTTACAATTTGAAAGTCACTTCAACAAGAGTAGCCATACATAACCTGGAGAACAAAATCATCCAATAATTTGTGCAGGTAATTGTCCACCAATGAAAGACTCTTGCAAGCATGCAGAGGTATTAAATTGATTGTATTTGAAAAAAAATACAAACATCACCTGGTTCAATGCTTCTGAGCAATTCTCCAAAGGCCTCACAAATAAAGGTGACCCTAGGTAGAATAAAAAAAGAAAGCGATCTGTTCTTTTGTAAATCACAAAGGCCAAGCCACTTCCACCATATACCTGTAAAGAAGCCTTGCAAAACAAAGAACAATTCATAAAAGGTTCACCATCCCTAGCAGGACTTACCCTTCAGGTACCTACGTGATAATATCCCACAGGCAGCCCAAATCCTGCAGAACCAATTGTAGGTTGTCACTTCTTAACTAGCAATCCTCCAGTCTAAGATGCTGCATATGACTGACATTAGTCTTCCCATCTAATAAAACACTACTACCATCACATATGCAAGGCTAATCCTGGAGTACATCAAACTCTTTCCAATTGGTTCTCAGAGACACCAAGGAAATTGTTTGAGCTGGTAGGTAGATAGGTTTGATGAGCATCATAAGTTGCCTCTTGATATTCCCAAGGAAATTGTTTGAGCTGGTAGGTAGATAGGTTTGATGAGCATCACAAGTTGTCTCTTGATATTTTTCCATTTATACAAAAGAGAGATTATTGTAGAAACTAGCAAATGGAACAACTTCAAAGGACATTCTAGACCAGCAAATAGCATGACATGAATATTAGCCATGGATGATCTCATCAAACCCTTAAGATTTGCAGCTTTGAGGAGAAAGCTATAGCCACCCAATCAGGTTGAGTCGATGACCACTGCAGCTGATTGATCTCAGCACCTGCTGTGTACGCAAGTATTGGATCAAGACCTCCATCAACAGGTTGGCTCATTGATGAAAGGTCCCAAATTAACGCCTGTGAATCATCACCTGCAGTGCATATATGGCAAGAACTGTGGGGTGCCCATGCAATAGCATTTACACTTGCCTGATGTCGCTGGAGCTCTGCAACTGGTAAAGTAGGAAATCTAATGTCCAGTACTACCACCTTAGAACTGTCCATAAGAATGGTAGCCATATACCGTGGGTCTTGCTTGTTCCATCCCAACCGTACAAGCGGTGTCTCTGGTTGAGGACTCTCATAAATAATGGTTGAATGCTCCTTGTCCCGCAGATCAAACACTCGCACAGAACCATCTGCGGACACAGAAGCAAAAACCCCCACTCCACCCCAAGCTATGTCATAAACCTCCTTGTCATGTGCAATAAGTTGAGTGTCTACTGCCTCCTTTTCTATATCCCATATAGTGCATGTTGTATCAATGCTGGAGGTTCCTATCCTCCTAGGTTCTGCCTCATTCCAATCAAATGATGTAAGCGGGGCACAATATTCACTATTCTTGTTATTATTCATAATGCTCTTTTGCTCCACTTTATCATCATGAACCTGCCAGATTCTGAGGAAGTCCGCAGTTGTTGCTAGTAAGTCAGGCTTTTGGCACTCTTTATCTGGGACAAACATGATTTTTGTAGGAGGATAGGGATGCTCAAATGAAAGCTGAGGGTCTGCCTTGAAATCTCCGGTCTTCTCATCAAGCTGTACAATCTCAACTTTGTTATTAAATTCCTCAAGAAAGCTTCCAATAGCCAACCGAAATCTCTTGTCCTTCCTGACACTCCAGTTCATTCCATAAATCTGCCACGAAGCTTCATAAGTATATATTTCTGATCGTTTCTGTGGTTCCTGGGAGTATGCATCCTCATCGTTTGCCATCTCAAGTACTCCCTAAAATCTAGACATAGAAACAGTATCAGCATCCAAGTTATAAACCAGGAGACGCCCAAGCCTACTTGACAAAAAACTGTGCAATAAGCATAATTTATTGAAGTACAACAGGACACTAGCTCACATCACACCACAAGAGAACAATATTCATAAAGACTGGGCGCTCAGTCTTCCAAATTGAGCATTATTAATAAAAGAAGGAAATTATTCCTGAATGAGCTGATGTCCTCTTTGTGGAAAGCAATGCCTTGCTACATGCCTTTCTACGGTCCATAAAAGGACAAATCCCAGACTTAGACACACCTTCAAAAGTGGGTTTCACAAGCACTTTGCAACAGCAGCTAGATAGTTCAGTGTGAGCAGTTCAAGAAACGATACTTCTAGCTTTGAAGGCTGAAGCAAAGCACAAGGATGGTAGGGTCGATTTGATATGGGACATGACTGACCGAAGGGAGAAAGACATGGGATAGGTTTCAGCCTTATAAGGGGATAATAACCAGCACGATAATCAAGGTAAAAAGCCTACAGGACAGCCAAGAAAGTGGCTGCGCCAGCAGTAATCGAAAAGTGCAAAGATGAATGGTTCTTTTTTAATGACTTCACAATTTCTTAAACTGCCCATTCAGGAAGGACCAGCGAAGGAAGAGGCTGAAAAGGAGTATGGTTGAGTAACAAAATTTGTTTACTCAAGTCTTATGCAGAATAGTATTTTACTCTTTCTAGTGATGATATCCACCCTGATGTAGAGGACCAAAAAGGGATTATTATCCCAGAGCAGAATTTTGGTGACATCATACATGAATACATCCATAGTAGACATGGGAACGAATTTGTCCTACCACAGTTGCAAAGTGAATGCGCAACTGGTTTTTTTTTTTTTTTAAACTATCATTTAAAACAGTTATAAGAGGGAAAACTCCAACTGACTATCCCTGATAAGTTGTCCCCTAGTACAATTGAAGAAAATTCCTCTCTGGAGACAAAGCAAGTAAAATCCCAGCGATTTTCAACCTTACTTTTCTGGTCATATATTGCATTCCATTAATATTTACAAATGTAATCATTCATATAATGTGTGAGTTGTTTTGTGTAAGACAACTTACATAAGGTGATCACTGATCACTTGCTTCAATATGAGGACATGTATGCATAGCTAAGATCATCAGTTACTTTCTGTGGTAACTAGTATTACAATTCATGGTGCCGGTACATCGTCCTCCGTGGGATTAAGGTTGGTCATCTCCCCACCTGTGAACCCCCAAATGAGGCGTGCATCGGGGGGTGGACCATAGGACAATAGAATGGGAAATGGGGCTGCCATGTGGGCAGCAGACACAGAGAGATCCCTGGAAAAAAAAAGCCTCCATGGAGAGCAGATCTGGGAGAGACATTTCCAGAGGGTGTCCACAGATGGAAAGGGCAGATCTGTGCAGGGTTTCAGCAAGCAAGGGCTGTGTGGACAGGGCACTGACATCAGCAAGGTTAGGGGCAGATACAGCAGGCCGTACGGGTGTTCCCGGAGCATCTCTGGGACCCAGAAGGGACCTGACATAGTGTGGAACAGACAGCAGATTGCAGATGTGTTGGGTCCATTTGGCCCTGGTTTGGGACAGAGAATATGGTTGGATCAGCCTTGCCCACTGGCTGGATGCCACGTGGCCAGGCAGGTCAGCAAAGTTCACCAAATAGAGCCCTGAAGGGCATTTATAGAGTCCCCCCTCCAGTCGGCTGGTACGGGGGATTCCAGTTGGCCCACTACGGGCTGGATGGTCCGCTTTAGGAGGCTCAGCCCCTATATAAGAGGGCCTTTGGGCCTCCATAAGGCATCACTTGGAGCAGCCTCTGAAGAGCAGCAGCAGTTGTCCCTATATCCAGGGGGTAAACCAAGCTGAGGAGCTGCAGACTTAGCTCAGATAAGGCTGCCCACCTAGGCTGACTACCCGGGCAGCAAGTTGGAAGGATCACTGGAAGCTCAGAGGAGCACGCAGGCTCAGAGATCTAGAGGTGCCAGGCAGATAGTAGTAGGACTTTTCGTAAGATTGGAGGACCACGGTTTTGTGGGACTATGCATCTCTTAAGAAGAGGAGTCAGAATCTATTGTGAAGGTGATGAACAGTGATGAGTGCCTGGAGCCATCTCGCTGCTTGGCTAGTATTGCTGACACAAAGGGGGATTCTTCAACAAGATCTGAAGGCTCAGAGTCAGACTGGGACAACACAGAACCACACATGGAGCTTTACGGTCCAAGTAAGCTGGATTTATGCTTGGGATATAATGTCTCAAGGCTCAGAGTCAGACTAAGGCTGTGACTTAGAGGGGGACAACACAGAACCACACATGGAGTTTTACGGTCCAAGTAAGATGGATTTATGCTTGGGATATAATGTCTCGATTATACTGTTTGGTCGCAGACCTAGCCAGACAAAGGACGGGTTGAAAAAGACCCTGAGAGCATGACGCCTGGAGAACTTCAGGCTGATCACGGGACAATTGGAGAACGGTGGTACCTGGAGAGCTCAAGTTCGAAGGCGGGTTCATGACTAAAGGTGGTGGTTCCATCAATGCTAGACCTGTGTACCAGACTGGTATGCAGAAGCAGAACCGGACTTGGCAGAGCAAGAGCCACTGGATGAAAAGCCAAGAAACTATGACGACATCAAAGTGTTCCAGAGGGCTACGACACGGGAGCTACTGGAGCATCTTTATCGACAGATTGGGATCAGGCCAACCTGGGTCGGTGAGAGGGGGTGTTGGATGTGAGTCCCCAAATGAGGAGTGCATCGAGGGGGAGGACAATAGAATGGGACATGGGGCTGCCACATGGGCCGCACATGGGATGCCATGTGGGCAGTAGACAAAGAGAGATCCATGTCAAAGCAAAGCATCCAGGAGGGCAGATCTGGGAGAGAGACATTTCCAAAGGCTGTCCACAGATGGAAAGGGAAGATCTGTGCAGGGTTTCCAGCAAGTAAGGGTGGTGTGGACAGAGCGCTGACATCAGCAAGGTTCTGGTCCACGTGGCCAGGCAGGCCAGCAAAGGCCACCAAATAGAGCCCTGAAGGTGGCAGGGGGGATTACAGTTGGCCCACTGGGGGTTGGCTGGTCGGCTACATTGAAGGGGGCTCAGCCCCTATATAAGGGGGCCTTTGGGCCTCCATAAGGCATCACTTGGAGCAGCCTCTGAAGAGCAGAAAGGAGAAGCAAGAGCAGCAACAGTTGGCCCTATATCCAGGAGGTGAACCAACCTGAGGAGCTGCAAACTTAGCTCAGATAGGGCTGCCCACCTAGGCTGACTACCCAGGCAGCAAGGTGGAAGGATCACTGGACAGAGAATCTACATAAGCTCAAAGGAGCAAGCGGGCTCAGAGATCTAGAGGTGCTAGGCTATCTAGATAGTAGTAGGACTTTTGGTAAGATAGGAGGACCACGAGTTGGTGGGACTCTGCATCTCTTTTGTATTGTAGCCAGTTTTGGACTGACAGAAATATATCATTGTGGTTTCTATATTTGGCTTGGATGCACTGTCCATTTACTGGCTTGCACACACATCTATGGTTGTTAAGTACACAAGTTAAGAAGTTTAATTCCATAGTGAAACACTTTGCATGCTATTCCTGGGCTCATCTATCAGTCTTCCGCTGCGGGATACCCTCTTGTGGGATTTTCATTTCGAACACTCTCATAGTATTAGATATCTCAAGCTGTTGCATGTAGTGTATATTTCACCATACCTTCACCTTGCAACCCACTATCCTCCTCATACAATTCAATACTCCTTTGTCACCCTCTACTCCAAAACACAATCGGTCTGCTCTAAATATGTCTCCTTGACCTGCCAAGCAAACTAAAATCACTGGAAAAAACCTCTCCTGGAGTGATACTGTCAAGTGTTATTATTGCACCAACTGTCTAAGATGGAAATCCCAATTGTGTTTAACCTATGCATCTAGTACTCATTCTTCATGTGCAATTTGACTCTTGGCAGCTATTTCTACCTGATCGTTGAACTTTGTAGGGATTCGGAGCTGTCAGTTGAAGTTACGTAGTAGATTTAGACCTACAACCATATAATTCATCTTCCCGTTTGGGCTATTTGACGTTGAAACCTCCTGCAGGTTTTGTTTTCTACAAATCTGTCAAGTAATTCGAAGATCATTCACACTGTTATCTAGGCTTCTTTTTGGGTAGATGTCCACTTTTTGGATATTGTTGATGATCCGTAGACTACTCACAACACTCTTCTCGGGATCCTCCTCTTAGGCTGTTATCAATGAAATTTTATGATTGAATCTGTACCACCATGGTGATCGGGTTTTTTCTAAGAAGCTAGGTTGCGCCAGAGAGCTGTGAGAGCCAAGGCAGCTTATACATGCAGTTTTCAAAGGGTAACGAGTGGTGCAGCGATGCATTAGAAAAGGCGACCTCTCTCACACAGAGGGTATCCTGCAATGGAAGACTGATAGTTAGCCTTAAAATTACACGCGGAAGTGTTCATCATGGAATCAATGCTTCATAAAGTGTGTGTACTCCACAACATTCATGTACATGTGCAGACTAGCAAATAGACAATGCTCAGAGACAAATATAGAAGCAACACTTCCATCCACAAACTGGACAAGATACAATGCCAAAAAGCTCTTCTATCAAATGCCTAGCACCTTTAGATCTCTGAGCCCACATGCTCCACCGAGCATATGTAGACTCTCTGTCCAAAGGATCCCTTCCACCTTACGGTTTGGATACCAGCCTAGGTGGGCAGCTTTCCTAGCTCTTAGTCTGCAGCTCCTTGTGCTCCCTTCACCTCCTGAGAATAGGCCCAAGGGGATGCTCCTATCTGCTGGCTACTTGCTGCTCCAAGTGGAAATGAAATGAGGCCACAAGGCCTGCCTTTTATAGGCCCAAGGGCCTGCCTAAAAAACCGACCAGGAGGGGGAGATCTGACCGACCCACTCATCCCCTGGCCGGCTTTACTGCCTCAAAAACAGCCCCAAAGGGGCAAACAAAACAAGGGCCTTTGGACCACAATTCTATGCAAGGCCCAGCCTTGTATCCAGTAATAGGCCTGGTTGGCTGGCTATACCAGCCCAACCAGCCAACACATCTGCTGCTGTCCCTGCCTCCATTGCACTTTTTCCAGAGCATATTGCAGGCCATGTGCCTGCCCACAAACCTCTCCAGACAGCTTGCCACATCAGCGCCTGTACCCCAGGATACCCTGCCACCTTTCTGCTCATCAGTGATCTCTTGTCAGGGAACCATCCTCCCTGCACAAAGGTGCCACCTGATGCAGCCTCTGGAACTCCAGGTACTTGCTCTCCATTGTGCTGCCCATATGGCAGCTCATGTGCTGCCCATGTGGCAGCCCCATGCTTTCCTTTCTCTCTCTGGTCCACGTAGTCAGTATCTGAACCTTAGGGTCAGTTAAAGTCAGTTGTACCCATGGAGAAATGCATAGGTTAGTTAGGTGTAGGGTTAGCTTAGTCAGAAAGCCTTTAGGCCAGCCTAGGCTAACCAGGTCGGGCCAGTTGGCCTGACTTGGTCGGGTCTGTCCAGGCCTCAGTTCTGGCCATGCTCTCTGGCTCCAGCCCATTGCCATGCATAATTCCAGCCTGCTCCCTGCCGCAAATCAGCTCCAGAACTTTGCCAAATAGGGGCAGATATCCAACATCAATGGTGCGATTGGACAGCAGCAATTGGAGGCATTTCCAGGCCTGTTTCAGAAGTTCATATCTCAGATTCATACCTCAGTTCATCTCTCAGTTCCTTCATCTCAGTTCATCGCACTTTCTCAGCTCTCTCACTCACACAGACACCTGCTTGCCCGTGGACAGCACAAGCCTCGTTCTAAGCCTGGCCAACTAAACTACATCAACGGTGTGGGCAGCATTGTGGCCTCGATTGTTGACTGGATTTGTTCTCACAGGTTTTAAGGCCCCTCTTTAGAGTGGCATTCTCTTATTCTTAAGTTCTCCAAGTTAAAGCAAATTCTCCTACAATTGTAGGTGGGGGTCCTCAGTGGGTACAGGAACCCAATCAGTAGTCGACTGTATTATCTCTCAATCCTTCTCTCTTTTCCCCTTCTTCCCTCTCTCTGATGTACATGGAAGACAACTCGCTAAGGCCTAAAGAAGCTCTTGCTGCGATTCTTGCTGCGATTCGCACAATCATTAACTGTTGGGTTTTTCTGATCTCAACACAACCATGCACTCGTGGTAGTCAAGTTGGATCACACCCGAAGCTCCGAGGACAATCCACCTCGCAACTGCCCATCTCACCGGTGAGGCAGTCACCTGATGGCAGCATTGGGCCAGTAGATATACTGACCCCACCACAAAGTAACATATTTCGTTTGAATAGGTTTGTTCCAATCTCATAGCTTGTTTTCAACATCCACAATATATGCTTTTAACCTAAAGGACGAGTATCCTTGTCTCTCCCAAAATGTGTTGTACTACAGCAATATGATCAAGGCACAGCAGCTAGGATTGTCTAAAGCCAATAAGTTGAAGCAATTCATTAGAGGTCTAGATTCGAAGATCAGATTTCCAGTGCGAAATTTTGACCCGCTAACCTGCGAGCGAGCACTGATCCTTGCACGGAATCAAGAAATGATTCTTACTTGGGGGAAAGCCCACGCATGTCCAAACAGGTGCCAAGGCCCCGCAACAGTCATCATCACCCCTAGGCAAGGGCCCAAAACTGAGGGTCTCAACCAAAAGAAAGATCATCAACAGGCGTATAATGGAAGGAAGGATTCCAAGCCTAAGAAGACGCCAGATGAAAAGTTGAAGGAGGGTATTACAAGAGATTACCTTCGGCCCAACGAACAAAAGTGGTACAAATCCGAGAATCATTGCTTCTTTTGCCACACTATCGTTGGGCATGGGAAGAAGGATTGTCCTAAGTGGCTGGTTGAGAAAGCTACCAAATCACTAGCTTCTACTGTCGCATCCGTTGTGGCAGCTCTAGCTCCTCCAAACTTGTACCTAGATGAATCCAAAAACATTCCCATACTCATCCTCTGAAAACACAGCATAGTGCAGTTTCAATCTCACGATAGTCATCCATAAGATTGAAAACCTTAAAACTCCATCACGCATAGCAGGGACTAGCACCTCCAACTTGAGCCACGAAGGTCCTCTTGCCTTCATTGAAACCCATCCCACCAGTGGTGTTCGAAGGTAAGGAGGGCGGCATCAAGGACTAGAAGAAGGCTCTAATTTGGACCTATGGTTCAACTAATGGGCAGCAATTCATTGTCCTATTCGACATGGGGACTTTCAAAGATATCTCTCCACACCTGGCCATGAAGATGGCTTGCACTCTTTTGCCTCATCAATTGGCCGTGGAAGTTTTACACCAGGTTTGTGCATGCAAATCACACACAAGGCCCCACAGTTTTCTTTTTCTGTTCAAAAGGCCTCTTTTACGCGACATTTCATTCTTACTCCTTTGCTCAAATTTGACATGATGTTAGATATTCAATGATATGATATTACACTTTTGCTCAAATGTAACATGGTATTAGGTATTCAATGTTCCTAGATCAATCCCCTCTTCCAGATTGGCAGCAGGGCACCTTCACTATTGTCAAGGGTCTTCCAGAGCTGGCCGTCATTTGTGGAAATAGGAGCATTCCCCCGTATACCACTAATCTCGCATATACAAGCTCGTCATGCCATTCGCAAAGGTGCATGTGTGCCCTCGTTTATGTCCGCAGCAATTAGGCCGTTGTATAGATAGTTCCACCGCAGCTCCCGTCCAATACGCCCAAGGATCATCACATTGAATTAGTCCCAAGGTTAGCTCTACCAAGTGAATTTTCCTATAAGCTCTCAAAATCCATGGACGGTGAATTGGAGCGGTAGTTAGCTCGGTTATTGCATGCAAGTTTTACCTACCTTTCATCCTCATCATTTGCGTCTCCGATCCTCTTCGCCCAAAAGAAGGATAAGTCAACATGTCTTGTGTTCGCTATTGGGCATTGAACATGTTGACTATTAGCAACAAGTTTCCCATGCCTCACATCGAATGCATCTTAGAAAGGCTTAATGATGCAAAGTATTTTTCTAAGATTGATCTGAAAAGTGGCCTCTACCACGACGGCATCTTTGACGTTGACATTCCCAAGGATAGCTTTCCTCCTCCTTCCTCCTACATGCTGCCCACACTGTCTCCCCCAATCTCTCTCTTCACTCACCCTTCTCTCTCTCGTCTCTCCCTCTACCCCCTTTTCTCACTTCTCACTCCTCCTCCCCCTTCCTCTCACTCCCTTTTGCCAATTCTATCCCCTTCCTCCAATGTGCCCTTGCCTCCTTCTCTACATTGGTATCAGAGCTCCAACCCTCGCACCATTGCTTCCCCCTATTCACATTCATTATTTGCTCTTCGCACAATACAAGCAACCCACAAGCTGAAGCTAACAACCAGCGCCAAGCAATCTAGATGCTTGGAAAGGATTAGCACCTACCACACATACTGTTGTAGCGGCAATGATCAATGGCGTTGCCTAAACGAATAGCCACTAACGTCAACGACGACAACACTGATGAATCCTGAATCTAGCCAATGCTCGCCAACACAAGCTCAATCAAAGAACTGCTTAGTTCGACTCTTGTCTGGCAATTTAAGCTAAGACCCCATTCCAATTGGGGGCCTATGCACCCGGTGCACAACAGCCACCATATCCCAGTCGACGACCAACTACATGTGCATTTCATTACTACCAGCACTGCCGTACCCTCGCTCTCTAAGGCCAAGCCAACCCGTCGTTATGGTTTCGGACCCTACCAACAAGTCCTCTAGACCCGTCACGATGCCACCAATTCAGTTGCACCGCTCGCGTCATCACCGTCTCTATGGCCAAGCCAACCCGTCATTATGGTTTCGAGCCTTCCAACAGCTCCTCTAGGCCCGTTGCAACGCCACCCATTCAAACACGCCGCCCGCGTTGTCATCGTTTCTCAACCCAAGTCGCTAAGTCGCCGTGTTTTTAAGGACATAGATTAGGTTTAACTTAATTAATTACTTAGCTAGCTTGATTGGTTGATTAGGTTAGCGTAGATTAGGTTGAGTTAGTTTAGCTAATTGGGTTAGGTTAGGATTAGGTCAACTGCTTGCGTTAGGTTAAGCTAACCAAGGTTGAGTTATGTTATGCCTTGGGTTAAGTTACACTAAGCAAGGGTGACTTTACAATCACAAGTGTCTCAACTATCCTAGGTTAGTGTACTAACTATCCTAGGTGACTTAGGGATCCCCCCTCACCCAAAAAAGCCTCTTTTGAAGGCCAACCACAAACCCATTTGGGCTCATTTGGGCCCCGTTTTGAAGCCTCTTGAGCTTCTCCATGGGCCTTTTTCGTGGTTCTACACACTATGTCAAGTGCTCATTACAACAAAGTTTTGTTGTCTATTTCTTCGAGTCCACTTCATTTCCTTGCTTGCATTCGTACTCGCATTTTGGGAAGCTAGCTACATTCAAGCTCCCTTCTCTCGTGACACTCACCATGGCTCCCAAGCGTGCCACTCGTGTTGAGGGATCACTACATGACAACGATGAGACTGCTCAGCATGAGCATGTGCCTACCACAGTGGGTGCATCCAAGTGGGTGCATCCACTGGTGGTACAGAAGTTCCTACCATTCAACCCCTCTCTCCTGCATCTCAAGAAGCGCAGGCAACACAGACACAGTTTTTGGATGACCTTGCTTCTATGCTCCAAGGTGCTTTCCGCCAGATGGGACAGCAGTTCACCCAGCAACTTACCATGGCCATGGCTATGCAAGATACCGCTCTTGCCCAAATGGGAAAGCAGTGTGATCAGCACATCACATATAGAGAAACGATAGGGTTTGCAGTGGAGCGATCAGAAAATAGACAATACTCAGACACAACTGAAGAACGGAACTCAGAAAACATAGTGCCTGTCGGTAATATGAAAAACTGAATACAAGAACCTCAAGCCGGTGTGTCTCAAGGACCGTGGCTGAGGTGAATCCAAAAGATGATTCCATGTAGAGAAACAGTAGAAAAGATAGCAGCAGAGGGAGCGAAACGCAGTCCTCCGTGTAGCTCGATGATGACGAAGAAGATGAAGGGCTAGAGCTGCCCTAGGAAATGGCTGAAAACCAGCATGCTCTGAGGAAGGAACCTTCAGGCTATCTGGAATAGCAACATGATGAAGAAAAGGAGCAAATTTGGAGCAGGAGGGGCAGATCTGGAGCAGAAGGAGCAGAGGAGCAGATCTAGAGCAGGATGGGGCAGACCTGGAGGAGAAGATGGAGCAGCCAGGAGAGGTAGAGAGAAGGCAGATCTGAAGAGGAGAGGTAGATGGAGCAGGCGGGGCTGCAACAAAGAATGGCGGAGATGAGGAGCAGCTGCAGGTCCTGTCCTGTCCCATGAGAGTGTGGGGGGCTTGTGTCTTTATAGGCCAGACCTAGCTGGTCGGCCAGCTGGTCGGTGGGCTTGCCAGCTAGTCGGTGGGCCTGCCAGCTGGTGGGCCAGACCAACTGGCTGGCCTAAATTTGGTCGGCCATTTCTGGCCCTTTCTAGCCACTTGTTTGGCCCTGCTGGCTGACCTTTGGACTGGCCCCCTGAAATTGGGGATTGCTAGTTGCTTAATACCCCCTCTCAATTGCCAATTTGAAGGGGCAGACATTGTGTGCTTGGAGCTTCGTGTAGGGATGTCGACGGTGGTGGTCGCTATCCCTGCGAAATGCCCTAGAGAGGAAATGCAAAAAATGCAGAGGTCACAAGAGGAGTGCCCAAGTGCCTGAGTTACACGTATGATACCATATAGAACTAAGAACACTGTGAAGCTTGAGAGAATAAGCCACCCCCTCTCAACGTCGAAAGGTGGAGGGAAAAGCAAATATGTCGTAGCAGCACTGATAATCCAGAGATGGTAGGATTCCTACCAAAGGAAGAGATCGTAGCTGAACAATGAACCAATGTGTGCCCGATCTTGGACCTCTGGAGAGAGGAGTCTATCCCCGCCTCCATGAGTGTAGAAGAATCGAAACAACAGTCATCAAGACACATCTGAATAGAAAAAGGGTCCCGCCTAGGGAGAACTTGTAGATCCTGGAAGTCGATGCCGATGGAGATCTGGTAGAGGTGAAGGATCATGACCTCCTTGTTCGAAGGAATGGGGAGTGTCAAGCCTGAAACCGAAAAGGGAGGGAGGAATGAAAGTAGAAGATGGAGTTCTCTCCCGTAGTGCGCAGCGGAATGAAGAGAAAACTGATATGTTCATAGGAGTGATGCTCCCCATACCTATGGCCTCCATGAACAAGCAGGATCTTTAGATCACCAGAGATCTGGGGTCTTTAGATCACCATGGCTCTGATACCATATAGAGAAACAATAGGGTTTGCAGTGGAGCGATCAGAAAATAGACAATACTCAGACACAACTGAAGAACGGAACTCAGAAAACATAGTGCCTGTCGGTAATATGAAAAACTGAATACAAGAACCTCAAGCCGGTGTGTCTCAAGGACCGTGGCTGAGGTGAATCAGAAAGATGATTCCATGTAGAGAAACAGTAGAAAAGATAGCAGCAGAGGGAGCGAAACGCAGTCCTCCGTGTAGCTCGATGATGATGAAGAAGAAGGGCAAGAGCTGCCCTAGGAAATGGCTGAAAACCAGCATGCTCTGAGGAAGGAACCTTCAGGCTATCTGGAATAGCAACATGATGAAGAAAAGGAGCAGATCTAGAGCAGGAGGGGCAGATCTGGAGCAGAAGGAGCAGAGGAGCAGATCTGGAGCAGAAGGAGCAGAGGAGCAGATCTGGAGCAAGATGGGGCAGATCTGGAGCAGAAGGAGCAGAGGAGCAGATCTGGAGCAGGATGGGGCAGATCTGGAGGAGAAGATGGAGCAGCCAGGAGAGGCAGAGAGAAGGCAGATCTGAAGAGGACAGGTAGATGGAGCAGGCGGGGCTGCAGCAAAGAATGGCGGAGATGAGGAGCAGCTGCAGGTCCTGTCCTGTCCCATGAGAGTGTGGGGGGCTTGTGTCTTTATAGGCCAGACCTAGCTGGTCGGCCAGCTGGTCGGTGGGCCTGCCAGCTGGTCGGCCAGTTCTGGTCGGCCAGACCAGCTGGCTGGCCTGAATTTGGTCGGCCATTTCTGGCCCTTTCTGGCCACTTGTTTGGCCCTGCTAGCTGACCTTTTGACTGGCCTGCAGACTGTTATGTTTGCCCCAGAAATTGGGGATTGCTAGTTGCTTAATATCACATCTGCCATTGCTATGCAAGATAAGGGTAAGCAGCCCGCACCCCAGCATGGGGATTAGTCAGATAGCCATGATGAAATTGGGTTTATGGCTGATGCATGCCGTACCTATCAGCACTCATTTTTTGAGTTTATGGCTGATGCACGCCAGACCTATGAGCACCCGTTTTCTGGACCCTTGCATGTACCCCAAAATGGGGATTATACTAATTTGGGTGATGCCTTTTCTATGCCGCAGAGCACTTTCTTGACAGATGCCAAGCTTTTCGGCTCATAGTTTTCTAGTTCTATGCAGGTTGAGCCATCTATACTAGGCCGACCTAGGGTATGCATCCGTTCATTACTGCACCAGTGAGTATGCCTGGAGCTGGTTTTGGGTTGCCGCGTAGATGGGAGCAAGGTCAGTCCTCTTCTCAAGATTTTACTACGCCATCTTTTCAGAGGGATGACTTTGGGAGGCAAACTCAGCTAGGGTTGCATGCTTATATGGCTCCGATAGTGGCCACTTTTAGCCAAACGCAGCCCATGCATCAGGTGGGTGGTGTTACTATGCAACAGAGAGTAATAGAAATGCGCTGCCACTGACCACGGATGATATGCTTTCACATGCCTTACGCTCTTACCAGGCCTTGCCTGAGGAAGTGCATGTTGAGATGCCTTTTTCTCAATATGTAAGTCTCAAGCGTGAGGATGCCCGATATCCTGGTGGGTACAACAAGAACTATGCAGCCAAGGACATGAAGGACAAGCTCTCAGCCCATAAGTTTAAAGGGGACACTCGCACTCCCAATGAGTTGGAGGAGTGGCTCATGAGGCTGGAAGACTATTTTCGCTTCTACCCAAAGACTAATGAGAAGCGCATCATCTTTGCAAGCATGCATCTGCAGGATAAAGCTCACACGTGGTGGCGGTATATGAGGGATTCACCAAAAAGGCCAATCACATGGAGGAATTTTAAAGAACTGATGGTCACTTTCGTATCCCCACTCATCTTGGATCAGTGTTTGGCGGACTTCTATGCATTGTCACAGACCACTACGGTCCAAGAGCACTTGCAATGCTTCTAGAGGCTTTTCTTGTTTTTACGGGACGTATTTGAAAAAGGGAAGCTGATGCGTTTCATCCATGGATTGAGTCCTTCCCTGGCTGCAGATGTGAAGGCATATAAACCTCAGACTATTGAGGGGGCAGCCCAGCTTGCAAAAGTATTTGAGCCAAGTATGCCATTAAGTATAAGAATGTAACAGGAAGCATGCATGGTACTACTATGAGGATGAGAAGAAGCCTAAGTTGCGTGATTGGAATGATAAGAAATCTGCAGCAGCACCCTTTCCAGGGTTTCCTACTGTTTCAGGGAGTAAGATGCCCTATGCCAAGCCATACAGGCCATCAAATGCCAAGCCAGGAGCCAAGCCTACTGCTGGAGTATACCAGGGCCATAATGGACAGTAGGAATGAAGTAAACATGTGCTTTTAAGTGTGGGGAGAAATGTATCCCTGAGCATCAAGATGTGTGTAAGATGCAAAGCACTGGTTCAGCCAAGCTTAGCATGATCATTGAACTCTCCATTTGGTTGATGCCACAAATTCCTTGGCTGCCTCTTTGATCCAAGTGCTGCTACTGATCATGATATTCATGGTATGCAATCAATTGACATTCAGCCCACCTATGGCATGCGAGGTCGCAGGTCTACATCTTTTCTTGTGGAGCATCAGGTTGCTATGCCTTTTCATGCACATGAGGATGCTAGTGGTAATGCTCTTGTGGACGAAGAAGGAAATTCATTGGGATGCCCAGCCAACACTCTATGCCATCTCTCTTCATGCTTTAATGGGTGCCAAAAGTGCTGAAACTATCAGATTTAAAGGGATGATTAATGGCACGACTGTTCACGTGTTGGTGGACAGCAGTAGCACTCACAGTTTTATTAATTTCAAAACCTTACAAAAGGTGGGACTGATTGCTACTGAAATAGATCATGGGCTGAGAGTAGAGGTGGTAAATGGACAGCATATGATTAGTAGATATGGTTGCCATGATGCAAGGATCAAGTTCTCTGATGATTTTGAATTTGCGATCTCTTGGCATTGGATATGGACCCAATAGATGCTGTCCTGGGCTGTGATTGCTTGAAATCATTGGACAAGATCAGCATGGATTTAAATGCTTTGTCCACAAAGGCCCTAAATTGCAGGTCATTTTAACAAGGCAGCTGGCCAGAGAGCTCAAGAGGGAGAGTGCCATCTATGTGCTGAATGTGTCAGTGTCTCAGGAGGGTAGCATTCCCCATGTTGAGGATTGTGATATGCAGATATTGCACTCAGAATTTGTAGATGTGCTTGCTGATATGCCTTCACAGTTGCCCCCAAGGAGAGATGTCGATCATGCCATAGTCCTAAACCCGGCAGTTAAGGCCCCGTACCGTCTCTCTAAGGTGGAACGGGAAGAAGTGGCAGCACAAGTGCGAGAATTGCTTGACAAAAAAAAAATCGCATCCCCAGTACTCTTGGTAAAGAAGAAAGACGGTTCCAACTGCATGTGCATTGATTACAAAGACTTGAATAAGGCCACTATCAAGAACAAGTTTCCGATCCCCAAGATAGATGACCTGTTGGATGAACTCAAGAATGCTCAATTTTTCACTAAGATCAATTTGACGTCAGGCTACCCTCAAATCAGAATGAACGAAGGAGATGAACAAAAGACAGCCTTTCACACAAAAAGAGGTTTATACGAGTTCAAAGTGATGGCTTTTGGATTGACCAATGCACCAGCTACTTTCCAGGCACTCATGAACAAGATTTTGTAGCCTCTTCTTTACAAATGTGTGCTGGTATTTTTTTATGACATCCTCATTTAAAGCAAGGATAAGCAAGAACACGTGAGACATGTCAAGCAAGTGCTGGAAATTTTGAGGTTGCATCAGCTTTATGTTAAAGCCAGCACATGCACTTTCATGGGAGAAGAAGTTGAGTATCTTCGTCATATTGTGAGCAGGGATGGAATTCGGGTGGATCCAACCAAGGTCAAATGCATAAGGGAGTGGCCACAGCCACAAAATTCCACCCAACTCAAAGGTTTTTTGGGTCTTGCTTCTTTTTACAAGAGATTTATTGAACATTTTGCAAAGAGGGCAGCCGCTCTCACTAACTTGTTGAAAAATGATGCCTTCAAGTGGTCAAAAGAAGCACAAGTCAGTTTTAAGGACCTCAAAGATGCCTTGAGTAATGCACGTGTCCTTGTATGCCCTGATTTCTCATGGCCCTTCATTGTAGAGGCAGATGCAAGTGGCAAAGGCTTGGGGGCTGTTCTGAGAGCATGGAATTGTAGCTTTCAAGAGCCCAAAATTTGAGGCCAAGGAATTGAACTATCATGTTTATGATCAGGAAATGTTGTCTATCCTCCATGCTTTCGAGAAATGGCACCACTACCTATACGGTGGCAAGATTAAGGTTAAGACGAATCATACACTCAAGTACTTTCTTACGCAGTGCAATTTGTCCATAAAGTAGAAGAGGTGGTTGGTTGCAGTTCAGTCCTACGATTTCGATTACGCAGTGCAATTTGTCCATGTGCAATTTGTCCATGAAATAGAAGAGGTGGTTGGTTGCAGTTCAGTCCTACGATTTCGACATTGAGTACAGGAAGGGCAAAGAACATGTGGTTGCCAATGCCTTGTCTAGAATGTGGGCTTGTAATTTATTTTTCGTTTCCACCATCTATCAGGAGTGGATTCATGGGATTCACAAAGGATATATGCAGAATTCAAAGGCAGCTCCCGTGTTTTTGGAGTTACAGGAGCCTTCAAGCCAGGGGCATGCTGAATTTAAGGTGTATAATGGGCTGTTGCACTACAAGGACAGAATTTATCTTGTGCTAGATTCAAAGTATAGATTATTGGTTTTGCACGAAATGCACTCATCTCCTATGGCAGGCCATGTGGGTATCACTAAGACATAGGAAAAAAACAAATAGAGCTTCATCTGGGATGGCATGTGGCGAGATGTGGTTAAATATGTCACTAAATACACCTCTATACGAAATTGCAGAACCCTGCACTCAAGTCTGAAACTGCTCAAACTTCAAACTCGCGGGGGGGGGGGAGAGAGAGAGAGAAAGAGAGAGTCTATTAAAGTCTTTGAAAGACCAATGGGTCTATGGGACTATAAGAAAGCTGATACAACAAGATGAAAGGGTGGAGCTACTGAAACGAGCATCATCACCCATACTAGATGTTGAAAATGGGAAGAGGGTGAGAGACACTCATCACATGATTGGAGACAAAAGCTGAGGCACAATAGCTGATGTTGATAGTTGGTTGAATCGTAGCAAGTACATGGCCTCATTTATAGGCTGGGCAAGCCTTATCTTCCCACACTGATACCTCATAGATGAGGTCACACACAAGAGAATCTAGATCCTATAATCTAGGTGATGAGGTGGCACAAGTGGCCTCAAGACTCTTCACCCTCACACAACTGTAGGACACTCCTCGGACTCTAGGACCACACACACTAGCACAAAGCACTCTCATGGCTTAGGTGTCAACATGATCAGAGACTCAAATCTGAGCATGGATGCATGACCAACTCATAGGTCTAGGGAGTACACCAACATCCTGGAACTCGGCCAGGCCTGATAAAGGAAAGACATAACAACCCCCCCTGTCTCCTAACTGGGTACATGGAAATAAGCGGAGCCTTTTATAGGACAAGGCACACAAAAAGACAAATTATTACATCATTTTAGGGAGACTACCCAAGGCAGAGTACCTAACACACATGACTCTAGAAAGCCCACTCTTCATCTATCACCTCATGGAAGGATAGACCAGAAATAGCAGCAGTGCGCAGGCTTGTTCCTCAGGTCCAGAAGGTGTAACTTCATCGTCTTCGTCCTCGCTCTGCTCCACAACCAGATTGGCGTGTTCTTTGGCTTGTACCTTTGCCATTTTCTTGAAGCAATGATCCTCTGGATGGCCAAGTTTCTGACAGTAATTACATTTAAGAGGTTTTCCGTTCTTCTTGGGCTTATTCTTGAGAAAGAATGCTTTGCCAGATTCGAAGGAAGATTCTGCTTTCTCTGTAAGCCTACGGTCCTCATCAATGACTCTAGAAAGCCCACTCTTCATCTATCACCTCATGGAAGGATAGACCAGAAATAGCAGCAGTGCGCAGGCTTGTTCCTCAGGTCCAGAAGGTGTAACTTCATCGTCTTCGTCCTCGCTCTGCTCCACAACCAGATTGGCGTGTTCTTTGGCTTGTACCTTTGCCATTTTCTTGAAGCAATGATCCTCTGGATGGCCAAGTTTCTGACAGTAATTACATTTAAGAGGTTTTCCGTTCTTCTTGGGCTTATTCTTGAGAAAGAATGCTTTGCCAGATTCGAAGGATTCTGCTTTCTCTGTAAGCCTACGGTCCTCATCAATGAGATGAGCTACCATATCCTTAAAGCTCATATTGCGGCTGACTCTTAGGACAGCAAGGATCTCATTGTACTTGGAAATGTCTTCAATACTGGAGAGAAGTACAGCAACTTGATCATCATCTTCAACAATGGCTCGCATGGCAGATAATTGTTGGAGAATTGACCCAAGATTGCTCAAGTGTTCATTGAGGGTGTCAGTTTCCTTCATCTTGAGCTTGAAGTTTTTGTTTGAGAAATACTTTGGAATTATTGATCTTATTTCCAAACAAATTCTATAACTTTTCCCAAACGTTGTTTGCTGTCTTATCAAAATCCACATGGTAGATAAGGTTGTCAGCTACAGCTAGGCCAATGATAGCCATTGCTTTATCATTTTGATTCTCCCACCAACTGATTCTAGCATCATCACCTTGGGGTTTTGGCTCCTTGCCATTAGTGATATTCCATATGCCTTCTCGCATAAGAAGAAGCTGGAGTTTTGTCTGCCAAGTTGGGAAATTGCTCCCTGAGAATTTCTCGATGAACGAGGAGTTTTTTATGCTATCCATTGGTGGGAAGGTCTTAGCTGTTAAGCCAGTGTCTAAATCCCTTACAATGTTTACTCAGATTTCAAAAAAAGGCCCAAATTTTACATGGTAGAAGCTTCAATTAAGCCAAAGGAAGACATAGGACAGAAAAGCCCTAAATTTTTGGGTTAGGGTTGCTGCAAAAATTAGGGTTTGCAGAAAATTAGGGCTTTTCAAAATTTCCTAGAGCATAGTGTTCTAGCAACACTAGGGGAGCTTCAGACCATAAAAGCCCCAACAAATTCACCCAAAATGAGGCAAAAATCTTCAAAAACGCAGAATATCTCAGACGGACTGTTTGCTGGTCAATGGAGAGGCATAGGTCCGGGCTGACACGGGCTCTTGTACACTGATGCTGAGGCTAAAGAGCAATCGATGATGAGGCTTGGGTAGGAGCTCATGTGGAGAGGCGAACGAAGAAGATCAACAGCATAGCTCCAAAAAGAGGAACGTCATTAGATCAGAATCTAGACTCCAGCTTGCAAAATAGGTAATCACGAACTGGATAGTTTGCAGAGGAAAGCGTGGGAAGAATGCAAACACGGAGCAGCCACGTAGAAAACCTTTGCCTACCTCGCGATCTGTACTCAGGAGATCAGCCCAAGAGATACGCGATGAACAGCTGCAGATAAGCGATGCAACTTCAAAAGATATGTCGGGCAGGAACTAGAGATAAAGGGGCGCAACATCCAGCGTGAGTATCAGTAGCACATGTCGATATAGATCAGCTCCTTCATGCAGCAGTTGTGACAGTATGGCCCATCAGTACGAACGGCAGGCAAGCAGCAGGTGTACGGGGGAGATAGCGAGCAGAATGGCGCAGCATCAGGGGCACGTTATTGCGGGCTGAAAATGAAGACAATGGAGAGGGTAACGACGAGGCAAGGGAGAGGAGAATCAGGGCAGTAGCATCAGAGTGGCACAGATTTCGAGGCTGTTTGGTATGGGCCTGCTGTACGGCAACGTAGAGATGGTGACGTGCGGTGGAGGTAAGGCTCAGTCAGGGAAGACCCGCTCTGATACCATTTGTTATAAATGGGGAGAGGGTGAGAGACACTCATCACATGATTGGAGACAAAAGCTGAGGCACAATAGCTGATGTTGATAGTTGGTTGAATCGTAGCAAGTACATGGCCTCATTTATAGGCTGGGCAAGCCTTATCTTCCCACACTGATACCTCATAGATGAGGTCACACACAAGAGAACCTAGATCCTATAATCTAGGTGATGAGGTGGCACAAGTGGCCTCAAGACTCTTCACACTCACACAACTGTAGGACACTCCTAGGACTCTAGGACCACACACACTAGGACTCCGATTCCAACACTAGATGCTAAAGAAATGTCACAGTCATAGCATGTACCAGTACTATCATAAAAAAACGTCTGCATCATCATCACCATCATCATGTCAAATCAAATCCAATCCCAAATCTAGTCCAGTGTATATGGAAGATACTGGGGGCCTCCTAGAGGTGAGGTCATGAGGGACCCGATGACTGGCATGGTTGTCATGGTGGAAGATCAGAGATAGAGCGCTGACAGCTGTCCATATGTGTGGGTTGGCATGTCCTGGCTGTGGCTCTAAGTATGATTGATCTCTACCTTGCCAACTACGCTGGGACCGTAATCCGTCATCTGTACACGAGAGAGAGAGAGCACATGCATACATACATACATACATATGTATGTATGTATATACACACATATACATATATATACATGTAAATATATATATACATATACACATACACATACACATACATATATATGTATACATATACATATGTGTATATATATACATATACATATACATGTGTATACGTATACATGTGTGTATACGTATACATATGTGTGTATATATGTATACGTATACACATATGTATACGTATACACATATGTAAATGTATATGTATACATATACACATACATATATGTATACATACATATGTATGTATGTATATACACACATATACATATATACATGTAAATATATATATACACATACACATACACATACACATACATATATATGTATACACATATGTATACATATACATATACATGTGTATACGTATACATGTGTATACGTATACATATGTGTGTACGTATGTATACATACACACATGTATACGTATACACATATGTATATGTATATGTATACATATACACATGTATATGTATACATATGTATACATATATGTGTATGTATATACATATACATATACATATATATATGTATACACATATGTGTACATACATGTGTATGTATATATGTATATATATATATATATATATAGAGAGAGAGAGAGACAGAGACAGAGAGAGAGAGAGAACACAACTTTTTTCGTGAAATCCATTCATCACTATATTACATAGAACAGTCCCATGAGAAGGGGCTGGTTTTGGATGTGCCATAATTGGCTGATACAAGCGACAGCATTTGAAATGTCAGGTTTGGTCGTCAAAAGACAGATCAAGCTCTCCTATAGAGAGGGCCATTCACATCTAGCTCCGGCACATTTCAGTTTCGTTTCATGGGTGTTGAAATTGGCTTTCTGTGTAGCATGTGAAATTTCTTCATTAAGCCCTTAGCATATTTTGTGTAGCTTTCAAATATGCCATTTTTTTGCAGCTGTCCTTCTGTGCCCAAAGAGTAATGCAAGTACCCCAAATCAACTGTTTGCAAGTGGGCAGGTTGAGCGAGCCGCCAGACTAGCTTATTGCCTATAGTGACAAGATTATACGGGAAGGATGATGCTATCATTTTTCTGTAGCACATATATTTCTGTGGCCTTTTTCCATGTCAAATGCCTTAAAGCAGGCATCTTAGTGTTGCCAGATACGTTTCTAGAAACACATTTCAGGAGTTTGGCAAAGAAACACTTGGTCATTTCAAAAGGAGTTTTGCCTAGCGTGTGTATACCTACCTACATACATACATACACATACCTACATACATACATACATACCTATATACACATACCTACATAAATACCATACATGCGCATGTGCATATACGTGTCAATCTGTCTCTTTATATGTGTGTGTGTCCTCTCGGTGGTGGTGCCAAAGATTCCAGTTTGTAATCTTGCTTTTCTTTTGATGATTTGTAACTGGCTGTCACTGGAAGGCAGCCAACAGACTCCTTGAGTACATCAAGGGCACTAGGTACTTTGGGATTTTAAGAGGCAGATCCAACAGTCTGCAGCCAAAAAGGTGTTGTGAAAATGGTTGGCAAGCACAGCAACAAGGATAGGAAATCCATGACAGGCTAAACCTTTTATGTTCCTGTTTGTTTTGATAAGCAATCTTGCATAGCTATGGCCAAGGATGATGTGGAGCATGCTAGAACAAACACAATGGCATCCAGTACCACACCATTCCTCCGAATTGAATCCTACGGGCTCAAACAATCTACTGGTTTACGAAGGAAAACACCACCAAAATATACGTTCTTCTCGAGATTGCATACCTTGTTCCACGATACTTCTCCTGTGGTCCCCCGCCTGCCCCCATCTCTTTCCACATTACGTCTATATCTTCCATTTACCTTTCTAATTTCCATTATTTTTAGCTAAGGTTTGCAATTTTCTGAGTTCTTGCTGTCAAAAGATGACACGAATGACTTGAACAAGAAACCCCACACGCTAAGTGTAGCATACTATCTCCATTGCAATCGTAGACCGTACTGACCGAGTGACCGTTTATTCGTAAAGAGCTCCCCCACAAGCTTAAAAAGAAGGCAACTTTTAACTCTATACTAATTCTCACCCCCTTCAAACGCAACAACCATCCCAATCGAGAGGAGGAAGTCACGTGTATAAGAGTCTAATCCGCAACTCCAATGAAGAAACGACCCAGACTATAAAGCAGCAAAAAAGTAGATGCCCCAATTCTGAAGAATTGACAAACAACCCTCCTCTACAAGCGTACAGGCAAGGGAGAAGGCTTGATAAAGTGGATGGTCTGTGTCAGAGATGTTTATCTGATGCCGCGCTGAACTTAACGATGATAGCCAAAAGAAGTGACGTTCACGTAACGCCATAAACCAAACTGAGGGGAAATCCTTTCACAATGTCCGCAAATCTAAAAGCAACACTGACGTACTCCGGCTGATACTTTGCGAGAGACGAGTCGTACCTTTAAAAAAAAGGTTTGAATAGGTTGAGCCTAAGGCCTTTCCGAAGCCCTTTTTCGAGCTTCTTCGACGGAATTACTTCTGCTGCGCCTGTGACTTGAGCAATGAAATTGTTTTGGGGGTGAGGCAAGAGGCGAAGGGATGCAGATCTGGCAGAGGGTGAAGAGGCTGAGAAGAAAAAGAAGAGGCAGGAGTAAGCTGGAATTCCATGAAAGGGTGAGCGGAGAGGGGAACTTACTTGGTGAGATCTTGGAGGGGAAGCCGAAAAGAGATGATGATCGCGAGCTGAGGATGATAGAGAGCTCGAAGAAGACGACGAATTCTTCTTCGAGCAGATGACACCAAAAATGATGAGCGATGATGGCAAAGTGAAGAGAGTAACCTCACTCTTAAAGCTTTTTATTATTTATTTATACCACTCTCTTCTCTTTTGAAGAAGTCAGAGTATCCTCCACTCCCTCCTTGACTTTCTCTCTGCATTTTTCAACTTGAGGGCTCGGAAGTCCATCGCCTCCTTTCACACCATTCCGCGGCCCGCCTCATCCTAGTTCATCCCATGCGAACACTCACACGAAACAAACTAGTCATGCATTACCAGATCGGCCATAAATAAAGCTTGCACCTCTCGACCGCCAGCCTCGTCCTAGTTCGTCCATAGGAGGAGATAGTGGACACTGACACAAAACAAACTAGTCATGCATGACCAGATCGGCCATAAATAAAGCTTGGTTTATTTGGTGGAACAAGTGGGCTACTTTGTGTTTGTGCTTTGTTGCTATCGAATACTTTTATCGATTATTACAAGTTTGTCGTCTATGTGAATTTGATTTTTGAGAAACTAAATACAATTTCGAATTGAAAACGTAATTTAAAAAGATAAAACAATAGTTATAGTCATGAGAAATAATAAAGCAAAATCATTTTCAAAAATCCTATGGGTGCTTTGGTTTCATGTTTTATTGTTGTCTAATATCTTTATTGATTATTATTATAAGTTTATTGTGTCGGACAATTTTTGAAAAAGTCAATACCATTTAGAATCAAAAACATCATCAAGAAAAATAGAACAGTGGTTATAGTCATGAGAAAGAGTAAGAAAAAAAATTTTCAAACTCGTATGGACAGTCTATATAATGTGTCGACATTTTAAGCAATACTATTTTTTCTTGCAAGGAGGGTGCCCTTTGAGATTGCTATATTCTGAATTTTCGATTGTATCAAAGTCAATTATGTATTTTTTTCTATCCATTTCAAAGATAGCGGCCGTTCGCATATGATGGATCAAGATCAAAGTTGGGAAGAAGTTTCCCAATGTAGCAAGTGCTTCCGTTTTCCTAAAGCTTCACGACCTAGTTTGGTATTGGGATTGGGCTTCGTTTATCTGAAAGGATGGCGTTTGACCGTTATTGAAAGTTTGTCGAAAATCCATGAAGCTTCAACTTCAGTGACCACCATGGGGATGTTTGAATTTTTGTATGTGTGACCGACCCTGTAGAGTCTTGCAGTGGATATCTGGATCTAGTTGTTGTCTTCAAAATAGCATTGCTCTAGCACTGTTTGCTAAAGTCTCATTCTTCCTTTCACCTCTTGCATTCTGTTTAGGAGTATCTGCACATGTGAATTGTCTTTGAATGCCGTGATTTCTGCAAAAGTTCATGAATGTTGAAGACATGTATTCACCTCCTCTATCTGACCTCATGACTTTGATCTTTCTACCTGTCTGGTTTTCTACCATGGCTTTGAATTCTTGAAATCTGGAAAAACACTTCAGATTTCTATTTCAGAAAGTAGACCAACAATATCTGTTGTAGTCATCAATGAAAGTCAAGTAGTAAAGTGAACCATTGATGCTGCGGGTCTGGTCATAACCCCATACATATGTATGTATCAAACCAAGAATACCTTGTGCACGAGAGGTACTTCTGACAAAGTTGGTTCGCTTTTGTTTGCCAAAGCAACATGCTTCGCAAACTTTTCCAAGAAACTGTAGCTTCGGAATCCCGATTGCCATATTTTGATTCCTCAGATCTAACAAGTACTTGAAATTAACATGACCATATCTCTTGTGCCATTTTGCAGATAGTGGCATCTATTGCGGTTGAGCTAACATGGCATGCTTATCTGGTACTGTAGCTAGCATTATGTACAAGCGTCCTTCCTTGACACCTTTTGCTACTAGCTGACATCTTCTGGATTTGTCTCTGATAGTGCATTCATCTCTATCGAAGATGACTCAGTAGTTGTGTTCCGTCATTTGACCTACTGACAAAAAGTTCTTGCTGAGCTTCAAAACATAGAGTACATCTTTCACCAATCCTTTCATACCAGTGAAATTGTTCATAGGGATAACACCTGTCCCTTGAACTAGATTCGGTGTATTGTTTGCAGTGTAGATGACATTTTTTTGACCTTCTAATGGTTTCATCTCTGTGAACCATTCCTGATGATTTTGTCATGTGAGATGATGCACCGTTGTCGATACACCAAGGATCTTGTTCTGCTTGGTCAACTTGATAGTTGAAATCCTCTTTGGGATTGTAGTCAGTGTCTTAGTACACTTAGTACACTGTATCAGTTTGCTGCATTTCCTCGCTTACAAGAAACATATTCCCATGTTCATTTGTGAAACCAAAAGGTAATCTTTTCAACACACAAATTCACCACATAATCAATTGGAGAAGGAAAATTACAATCACACCATGAGAGCGACAGCAGACTGGGTACAATCTCCCCCCCCCTAGATGAGTGGCTCACGCTTCCTCATTTAGAGTATTTATGATATTTCATAAAAGCATCAATGAGCCAAAATTATCCCTCTCATCCAAAAATGAGGGATTTGCTTTACACAGCAATCTTAGGTCCCAAAATGAATTATGTCCTCAACAAAATATATTGCTCAACTTGCAATAATAAAACAAATACAAAATTGGCCCATGGCCATATATAATGCGCTGTGCGACACCTCGATCGGTACACTCGCACTAACTCCAATCCTCGCTATGAGTTCCATCACCTGTACTCAAGCCGCCAATTACATTAGTTATTAACAATCGATTGAACAAATCACCGAATCAACCAATCCCAACATAACCACGATCAAAGCACAATAATCAAGCACAACACCAATAACACTAGTGACATCAGTATTAACATGGAATCACCCACAATACCGACCATCTAGCATGGCAAAACACAAGCTAGTCAGGTGTCCCCAACTAACCACACAAAGTATCCACTAGGACCCCCGCTCGGGGGGGTCACTCATCATATGTAACCCTATCACGTGAGTTCAACAGAAGGATATTTTTTATTCCTAAAATTTACAGAAATAAATATACATAAGGGACTATTTAAAATAGTTTTGGAAAAAATTTACAGATTTGTATAGAAAAGGGGTACATTTTATTAATGAAAAAATTTACAGATAAGGGATTTTAAATATAGGCCTTGAACGCACGTGATATAGAGGGTTTATACATAGTGACCCCCCCGAGGACCCCCGCCACATCCGGTGTGCTCCTATGGAGTACTTTGCCATAGTCACACTTGACTAAAATAATAATATCCAAAGCAAGATATATCAGAAAATATAATTTCCGTAACATCCCTCTTGCTTGGATTGCAACTGACCTCAGTTGCGTGTTTGATTATAGGAACTAATGAGGTTTGCAAAAGTTCGAAAGAACCGCTCAGGCATCCACTGAGCATCATCTCTTGGATGATTCTTAAATTTGAGAAAATATTTAATATAGACATTTCCTTTTCGGGTCGAGGTTTGTTGATGATCAATAATGCATTCAGGCTCTAGAATTTCTTCTTCATCAACAATCAATGGAGCCTCTTCATAGACAGGATGAATAGGTAAAGGTCCTTTGAAGGGCTTTAAGAGGCTAATATGGAAAGCATTATGTATTTTCCAATTATCAGGTAATTCAAGCCTATAAGCTAGATCATTGATTTTCTGAATCACCTTGAATGGTCCATAAAAACGTGGTGACATCTTGATTACTGGCCATTTCTCAACACTCTTCAATCTTCTTTTCTCAATCCGAAGAAGTACATAATCGCCTTCTTTAAAAAGCATGTGTTTCTGTTTCTTATTAGCTTGTTTTGTGTACTTCTCTTGAGCGATTGCAATGGCTTCTCGAATCTCTTTAAGAATATTTTGATAGTCATGGGTAAATGCATCTGCTGCTTCCACTCTATGGGTCAATCGTGTGATAGGAATAGGTAAAACCTTCCCATAGATAATCTCAAAGGGTACTCTTCCAGTTGCAAAATGAGGAGTATTATTATAAGCAAACTATAAGAGATGAATGTATTTGTCCCAAGTCTTTGGTTGACTTCCTGTATAAGCTTTTATCATATCCAGAATAGTACTGCTTGTAACCTCAGTTTGTCCATTCGATTCTAGATGAAAAGCTGATGAGAAGTCTAACTTAGTGCCTAGATTATGAAATAATGCAGTCTAGAAATTACTGCGAAACTTCAAATCTCGATCAGAAACTATAATCTTTGGCATGCCATGATGAATAAAGATATGCTTGATGAATAAATGTGCAGCTTGCTGAGTTGTTAAAGTCTTCTTGCATGGGGTGAAATAAGCTTGCTTACTAAAGCGATCTACTATCGTCCAAATCATATCATTTTCATTCACTATAGTAGGAAAACCTGTTATGAAATCCATAGATATTTGTTCCCAAGGTTGCGTAGGAATAGGCAAAGGCATTAGCAATCCTGGGGTCTTGCCTTTGTAACTCTTGATCTTCTGACAAGTGATGCATTTGGCTACAAACTTAGCCACATCTTTTCTTATAGTAGGCCAATAAAATTCCCTTGCTATCACTTGTAAAGTGGCAGTCACTCCCCTATGTCCCATATATGGTGGTTGGTGCATTTCCTCCATTACAATTTGTCTAAAGGGTCAAGTGATGCATAATTTCTTTTGATAAAAGAGGTATCCATCATTGCATGAATAGTCCAACATAGGATTCCAATTGTTATTCTCTAATTTGTTCTATGTATCAAAAAAGTCTGGATCCCCTTGACAAGAATTCTTCATAGCTTCAAAAGGCTGGGTCTCTACAGTAGTGATGTGATTAATACTTGGCTTTCTGCTAAGAGCATCAGCAACTACATTTTCCTTTCCAGGTTGATACTAATCATGGGCTAAAGACTCTGTATAAATGATGCCCACTTGATGTGCCTATCAGATATTAGTGGCTGAGTCAACAAATGCTTGATACTTTGCTAATCAGTTTTGATAAGAAACTTAGCTCCCATCAAATAATGTTTCCACATTCGTAAAGCATGCACAACAGTGGTTAATTCTTTATCATATGTACTATAATTGCATACTGCTGGTTTTAATTTTCGGCTCTCATATGCTATTGGATGACCATCTTGCATAAGTACGGCTCCAATTCCATATCCACTAGCATCGGTTACAACTACAAAGAATGGTCTAGATAAATCGGGTGATTGCAACACAAGAGCTTGTGTGAGAGCTTCCTTCAAAGCTATAAAAGATTTATCTTGACGCTCAGTCCATAATAAATGCTTAGCTTTTCTAAGAAGGTCTGTCAATGGATGTGCAACGTATGCAAAATTCTTGACAAACTTTTTGTAAAAGCTACACAATCCCAAGAATGATCTTAATTCATGTATATCTTGGGGTTTAGGCCATGTGATTATGCACTCAATATTCTTTGGATCTACTCGAATCCCATCTGCGAATACAATGTGACCCAAATACTCTATCTTATCTTGAAAGAAACTACTCTTTTCAGGATTTATGTATAATTGATTTTCTTTCAAGAGTGAAAAGACTAGATTCAGATGTTCTTTATGCTCCTCAACATCTTTGCTAAACACCAGAATATCATCGAAAAATACTACCACACAATCTTGGTGTTTAAGAAGGATTCGGTTCATCATTCTACTAAAAGTAGCTGGAGCATTAGTTAGCGCAAAAGGCATAACTAGGAACTCATAATGTCCCATTTGAGTTCTAAAGGTAGTCTTGTATATATCCTCTTCTACCATAGGAACTTGATGATAGCCGGATTTGAGTTCTATCTTACTGAAGACCTTGGCCCCTTTCAATTTGTCCAAGGGATTGGATATTTGTTCTTCACTGTGATTTTGTTCAGTGCACGATAGTCTATGCACAGTCGGTAGGTTCCATTTTTCTTTTTGACTAATAAGATAGGTGCTCCATAAGGGGGATTTCTGGGTCTAATCAATCCTCTCTCTATCATTTCCTCCACTTGCTTTTGAATTTCCTTTTGTTCTAGTTGATTGACTCTATAAGGAGCTTTGCAAGGTGGAGTATTGCCCGGTAAGATTTCTATCCTATGATCTTTAGGTCGAGAACATGGTAGTCCAGGCGGTAAATCTTCTAAGAAACAATCAAAAATTTGAGAAAGAAACTTTTGGTGCATAGGCTTAGTGTTTGGCTGAGTAGCCGTTACCGTATTCACCAAAATCAGATATGTCTTCTCACGTTTTCTAATTGCTCTTTTGGCTTGTGTGTGGTTGAGTAAAGGACTGATCTCAGGTTTCATTGAGCTTTTTAGACATATTTCTTGTCTGTCCTTCTCAATCCACATCTGATGTGAATCGTAGTCTATCTTAGGATTGTATTGATGTCTCCATGGCATTCCTAAGATGATGTCCACTCCCTGTAGGGGTGCCACTAGAAAGTCTCGTGTATCCTTGTAAGGTTTGATTGAGATTTCAAGATTCTTGACTTCTCTAGTACAATTTTACTTTGTTTAGGTAAAAGCCGCTTTGACCTTATAGTTACATGGGAAAGACTCTAGGTTTAGCTTTGCTAAGGTTCTTTCCGAAATGAAATCATGAGCACTACCATCATCATGCAGAATGACAACCTCTTTGCCATTAATGAAACCTTTCATCTTTAGAAGAGCATGACAATTATACTTACCTCCCTCTTTCTTGGCTGCTTCATCGTCAATCATGTGCACTTTTGCCATCGGGGTCTTCTTTCTTTTAGGACACTCAATGGCTATGTGTCCCACCTTATTGCACTTGAAACACCGTATTTCTTTCTTTGGAAAATTCCCACCATTTGGCTTCGAAGAAGAATCTGTCTTCTATGGAGAAAAACCATTTTTTGATTTAAAGAAAGGCTTTTTATCAAATCTCTTTTTCTTATGGAAAGGTACATACCGAGGTTGCCTTCAAGTTTTGGGGATTGCATAGGTCTGCAAAACATTGTGGGTCTGTACACTACAGACGGGCGCACAAACAGAGAAGAGACTCTCGAGGTCTCTAGGCAGCTAGCCTTTGCTGCTGCCGCTGCACAGTCTGAGAAGAGAGGTTGCCAGTGTACTATAGGCCTGCAGAGATGAGTGCACGAATTTCGGAGATGAGGATGACACGCTGTCGCGCTTAGGACTGGCGGGGGGCATGAAGCACACTGCTCTGTTCATGGCAGCTGCTCTACAAGGCTAGGCCTAGTAGAATGCATGACCACCAAAGCGGCTTAAATGCATGCTTTAAGCGTCTGGACTCTGGAGCACGCGAACGGCGATATGCAACTGCGAGAAAGTTTAAATATACTATAGCTATGCACTGTCGGGTGCAAACTTCGAAGTCGATTTCACTAGAGACTAAAGTGAGCCTTGAGCATCCCTTGATGCACATGGTCTCTCCTTCACGAACTCTGTTTTTGCATTTGTGTCCTGGAGTCCTCTTCAAGACTTCTCTATCCAAGGTGTCTTTTTCTTCTCACACGAGCTGCGAGGTAACCTTCTTTCTTTACAAGAGCGTCACCAAAGCTCTGATACCACTGAAACCAAAGGGTAATCTTTTCAACACACAAATTCACCACATAATCAATAGGAGAAGGAAAAGCACAATCACACCATGAGAGCGACAGCAGACTGGGTACAATCTCCCCTCCTAGATGAGTGGCTCACGCTTCCTCATCTAGAGTATTTATGATATTTCATAAAAGCGCCAAGGAGCCAAAATTATCCCTCTCATCCAAAACTGAGGGATTTGCTTTACATAGCCATCTTAGGTCCCAAAATGAATTATGTCCTCAACAAAATATATTGCTCAACTTGCAATAATAAAACAAATACAAAATTGGCCCATGGCCATATATAATGCACTGTGCAACACCTCGATCGGTACCCTCGCACTAACTCCAATCCTCGCTATGAGTTCCATCACCTGTACTCAAGCCACCAATTACATTAGTTATTAACAATCGATTGAACGAATCACCGAATCAACCAATCCCAACATAACCATGCTCAAATTACAATAATCAAGGACAACACCAATAACACTAGCGACATCAGTATTAACATGGAATCACCCACAATATTGACCATCTAGCATGGCAAAACACAAGCTAGTCAGGCGTCTCCAACTAACCACACAAAGTATCCACTAGGACCCCCGCCGCGTCCGGTGCGCTCCTATGGAGTACTTTGCCATAGTCACACTTGACTAAAATTATAATATCCAAAGCAAGATATATCAAAAAATATAATTTTCGTAACAATTTGCAAAATGACTGTGACTAGAATGTCCACCACGATGATTTCCTGTGTCGCAAAAATTCCCTCAATTACTGCTAGATTGACCACCTTGATCATATTGCTTCTTATGATGGCAATCTCTTTCATAGTATCCAAACTTATGACAATAGTTGCACTGGATGTTTGACACGTTGGTGGATGTACTTCACTTTGTACACCCATTTGTTTGCTATGGCCTTCTTTCCTGGTGGAAGGTTGCATAATTCCTGGGTATTATTCTTATACAAAGCATCCATTTCTTCATTCATAGCAGTTTGCCATTCTGGCTTGTTTACTGCATCTTCGAAGTACACTGGCCTTTTTTTGTAGCCATGATGATAGTCATAAGAGCATAGTTGGTGGTTTCAACTTGAATTACTTTGCCTTTCTGAGCATATGTCAATCTGGATGGAGGTCTGCTTTTCCTAGTAGACCGTTTGAGCTGCTGTGGCTTTGCTTGGGGTGTTACTGGCAATTCTTGCTCTTCTTCATCAACTTTTTATGTAGATAACTGTGAAATCGGTGCGTCTATCTCCTATATGTTTGAGGTTTTCCATTCTAATTCCTCATCGAAGATTACATCTCTGGAGATAATGACTTGCAGTTGATGGGATCATACAACTTGTATGCTGTGCTTTCTTCACTATAGCCAACCATGATGCATTTACATGACTTCGCATCCAATTTCCTGCGATGATCATCATGTATGTGGGCATATACTATGCAACCAAATATGCGAAGATGCCCAATGTGTGGCTTGTGTCTAGTGAATGCTTCATAAGGTGTCATACCTTGAATAGGTTCGGTAGGAAGCAGGTTAAGCAAGTAGTTTGCAGTGGCTATTGCTTCTACCCAATACTTATTCAGAAGATGCTTCTCATTAAGCATTGCTCTAACACTGTCTGCTAAAGTCCCATTCTTCCTTTCTGCCCTTGGATTCTGCTGAGGAGTATTTGCATAAGTGAATTGTCTTCGAATGTCGTGACTTTTGCAAAAGTTCATGAATGCTGAAGACATGTATTCACCTCCTCTATCTGATCTCATGACTTTGATCTTTCCGCCTGTTTGGTTTTTGAAATCTGGAAAACACTTCACATTCCTCTTTCAGAAAGTAGACCCAACAATATCTCCTATAGTCGTAAATGAAAGTCAAGTAGTAAAGTGAACCATTGATGCTACGAGTTTGGGCATAACCCCATACATCTGTATGTATCAAATCAAGAATACCTCATGCTTGAGAGGTGCTTCTGTTGAAGTTGGTTCGCTTTTGTTTGCCGAAGCAACATACTTTGCAAACTTTTCCAAGAAACTGTAGCTTTGGAATTCCAATTGCCATATTTTAATTCCTCAGATCTAGCAAGCTCTTGTAATTGACATGACCATATCTCTTGTGCCATTTGTTGGATAGTGGCATCTGTTGTGGTTGAGGTGACATGACATGCAAGTCTGGTACTGTAGGTAGTATTCTGTACATGCGCCCTTCCTTGACACCTTTTTCGACTAGCTGAAATCTTCTTGATTTGTCTCTGATAGTGCATTCATCTCTGTCAAAGATGACTCGATAGTTGTGTTTTGTCATTTGACCTACTAACAAGAGGTTCTTGCAAAGCTTCCAAATGTAGAGTACATCTTTCACCAATCCTTTCGTACCAATGAAATTGTTCACAGGGATAATGCATGTCCCTTGAAGTGGATTCGGTGTATTATCTATACTGTGTAGATGACATTATTTTGACCTTCTAATGGTTTCATCTCTGTGAACCATTCCTGATGATTTGTCATGTGAGATGATGCACCACTCTCGATGTACCAAGGATCTTGATATGCTTGGTCGACTTGATAGCTGAAATCCTCTTTTGGATTGCTAGGTACATTGTATCAGTTTGCTGCATTTCCTTGTTTGCAACAAGAAACATATTCCCATGTTCATTTGCAAAATGACTGTGACTAGGATGTCCACCACCATGATTTCCTTTGCCACAAAAATCCCTCGATTGCTATTGGATTGACCGCCTTGGTCGTATTGCTTCTTGTGGCAATCTCTTTCATAGTGTCCAAACTTATGACAGTAGTTGGATGTTTGACACATTGGTCAATGCATTCCCTTGTCCTTAGAATCTTCCTCGGTTGGAATGATTTCTTGTTTGCTGATTCTAATGTTGCTTAGGATGATGCTGATGTTGATGCTGACTTTGTTGATGACTTTGTTGATGATGATGACCACTTCTCTGGTATAATCTACCTTTGCTACTGCCTCTACCTCTGAATCTGCTTCTGTCTGAAGCTGTGAATGCTTGATCATTAGAATGACCTTTGCGTGCTTGCATGGCTTGAGTCCTAAGTTCTTCACCAAGTAGAACTGATTGAAGTTCTTCCAGTGTTGGAATTTTTCGTTGAATGGCAATACTCTGGACTAGATTCTCGTATCCCTCTCCTAGTTCATTCAGGATGACTTGAACCATTTTTGTTGGGTTCATAGTCTCTTCTACTGCGACAAGTTGATTGTTGTAGGCTTTTATCCAGAGTACATAAGCATGACCGGTTTCGCTGCTGCTGTTACGAAAACTCTGGTTGATTTGGTTTTTTGGTGTGAGAATCCTGGAAGTGTTCTTGGACTCGTAAAGAGCTACGAACATATCACATGCTTCTTTCAATGTGTTGATTATGTTGATCTGTCCTAGCATGACATCTTGCACATTCTGCTTGATTAGATGATATGCATACTTGTCTTTCTTATCCCATTCTGCCTTTGAGCTCGGGCAATGGCAAGACCTGCTATAGGTGCAAAAATTGTTTGTGTAGCTGTAGATCTCGTTGTAGATCCCGCTGTTGGTGCTGACAATAGGTGGAGTAAAGCTGGCTGGATTGTCTAATGGTCTAGGTGTAGATCCATCGATATACTCCCATTTGTCCTGAAGTACTAGAATGGTCTCCATTCGGTATTTCCAAGGTATTTCCATGTGCCATAATTGGAGTTGTCTAACTTAGCAGATGCCTCCAGATTGAGGTTGCTAGTCGTAGACATGGTGCAAAAAATGTACTTAAAGTGTCGTGAAAATCATTGTATAAATCAACTGCAAAACACTGACTTTGAACTGTCAGGTGAAGATAGAACTACAATATATAAACTCAGATCTGTGTTACAAGGCTTATGGCAAATGATGCTAGGACTATATAGCCAAGAGGCTTCACAAGGCTGAAATGATGTGCACAATGCCATGAAATAGCCAAGTAGGCTTTACAATGGTGGCATGTGTATGTGAAATCAAATGCTATCTGCCCACTGAACAATTGGCAATGCCTTTGAACAACTCTGAAGTTTGCTCATTGAACTGATGAACATCAGGTTTCAGGTAATGTGATGATGTGAAACCGTATGTGAGCATATGGACTGACTCCGAGTTAGTACTAGTCAGGAATTTTGGGCATGGCTTAGATTGGCAACTTGGGGAGATTCAAAGTGTCCCCTCTATGGCGATCTAGTCTACTCTGATCTAGATCTATACCAATCGTCGATCGATGAAAGAACATCAAATAATTCCTTTTCTGTTGTTCTTTTTAAGTGTTAGGTCAAATGCGTCGATGTAGAGGCTAATGTGCATGTAGGAAGTGGTTTTGTCGGCAAGGCTCAAATGTGAGTAACTTGCGTCGAAATATGTGCATGATGTGACGAAAAATCGAGTGACTTTATTTTTTGGAGCACCCTCAAATTCTTCTTGGATCAAGAGATACGACTTGATCTAGGTGGAGGGGCAAAAGGAGTGTAATGGTGCTCAATGATAATGTGTCACTGTGGGTCACATGCAATGATGATGTGGCACTGTGCCTAGCAAGAAGTGTGCATGTGGATCCCTATGCTGAGGTGGCAGGTGTGGTCACATGCAGTGACCGTGGAGCACTGTGTGTGCTTGCAGAGGTAAGTGCTGACTGTGCTCTTGATGTGGCAGTGTTGACTGGTCAAAGGATGACATGGTAGTTGACTAATCAACCCTGATGATGTGGCACTTTGACTTGGTCAATGAATGATGTGGCAATTGAGGTCAGCCTGAGATTGGACTACTGACGTGACAGTCGGTGATGATGTGGCTTGCGGATAAACTGATGTGGCAATCATGCCACGTGTCAAAGATTGAGAGCCTTATCTAATATTAACCCAGGGTTAACAATACCTGGGTAAGGTTAACCATAATCTAACCCAAGGTTAACTAACCTAACCTTGGTTAGGTCTTATCTACCACCTGTCATCTCCTAAGGTTTGAGAACCTTGGAGATGTGTTGTGAAGAGGCGATGGCGGAGACGATCGACGATGCACTGGCGGAGATGGGGCTTGTGGAGAGCTCGTGTGGGCTATTGAGCCATTTGGAGTCGAGGCTGCGAACCAAATAAGACCTCTGTTGGAGGTGCCAGCTGTTAGAGTAGTTGATGTGTTGAAGGTTGAGGCTGACAGAGCGGCGCTAACTACTCGTGTGGGCTTTGGAGAGTAGGTTGCTGAGCCCGTCAGTGGGCTACAGGTCGTGGAGAGGCTATGGAAGCTACTCAAGTTAGCTGCACAGAGGCTGAGGTTGATTGGCACAAGGTATCGCTGGCGTCAGAGGGTATGGGAGTCCGTAAGCTATTGGAAAGAGTCGTTTACCAAGAGCGGGCATTGAAATTTGGAGCAGGTTGGAGGAGCCGCCGTCATGGAGGTATTGCTAGTCAGGGCCACCTTGCATCTTGTGTTGTGTCTACGCGGTGGTATGCAAATATTTGTGAAGATGATCACCGGCAAGACAATTACCCTAGAGGTCGAGCGGCATTGCTCACTATTGAGGTTGGAGTAGAAGGCTCCGTGCTCCGCTCGTTGGCTGTGTGTTGTGCTGGAGTCTGCACGTCGCTTGTCGTGTGACTTGCTGGCTGTCCTTGTTGAGCATTGGAGTCGTTCAAAAGAAGTGGGTTCCGGTTCATGTATCACTTTGACCATATATGCTTAGTGAATGGTTCTAAAATATTGATAAGCCTATGGGCGGGTGGCTTGAGTTCCATGGTTGCTAATTTTAAAATAGAATCCATTTTGGCTTTGAGCAGATGTTGATGGCATAGCTTTGAAGAATCTTGGTGCTTGGCGCTATGCAGAATATCAAGGTCATTTGCCTTATAGAAGGTGTGCTGAGCTGCAGTTGGAGAGTTGTCTCAGCCTACCCGTAGTTGATGACTGGAGCTTTAGAGGCTTGTGGAGGAGAGGCACGCTATAGGGAGGCCGTCTGTGGAAGCCTTTGTTGAAGTGGAGCTCGTTGATTGCCTTTGTTGCTTTGGAGTCTCTCTTTCTCTTTGAGATGGAGGCTTTTTCTTCTAATCTCTTAGAGTCCTCTATTCCTCAATTGCTTGATCTCCCTCAGGGCCCGCGCACCTAGTTTTGCTCGGTACGGCTTCCTGACTCTTGGTGGGGGCCTTACATGTACCTAACACCTTCCCACGGCCTCCTGTCTGCCTTGAACTTCTTCCGTTGCTCCTGTCTGCATTGGTCCTCCTCCGAGTAGGAGTCTACTTTACCCTCCTCATGGGCACAGGGGTCATCTCTGCCATGGGCTGTATCTCCAGGAGAGGGAAGATGGTGCTCTTCCTGGCAGTCTGTTGACCCTCAGGAAGACTTTCTATACCCGAGAGGTTATCAAACACATTTTGTTCGATTGGGAGAGGGATCTCATGGGGAGGGGAAGGCCGAGGGGAAGGCTGAGGTGAAGGTTGAGGGGAAGGCTGAGGGTCATACTGAGGCTGAGGCTAAGGGTCATGCTGAGGCTGAGGGTCATGCTGAGGCTGAGGCTGAGGGGAAGGCTTAGGGGAA
Organism: Dipteris shenzhenensis; assembly: GCF_047967505.1. NCBI lineage: Eukaryota > Viridiplantae > Streptophyta > Polypodiopsida > Gleicheniales > Dipteridaceae > Dipteris > Dipteris shenzhenensis. The sequence goes on along the minus strand of NC_141620.1, from coordinate 43,403,093 downwards.
GGCTGGGGAGAAGGCTGAGGGGAAGGCTCATGCTCTTGGGGATGGGAAGTGGGCTCACGGGACTTGGGAGGAGAAGAAGGCTCAGGAGACTGGGGAGTGGGCTCACGGGACTTGGGGGAGTTGGAGGAGGGCTCACGAGAGTCAAGGGAGGTGCCATCGGACTCAGATAGAATTGTGTGTGTGGATGCCATGGAGGTGGTGGAGCTAGAGGAGCAAGGGTGGAGGCGGCGCCTAGTGGGTCTAGCAGTGTTCTTCACTCTTGCCATTGAATAATGAGAGTTAGGGTTTTTTTAACTTTTTATAAGAGCCCATCATGTTTTGACATCTCTTTTAATTACATTTAGGGTTTCATCGTGCCCCTTGCCCTTGCCCTAACCCCTCCACCCCCCCCACCCTCGTCGCCCTCCCCCCCCTTGCCCTCCCCCTACTTGCCCCACCCACACCTATCGCCCCCCCTCCCCCCACCCTTGCTACCACTCCACCCCTCCCCTTGCCCCGCCCCACACCCCTCCCTTCTCTCCCCCCTCCTTCACCATGTTGCCACTTTCCCCAACGTCGTGTCAGTACAAAAATTGTGGTCAAAATAAGCAAGATATCAAAGAGAGTACACAAATTGTGGTCCAAATAAGCAATATATTTATTTCATATTTGTATACAATTACACCATAGCTTCTATTAGTGGTTGGACCCATCTGCTCCCTTCTCTCACTCTAGCTTGCAACCCACGTGTGACTCCTTGACTATCTACGGATGCTTTCCAAGCACTATGACTTCTATTCTTTGATACAATTTGAACTGCTTTTGCAAGTTCTGATGCCTTTGCCTTTTTAGACTTCAAAGTCCTTCCTAGTAAACATCTAAAAAACTAGTCAAACATCTCATGCAATGCATTGCTGTGAGGGACACCACCACCATGCCTTGAGTTCTTGAAGTAGGCTGCCTTGGCTCTATAGTGCGACTTCTCCATACCTTGTGTATTCCAAATTGACAAAGGACCCCAATTTTGTACAAACCATGGTCCGTGTGCATAGAGAATATGCTGCAAACATGATGAGAATCAAATCAGCAACAAAAACTATTTATAAGGCAAGTGCTAAATATTACGATGGTGCCAAGATTACCGTGTAATGCGTTATGTGTGACTCCCACCATGCTTTCACCATTAATTGCAACTCTTTCATAGCCATCATGAACCTTTCATAATACATCTCATCGATTTGAACCTGGTGAAGCAATTTTATCAATGCATCTACCTTTGTCCATACTTTAGCTCTCAAAGTTGCTACTTGAGGATGAGAAGCCTTATTGGTCGTGCATTCACACAATGCTTTTCAGTATTCCCAACCCAAACTACTTTGAGACAATGTATGTTTGTCTTTGTCGAGATTGTGGTTTGATAGGAATCTCCTTGCCTTTCCTCCACCCATGGACACTTTTGCAGGAAGATTCTGTGTTGACTCAGACATTTTCTTATCCTCTTTAAGTTTGACATGTCCTCCATGGAATCCCATCTCTGACAACAACTTCTCAGCTTCTGCAATGCACCGTGTGGATACTTCTTGCGGAATTAAATTCGAAGCATAAAAAAGATGCAAATACAACAACTTATCAAGTATGTACAGTTCTGCGTGTAAAGTATATATGTGTACTCTCTCAAGTGGGATGGGCAAGATGGGATCCCACTTTGGATCCTTCTTGTCACGATTTGGAGCTTGCGTTTCGTTGCAAGATAGAACGCCATTCTCCCATTGTAAGCCAACCTTTTGCTTACATTGCGAACACATGCAATAAAGGCATGTGTTCATTTCATTTGCCCCTGTATCACAACCATGCAAGCACTTGAGGGTTTTCAAATCACCAGCAAGATGCCATTCAACTTGAAAGGTTCCATGGCCATTGACTATCAATGTTTGCCCTTCCTCTTGTCTTCGGATGGTTGATGGGATTCCTGTTCTATCTAGAACCCACTTCAATGTCTCATGGCACTCTTTCGGAGTCTCAAATGCTGCAAGCCACCATATATCTTCCTCTGATTGCACTGAGAAATTTTGCTCTACTTCTTATCCCCTTGAACAAAGGCTAAGGCTTTATTCATAATGCAGATGCTGACTCTCTCTAACTTGTCTTCTTTCAGCAATTGAGCTTCATTCATTAAGTAAAGTGCACTGCTATAATGGATTTCCTCTTCCATCTTCTCTCATGCCATAGAATTTGACCATTGCTTGTTGCAGTTTCTCAACATCTAAGTAGACATTGTTGAAAGCATTCATCTCAAAGGTTTGCAAGCCAGATTTCTTTTTACTCTTCCAAGTCATTGTGCCCCTTACGCAATGGTACCCTCCAAGCATTTCTCTTGCACATTGGTTTGTTTCTCGCCGTGCATGTCTCACAGACCAAGGTGTGGGTAGGGGCACTGTAGACTTCTTATACTTTCCCAAAATAGTAGACTTGAAAATTTTGAAAACATGTGTAAGCTTCATGACTTACACCGGCAATATCACAAGTTACAAGCATCTCCTTTGCATCCACAATATCCTTGAAGTCTTTCATCACCTCCTCAACAACTTGCACACGTAGGCGCTTGTGTCTTGGGTCCCTTAGTATCCCAATGACATCGCTTGACTTCAATAAACTAGCTAGAGCATATGAACAATCAATATCATCCCCGTCTGTTCTTCCCATCACATCTTCCATGAAGTTCCTAAAGAAGAACACAATAAAAACTTAGTCACAAATAGTGTAGCACAAAAGAGTGTAATCTCATTGGAACATTTAATAACCAACCTTGTAGCCCGGACTCTCCTCTTTCTAGCACCACCAATGGGTGCCAATGCATCCATGTTATGTAAGTACTTTCTTTTCCTCTCCTTCAATCCCAAAGGTGTTTCTTTTATCTTTTGCACTCGTTCTTCTGCCTTCTCTCGTTTCTTCTCTATGGCTCATCGTACTTGATTGTATATAGATCTTTCTAAGCCTTTTTTGGACTTAGCTAGCTTACAGAGTGACTCTTCTAATTTATGTCACTCCAAGTCCAATGCATTTCGCTCCAAGTCCAATAGTTTGGCTTTATCATGAAGATCCTGGTTCTCCCTTTGAAGATCCTGCATAGAGTTATGCATTGCAACAATGGTGCTATTTCCTAAATGTGCTAGCATCTCTGCTTGGGCTCTACACATCTCACTTGCTTGCATAGCCATTGACTGAGCATTGTTTAATTGATTGCAATAACCAAGCAACCCTGCATGTCCATTTCCAACAAACCGAACTAGCTCATGCATTGCATGGAAAGAAGGGCTCTTTTGGTTGGTAGGATCTAAAGGATACAAGGATCCTTCTACCCAAAGGTCAAGATGCTTCTATCCTTGCGAACAAAAACTATGGATTTTAGAAGCTTCCCTCAATCCTAGACTAAGTGTGCTTGCATATTCAGCCTCCAACTCTAAGTGAAGCTGGTACTTGTTGGAGACATCCTCGAATGGTGCCATGACTAAAGGAGTGTAGAGAAGGAGAAGGTGTGGAGATGAAGGCTTGAAGGAGCAGCACGTAGGAAGAGGGAGGGCGAGGAGGAGGAGGGATAGGGGAGGGAGGACCAGTAGTTGAGGAGGAGGAAAGGGGGGCAGACCAGCAGGTGTGGAGGGTGAGGAGGAGTAGGCATGGAGAAGGAGGGAGGGAGGAGGGAGGAGTAGGAGGGAGGGGGGAGAAGGAGCAGCAGTGGAGGAGAAGGGGGAGGGCAGGAGGAGCAGGCGTGGAGGGAGGGAGGGGGAGGGCAGAAGGAGCAAGCATGGAGGAGGGAGGGAGGGAGGGGGAGGAGGAGGAAGGGGGAGGAGGGAGTGAGGAGGGGGAGGGGAGGAGAGGGGAGGGGGAGGAGGGAGGGAGGGAGGGGGAGGAGGAGGGAGGGGGAGGAGGGAGTGAGGAGGGAGGGGGAGGGAGGACGGGGAGGGAGGGAAGGAGAAGAGAGAAGGAGGGAGGGAATTCAAAATTCAAATTTTTGAATTTTGAATTTTTGAATCTTGAATTTTTTGGTTCCCATCTAAGAGTAAGAGTTATGTAAGAGGTGCAAGAGGTGGGGTCACTTGTGGGCTTAACCCACCTGGGTAAGGGGGGGTTAGGACTTTTTGGGACCTACCTTGGCCTTTTCATTAGTACTAATCCATTTCTTAATGCATTTCTTATGAGGCCCTTTGAGACCCTAACTCTCCCCTAATGAATGAATTCCATGCAAAACTCATTCATCAAAATCTTCCATGTAAGTGTTCTTTTTTCCATTATGTCTTAAAAAAAAAAAAAGCTTTCACTGAGTTGAAGGCCACATACCAACCAAAAATACAAATGTTAATTTCTCCATTTCTAATGAATTTGATCGTTTTTGAAACTAGCATTAGAAATCCACCTATTTCATCGTAATTTCATGCACGTATTTCACTTTTGATGTTCCATTCAAATGCTCTATGTACTCATAAATACCAATTTCAAATGCAAACATTTGCCAAAGTGGTTTCATGCATAATTCGATGACTCATCAGCATAACCTTCAACGTCCATAGCTTGGGCAAACACATGCAATGGGAGAGAAGATAATCACAACAGAGAACACACGATCCATGCAAGTTTAGACAACTGGATGACATTAATAATTATAATCGAGGTTGCTTGCAAGCTAAAACTATATCATTAACAACAGATTCTCACAATGTAGATCAGCGACTCAAGCAGCGCAACTTGTTTGACAATGTTTTTTGCACGGAGTTACTGCAGTTTGACGTCAGACCCTCTTAGATCTTGAAGCTTCCGAGCTGCAGATGTTGGTGCAAGTTTAGCAACCAGCTCTTCCACTGGTACCTTGACTGCGTCCCTGCGATTGCCGAGATCTCCAACATATCTGCTTAGACAATACATGCCCACTGATACGGCAACAATCCCCAATGGGTCAGCCATAAGAAACTTCACCGGAGAAGCGAAGACAGCTGCCAAAGGTGCTCCGAAGACAGACACTGCTTGCCCACTTGTCCCAATTGTATTCCCATTCATGATAAGCAGCCCTGTCTTGCAGTACATTGCGAAATCTTCACAGTTGCTGCGGAAAATATGGTAGCAACGAAATCCATTTTCTAAGAGATATTCTGCACGGTGAATCACTACTTCGGGTGGATCTGACAAAGCAAGAGTGCATGTTCCTCCTCGTACTTTAGTAAGGAAGACAACTGTGTTTGCTGCGTACTCAAAGCGATAAAGGGGACAACCACAGAGAAAGCAATCTACACAGGAATGCACTACGCCATTGCTGTCCTTGCTTAGGCCACACTTCTGACATGGAGCATAAGCATGGGAAGAGCTGGTAAAATACTTGTCTACAAACGTGCCAGTCCCAAGTTCCTGGCCTTGTGCTCTGGTAAAGTGGATAACATTTCCATTGCCAACATAAATGCCTGAATTAAAAACACAGCACATATGGAAGTTACTTCATTTGGGAGGAAAGAGGAAAACCAACTGCTTTGGGTGGGTAGTTCACATAATTCCTTTGGTTTGATACTTGGGTAGTTTAGATATTCAACAGAGCAACCAAAATTCAGGTAGGTCCAAAGAACAAACCTACTCCTGAATTAAAGCATAGTAGGAAGAGAGCAACCAAATTCAGGTAGGCCCAGAGAACAGAACTTGTTATTAATGCCACTTCAACACATTTCAGGTGAGCAGTATATACTTCAGTCGTCAATTACTGGACTCCTCGTAACAAACCTTTTTGTAGTTCCAATGCAACAAACTCAATCCTTCAACAAAGTCAGCTTCTGGCACTTTTTTCAAGTGAAAGAACCGTCTACTATACCCAAAAAAAAACGTGAGGTAAGAACACCCTTACGCACAAATATAGCAGTGGCAACTACACAACACAACAGCACCAATAGCACTCTGGCTATATGAGAATCAATTCGATGTGAGGAGGAGAAATTAATTTGCAAACCTGTGAGAGAGTTGAGGAACCTTTCACGTCCTGTCAGAAATACCTTCAGTGATTCTAATTATTGAGAGACTGCCCCAAATACCAATGGAAAATGCCCTCTATTGTGCAACTGCTTTCTTGATGCTAAAAGGTAGGGTTGCTTTCTTTTTTCCATTCCAGAAGAAAGTACTTTCTGTTAAAACTTTTGAAAAGTATGTTTACAAAGTAGGCTCGCTAGCAACATAGTCCTTAGATATTTGGAGAATGGGTAGTCGAGACAGTTGGAGGGGCAAGCTTCATGGTGACACCTGTGTGATTGAAGTCTTTGTTGTTGACAAAGGTAGCTGGTCGGGAAGCAGATTCATGCAGACCCACTTGTAGGATGTTAGATATAAATTATGGTGGTTGACTCATGATTTGAAGACTATGCGTAGGAACTTATAGATAGTCAGAGAGCAAAGCTTGATGACGACACTTGCATGATAAAGTCTCTGAGAAGACTGAGTTGCTGACAAAGGCAGCTGATCGGGAAGTAGATACATGGAGGCCCAATTCAATTGAGTCCTCTTTCAAGGCCATGCACTCCCAAATTATCTCTTATTGGGCATGTGTCTTTATAAAGACCCTTTGTTACGCCCGAATTGTGTTTGTATTCAGTTGGTTCATTCACTCATTTGGACATTGCGTTCACATTCATTTTGCGTATGAAGGGCAGATTGCCATTTCCAAAGGCCAATCAATGCGTGCATTGTGTGGAACAAGTGATAGGTGTAGCCAAATAGAAATGGAAGAGAATAGAATGCCCAAGAGATGTTGGATAGATTTTTTATTACAATGGCCCTTTGGGAAGTTTCCTAATCCAAGTGCATGTCAAGATTAGATGGAAGGTTGCATTACTGGGAGATCGTGGAAGTCTTAATGACGCAACCCTTGAAGTGTAGCAGCTTGTAAGAGGTTTAGTAATTACGCACTTATGGAGATTCAGAAATGACGTGGCTTTTATGAGACCTCATTTTGGCAAAGGGCTAGTACCTTTGATCTTGGAGGATGTCAAGAGTACCCTGCAATTTTTTGGGAAGAAAAAGGAGACTCTTAGAGTCGTAGGCAAACTGTTATAGACAGCCTTTGTCCCTTCTTTAGGGCAGACTTTTTCTCTTTTCCCTGTTGTTAACTTTCCTATAAATATGAGTTATCTTTTACACCCGCAAAAAAAAAAAACGTACAACTGGCTCTTCGACCGAGCGCTACGCACCCACTACTTGCATTAGCAACAAGACGACTCCAACTACCTCTCATCCACTCCATATATACAAAAGCCCTCTAATACGGCATGGCGGTTACCCATTGCCCATATTTAAATTCATCCGCACCTACCCGTTGAGCGCCAAAAGGCTATGACATGCCCTGACACAGGTCGGTAATCCTTTTGACACAGGCAGTCCCCAGGAATCTTCTCAATGCTATCTAGCGGCGTATTACGATGGTTGGCTGTTTTTTCTTTTTAAGTGAAATTTGGGCACCCTCAAGGACTTTTGGGTGAAAATATGGCTCCGAAATATAAAAATATGCCATACATTTGAAATGACGATATTGTAGCCAAACACTCTAGGATGGAGAGACGATGACTATACTTGCGTACCCTTTCATGCATTTTATAGGAATTAGACCCATGTTGTGAAACTCGTCAAATAAGGGAAAGAAAGAGGACAAGGACAATAAGTGCATGATGCTTTTGAATCCATCTTATATTAATTTGTGGCAAGTCTCGGCCAGCTTCAAAGACTGGCCACATAATAGGGAAGTTGACCAGCTTCATCGGTCTTGCAGCTCAGATATAGCCCATTTTCCACTCTCTCATCCCAGCCTACCTCACACCCTCCTTCCAGGCTCAGCCTACCTCAGCCTTCCTCAGCATACGTGCAGCGAGGACGAAATTACAGAGAACAGAGGAAACATAGAGGAGAGTCTTTCTCGAAGGGGCATCGCTTCTTAGCAAGTTTCCAATTTACAAAGATGTATACAGCAATAGTAGCCAGGTTGAATCCAAAGCAACGATGTCCCTACTCTTACGTTTTCATGCGCTTCTACACTATAGCAGAGCGACTGGCATCAGCGTGTTAGCGAGAAATTCACATGGTTGTGCGAAATTTATGAAGAAGATGAGACAGTTGAGAGCCACCGGGCTAAGACTTCTCAGGTATGCTACAGGTGAAACGTAAAGAGAGAGGTATGTGAAAGATCTTAAGGGTTAAACGTTATGAAATTTCGCTTTCTCAATTAACGTAGCGTAGCATTTAAAACAATCGACTGGCCGCACCAAACGTCCGGACGTCGAACATGCTACTTCACAAAGTAAATAAGGACAGAGTAAAACGCCAAAAGGAGTCTGCGTGTGAGACCGAGGGCCAAGGAAAGTTATCTGAATGGTTGAAGGTAGGAAGTGAGGATTCTGTGCACGTCCCAGTGCGAGGAGTAGCATGAAACTGTACGTTCACTAGTTTGAAGGCAACAATAGGTGTTATGAAAAACGACAGAAAGCTACAAATGTCTGGGCGTGCTGCTGCCACAGCCGCAGTGATCTCGAGCTGTAGTTTACAACAGCCATGAAAACTAAATTGGGGTGGAGGTTGTAGATGCAAAAACTTGTAGGGAAACGATAAGAAAAAGATTGTGAAACTTGATCGTGGGCAGAGAGCAAATACCGTGATGGGCATAGGAGTAAGCGAGGCGCCAAGAGTAAATGTGGTCGCCCGGCTGGAGAGCTTCACGAGGGATGCGATGCGAGAGGAGACCCATGGGAATGAATGCAGGAGGTTGGCGCCGTCGTGGATGCTCAGCATTCTTATTATTCTTATTCTTATAATGAACCACTCTTGCGCCCTTCTCACGCAACTTTTGTTGGCAGCTTTACATTATATATCTCATCAAGATTTTCAAATTAAACTCGGTTCCACCACCACTAATTATCGTCCCCACCTTACATTAGAAAGGTAGCCTTAGTAATGAAACTCGACTTCAACAATTGAAATTACGATTTTTATTTTCCAAAAATTCTTTCCCCCATATTTGGACATATTCCACATGCAACTAGAGTTTAACTTCCACATAATCCCCAGTGAGTCTCTCTCTCTCTCTCTCTCTCTCTCACGCCCCCTCCCTCTCTCTCTCTCTCTTTCTCTTTCTCTCTCTCAACTCTCCATCCTCTTTTTGATGCTCCACATCTAAGGCAAGCCTTATGAATGATTATGAGCATTCAAGTTGTTTGGAATTTTATTGTCATTTTGAGTGTTGCTTTTTGCATCATTTCTACATTTATGCAATGGAATTATCTCTCCCGTATGCGAATGCGGTAGGTACCTCCTCCTTGTATTTGCTGGGGTTGTCGACGTTACTCCATATATGGTCTACATCAGAATCGTAAGCTGTTGTTCATTCTTTGCATTCTAAGGTGAAGTGAAAGTGGTCCATCATGGTTTGTAGATTTGTTGATTGTGGGGCCTTTTGAGACATCTCTATGCTATAGTCACCTTTATAACACTACTTTCAATAAGGTGGCACATTCACTAAGTCCCCATTTAGAAAAAATGTAAAGTAGCTCAGATAAACATTACAATAAAATTTTCAATAACTTGTAAAACGAAAGTGAAAGGTGTAAATTGAAAGGAAAGGAAACTTGAGGAAAAGGAAAGTAAAGGTGAATGAATATGTTGAAAGTAGATGAGTGAAAAGAGAGGAGAGAAAAGAGATAAAAGAGGGGATGCAACATTAAATATGAGTGGAGACACATGGCCATTAAAAAATGGGCCTAATTAGCACTCACTACATCCCTCAAGACCCTTGCAGGGCCAAAAAGAACTCTAAAGTAACAGAAATTGACGATAAAATAAAATCTTCCAATAATAACATGGAGAGAAAAAAGCAAGTGAAAGTAAAATACATATAGGGAGAGGAATGTGAATGGAAAGAGAGGGGAAAGGGCCATAAAACTAAAAATTACCTTAACCTCTCATGCTAAGGAAAAATTAAATACTAAATCAATCTTAAATATAATTAAGGCAGTGTAAACCACTTTTAATAGGGTCAACTTAACCAAATACTCATGACAAAGGGCCATTGGCCCTCATTAGCAAAAACACTAGCATAAACCCATAGTCCCTTTCGAGGACAAAAAGGGCAAAGATTAACTTATATCACGTTTTTAAACTTGATTAGATCTAGTGTAAAAAATAGGAGGGGAACATATTTATGGAAGTGTTTTGGGCACGAATCTTTTAGAAACAAAGCTAGTGAAGTGTATGTCATTGGGCAAAACTTTCCCCGATATTATACAGTTAAAAATATTAACCCATGCCACCATTTTCAAGGCTTCAATGCATTTAATTATATTTCAACTTCATATACAAGTTTTTAGTAAGCCTTATAGATGGGTCGAGATGACTTGTTCTAATAGATTTGAGTATTTAGAGGGCTGAATTCAAAGCTTGTATGGGAAAGTTATGTCAATTTTTGGGCGAATTTATCAATAGTAATGAACTCAAGCAAAGTGGAGAAGGCTCTAGATTCACCATTAGGCTAATATTTGCCCTTATTTTTTTCCTTGATTAGATCACACCTCAAGTTTTGTTTAAGTCCCTTAAGAGAGAGTTACCCTACCTTGCACTCATAGAGGACCATCAATCATTCTCCCTTGCTACAACTACTATGGAAGCCCCATGAATTCACCATTCAAGCATACCAAATGCCTAACCCATCCATGCAAACCCTCTCAAACCGAATTGGAAGGATTCAAGTCTCGTGAGTGAGTATATGTTAAGAAAATGGTATATACAAAATTCTAGGAGTATCATGAGTGATTTAGTGTGTAGAGCTATTTGAGTGAAATAGAAAGAGTGGTAAATTGAAAAGAGAAGATGTGTGAGAATGAGACCAAAAGATGAAAAAGGGGAAAAAAAGAGAAAAGAAGGAAAAGGAGAAATAAAGAATCTAAAGTTCAAAGAGAAAGAGATGGCAAGGAGCACGGGTGGACAAAGCAAAGACATACTAGATAGAAAGTTGCACATTTGAGAAAAGGCAAGCTTTATATGAAAAGGGGACACCCTTAGTCACTCGGGGGGGTCACTCATCATATGTAACCCTATCACGTGAGTTCAACAGAAGGATTTTTTCTATTGCTGAAATTTACAGAAATAAATATACATAAGGGACTATTTAAAATAGTTTTGGAAAAAAATTACAGATTTGTATAGAAAAGGGATACATTTTATTCATGAAATTTTTTACAGATAAGGGACTTTAAATATAGGCCTTGAACGCATGTGATATAGAGGGTTGACCCCCCCGAGCTTAGTCACGAAGACACGAAGGGGATAACCTTACCAAGCAATAAAATATCCTTCTATTCAAATACTTACTTATTTTATGCATTTCTTTATCTCCCTTCAACAAATGTACATGTTTGGCTATTGAATGTAAAATGTCCGCCTTGTGCGCATTGGCAAAAATAGTTCACATTCCATATCTCCATGAGTATTTCATATATATGTTGCACATGCATTCCTGCAAGTGAACTTACTTTTTCAGCCCAATGCCAAGTCGATGAGGATGCCTCTCCAGCAAGTCTCTTCCAACAGCCTTTGTGAAGATGTCCACATCATTCTCTATAGTCAAACAGTATACCTAGTCGACCTCTCCATCCATGATGAGCTTGCGTACAAAGTGATATTGAATCTCAATGTGTTTTGTGTGAGCGTGGAACATAGGGTTCTTTGCAATTGCCATGCAACTCTGATTGTCACATGATAACTGCGTAGGCTTGTTCTGCACTGTACCCATGTCCCCTAAAATCCTCCTCAACCACACTTCTTCACAAGAAGCAAAGCATGCTAATTTGTACTCAGCCTTGGTAGAAGAAAGATCAATTGTAGGTTGCTTCTTTCTGACCCATGACACAGCTCCAGATCCAAGTGAGAAACAATAACCTATCACTGATCTCCTGCTTTCCATGTCTCCTACCCAATCCGAGTCACAGAATCTGGTCAAGATGTTGCCCTTGGTATAGGTGATGCCATAATCAAGTGTGCCTTTGATGTATTTCAGCACCCGCATCCCTGCCCTCCAATGGTTCTCCCACAGCTTATTGGAAAACCTGCTTAGTACACCAGTCACAAAGCTGATGTCAGGCCGTGTGTTGCATAGGTAAATCAAGCTGTCCACAAGCCTTCTGTACTTCGCTTCGTCCACCAGTAATGATGAATCCTCATTTGAGAGCTTCAAATCAACCTCCATAGGGGTGCCAACTATCTTGCACTCAACCATGCCAAATGCCTTCAGTATCTCTCCACCATACTTCAGTTGTGAAATGAAGATCTGTTTTGGCTCTTGCCAAACCTCAATCCCCAAACAAAAATGCATTAGTCCGTCATTTCAAACTGTCTTCCTAGCAAATGCTTTGTCGACGAGATCTTCTCTTCATGGTTTCCTATTATGACAAGGTCATCCACATAAAGGACCACGATCATACACCTACCTCCTTCTCTGAAGATATACAAATTCGCATCAGATGGGCTCCTCCTGAACCCGTTTTGCAGAAAGTAGGCATCAATTCGCTGGTACCATGCTCATGGGGCCTGTTTTAGCCTGTAAAGTGCCTTCTTTAGTTTACAGACTTTACCTTCTGAACTGGGGATCACAAAACCTGGTGGTTGTTCCACGTATACCTCCTCCTTGAGATCTCCATTTAGAAAGGCGGATTTTACATCCAATTGAAACATGGGCCAACTTCCCTGGGTTGCTAAAGCCAAAACACTACGAATTGTGGCTAGTCAAGCTGTAGGAGCAAAAGTATCCTGATAATCAAAACCATGTACCTGTGCGAATCCTTTTGCCACGAGCCGAGCCTTGTACTTATCCAACGTGCCGTCGGACTTGTACTTGGTCTTGTACACCCACTTGGTGTTGATTACCTTGCATTTTGGTGGACGATCCATAAGGTCCCAAGTGTTGTTCTTCATTATGGAGCCATACTCTGACTGCATGGCCTCCATCCACCTATCATCACCCTGTGCCTCTTCAAGACACTTGGGTTCATCAGCATGGATCACCTCTGTCATCAAAGCATAGTTGACCAAGTGTTCCTGCGCCCTTCTTTGCTCCTCTAATCTCTTGGACCGGCGGTGTTCAGATGGTTCCTCCTCAATGGTTGGAGGTTCTCTACCATCCAAAAGCTGCTTTACCCACTTCGGGAATGGCCGTTGCCGTTTTGGTTCTGCAGGCTCTTCTGCCTCTTCTTTATCTTGAATCCTCCCAAGCACCGTTGGGGGAGTTCGGTCTGCTATTGGTGGTTGTACTGGATGGATATCCTAGTCTTGGTTGTCTGGGAAGGAAGCATCCTCCTCCAATTGATGCGGTTGTTTTGAGAAGACCACATCGTGACTTACTATTACCTTCTTGGTAATAGGGTTATAGAGACGGTAACCCTTTGCCTCTTCAGTGTAGCCCAAGAAAATACACTTTCAGCTCTTCGGTTCCCATTTGGTCCTGTTAGCATCAGGGACATGCACAAAATAGTCACATCCAAAACGGATAACCGAGCTACTCAAATGCCTTCTCCTCATATGGGGGGCTTACAAGTAGAGTTAGCTGGTCCCCGCGTAGTTACACGAGAGTGGAGAATCGATATCTAATAGGGTTTGTATAGTCGATTGTTTCTCAATCATAAGGTTTAGGGATGACTTATTCTCCCACCTCAATTTGGGGTTTTTAACCCATGAGATTTGATAGTTTCTGTCCTTTTGAGGGTGTTTTTTGGAGGCTTTTCACGGAGGTGGTGGGATGGAGACTACTCTCCCACCTCCACTGTAATACTTAGTTGAACAGAGCATATTACTTTTCATTTTAAATGTGATAGGTCTAATTGATTGTAACTACGTGGAGAGAATGAATTTTTGTGATGGGTATGAAATGTTTAATAGTGTCAAGGCGTTTGAGTCCATGACTTTGCAATGTCATAGTGTTATGGAGCATAAAGATTTGGCAAGCACTACATGCATGCAAAAATTTTGAAACCGATGACATACGTGCAAGATTTGGCAAGCACTACGTGCATGCAAAACATTTTGAAACCGATGACATACTTTCTTGTTCAATTACAAAATGTTAGCATTCATAGAATTTGATTGCATTGACAAAACTTCTATATGAGCTTCTTACTAATGAATTCATGACTTTATAACTTAAAGTCTATGAGGGATCAATGTATGAAATTATGCAGTTATAAACTACTATTTGTATATCATGTTAGCATTGAACTACCAAAACCTGTGAGTCACATTGAGTTTCACACAGAAGTATATTTATTGGGATACAAATCTTTAAGAGTATCATAAGAGATTAAGTGAATGAGAGAAAAAGATGAAAACGGACAAAGTTAGGAAAAAGAAAAGAAAAAGGAGAGATATAGGGTTAAAGTTCCAAGAAAACAAGATGAAAAGGGCAAGAGAAAAAGCAAAGAAACCATCTTTGAGAAAAACCAATCATTGTGCTAAATGGGGATATCCGTAGCCCTAAAAAGGACACCTTTTCCATGACATTTGATTATGGAATCAAGGCTACACCTTCCCATCATGTATCAGAGCCTATGGTTGAGAGTACTAGACTAGATCCAAAGCCTATGAATCAAAGTCCTATGTCCTAGATTCAAAGCCTGATATTTCATTCGATTTCACCTATTTAGTTATGCCGCAAAAATTCAAGAAAAATTTCCAATTGTTTCCTAGGTATATCTCTTAAGAAAAGGATTGAGATGAAAGCCTCTATGTTTATAGTAGGCTTCAACACCTGTTTCATTAATTTTGGAGTGGCGCACTCTCCAAATTCATTTTTTAAAGTGCCTTTGAATTAAAATTGACAAAAAATAGAAGTCTCTAAAAAGCAAAACAATCTCTTAAAAAGTAAGCAAAATTTAACAGTTTTTCAAAGTAGATTTAAGTAAAATTATAAAAGGTTTTGATGACATTCCATAAAGCTAATTTATCGTGAGAGTCCTCTGACATCTCCAAGACTTAATAATGATGTCGATAAACACCTTTTTGATAAATATAAATTCTAGGAGTATCATGATTGATTCAGTGTGCAGAGCTATTTGAGTGAAATAGAAAGAGTGGTAAAATGGAAAAAAGAAGAGGTGTGAGAATGAGACCAAAAGATGGAAAAGAGGGAAAAAAGAGAAAAGAAGGAAAAGGAGAAATAAAGAATCTAAAGTTCAAAGAGAAAGAGATGGCAAGGGTAGAGGTGGAGAAAGCAAAGACATATATAGAAAGCTACATGTTTGAGAAAAGGCAAGCTTTATACGAAAAGGGGATACCCTTAGTCACAAAGACATGAAGGGGATAACCTTAGCAAGCAATAAAACATCCTTCTATTCAAATACTTACTATACTTTATGCATTTCTTTATCTCCCTTCGACAAATATACATGTTTGGCTATTAAATGTAAAATTTTCACCTTGTGCGTATCTGCACAAATAGTTCACATTCCATGTCTCCATGAGTATTTTATGTTAAATTACATGGCGGAGCGGAATAGAAACTGAACAAAGAATAGACAGTACACAGCAAACTGGAGAGGAACAAAATTTTCATTCAATACTGATGTAGTACAGATGATGGCTTTGTCCACCCGTGCACTCCCACAGTGGAGCTTAAATGGCGATCTAGACAGATACTAGGTGAAGAGCTACTAACTGGAAGATTTGATTTGATCTAAACTATTCTGATACAATGGACTAGAGAGGTCGCCTCTTTATAGCTATGAGGGCGGTAGTCGGATCAACGTAGTCGGAGGAACCGACCAGTCAACCTAGTCGATGGAGTTGACTAGTCAACCTAGTTGGTGGAACCGACTAGTTGTCCATGTAATATTCAAGGAATATTCCCTATACCATTGCCTCAGGGGCTCTTGCCCCTGAACCCCCACCAAGGGGGCTGCTGGCCCCCTTGGGATCCCCCCAACTAGGACTTCAATCCACAAACAGTTGTGCATCAAGCCTAAGTCTATCATCTCAAACTCAGTGCTCAACGCCTTTCTTGTCTGTTGGATCATGTCTTCATAGTCACCTGTAATAAGGAGATCATCCACATATAGAACAATAATAGCAGATTTTTGAGAGATTTTCCACCTTTCCTGTATACATACAAGTTAACATTTGAGGCACATCTTTTGAAGTTTAATTTATGAAAAAATCTGTCTATCTGTTGTACCATGCTCTTGGGGCATATTTCAGCCCGTACAAAGCCTTCTTGAGCTTACATACCTTGTTCTCAGAATGGGGGGCCTCAGACCCAGGTGGTTGATCCACGTACACCTCCTCCTTGAGGTCACCATTCAAGAATGTTGATTTAACATCCACTTGATAATTTGGCCACTTTTTATGAGTAGCCACTGATAGTACTGTGTGAATAGTGGTCATTCTGGCAGTTGGAGCGAAAGATTCTTGAAAATAAAATCCTTCAACCTGCGAAAATCCTTGTGCAACCAATGTGGCTTTGTACTTTTCCAAAGTCCCATCGGCCTTGTACTTTACCTTCCAAACCCACTTGGTGCCAATAACCTTTCTATTAGGTGGTTGATCTACCAGCTTCCAAGTTTCATTCTTCATGATGCTGTCATATTCTACTTGCATAGCATTTTTCCAATCTTGATTTGCAAGTCCCTCCTCCAAACTCGCAGGCTCCTTTACTTCTGCAATAATCTCAGCCATCAAGGCCATATTGACTATGTGAGTAGAAGCCCTCCTTTGCTCATCGATTCTCTGAGACCGCCTTGGTCCATCTGTATGTTGCTCAATAGACATAGGCATCTAGTTATCATGGTCATAGAGTTTCCTTACCCATCACGGCAATGGATTTTCCGATGGTGTAACATGACTTATACCTTCATCATATGGTATTTCCTCCTCCTTTATAGCTCCTGGGATAGGTCCATAGTGAATTACCTCTTCGCTTGATGATAAAGTGGAAGAGCTCTTCTCTGCCTCCATTGCATGTGGCTGCTCCTTGAACACCACATCGCGGCTTGCTATGATCTTCTTTACCTCTCGGTCATACAACTTATAGGCTTTCTTCTCATCACAATAGCCTAAAAAGATACATTGGGTGCTTTTTGGTTGTAGCTTGTTTCTCTCTTTGTTTGGTACATGTGTGTGTGGCATTTTACCTTTGAGTACCTTTGTATAGCTCTGCAATTAAGGATGTAAACCATAGTATTGATAACCTTAGCCCAAAAGTGGTTTGGCAATCCAGCATCTTTCAACATACACCTCCCCATCTCCATAGTGGTCTGCATTCGGCATTCAACAACCAAATTTTGCTGAGGTGTATGTGGTGTCGTCGTTTGTCGCTTGATCCCTTTGCTCTTGCAAAAATATCCAAGCTCTGTAGAAACAAACTCACCACCACCATCCGATCTAATTTTCTTTACTTTTCTCCCTGTTTCATCTTCAACAAGTTGTAGCCATTCTTTAAATTTACCAAAAGCTTGAGCCTTTTCGCGAAGAAAGTATGCCCACATCTTCTTACTATAGTCCTCGACAATCATTAGAAAATAGGAAGATCCCCCCAAGGCATGTGTAGGCATCTTACCGCACAACTCAACA